>NC_136491.1:13891494-14023994 GCF_053919585.1 Euprymna scolopes | reverse complement strand
ACTTAGTTTCCTTCCATTTACGTTTTAGTTGTTTGTAACATGGAGGAAAGAGGTTAGATTTGTTGATTGGTTTCGATGTACCACCCAGCTGTAATTAAAATTCTCCACACTGATGAATGCATAAGAATGAAATACTAGTGCCTTTAAGTATAATATATACTATATATAAAAGCCAAGTACGCCCAAGGATGGAATACTGCTGCCATATCTGGGCAGGAGCTACTAAAAACAGCCTATCCTGCCTTGACAGTGTACAAAATAGACTTCGTGGATTAGTGGGGGATGCCATTTTCTCTACCCTGCAGCATCTCTCCCACGGAAGAGACGTTGCGAGCCTATCCTTGTTTTATCGTTATTTCCATGGCAGGTGCTCGTCTGAACTCCAATCTCTGGTCCCCTCTCACCAATCCTTCACGAAACACACCCGTCTAGCTGAATCCACAGTGAAAAATTTCCCCCACTCTATATCTGTGCCTAAATCAAAACGCAGATTCCATGAACAAAGCTTCTTTCTTAGAACTCCACGCCTGTGGAACTCTGTTCCGTCTGCCTGCTTCCCACCTAACTACAACTTGGATGTCTTCAAGTTCAACGGTTATAAATTCCTAATGAACCGCCCCCTTAAGTAAACACTTCATCAAATCTCCACACTAACGCAATGTACTTGCAATAACCCTTATCGCTGAGTGGCTTCCGGGCCTTGATAAGTGGTGACCACTGTATAAAAAATATATATAAATAAAAAAAAAAATCAAAATACTGGAAAAGCTACATTTTTTTAAATTGTTTTGTGAATTATTTATTTTTATTTTTTTATTTTTTTTGTGAATTATTTATTTTTATTTTTTAAATTTTTTTTGTGAATTATTTATTTTTACTTTTTAAATTTTTTTTTGTGAATTATTTATTTTTATTTTTTTATTTTTTTTGTGAATTATTTATTTTTATTTTTTAAATTTTTTTTGTGAATTATTTATTTTTATTTTTTTATTTTTTTTTGTGAATTATTTATTTTTATTTTTTAAATTTTTTTTGTGAATTATTTATTTTTATTTTTTAAATTTTTTTTGTGAATTATTTATTTTTATTTTTTTATTTTTTTTGTGAATTATTTATTTTTATTTTTTAAATTTTTTTTGTGAATTATTTATTTTTATTTTTTAAATTTTTTTGTGAATTATTTATTTTTATTTTTAAAATTTTTTTTGTGAATTATTTATTTTTATTTTTTAAAATTTTTTTTGTGAATTATTTATTTGTATTTTTTAAATTTTTTTTGTGAATTATTTATTTTTATTTTTTATTTTTATTTTTTAAATTTTTTTTGTGAATTATTTATTTTTATTTTTTAAATTTTTTTTGTGAATTATTTATTTTTATTTTTTATTTTTTGTGAATTATTTATTTTTACTTTGTAAAATTTTTTTTGTGAATTATTTATTTTTATTTTTTAAATTTTTTTTGTGAATTATTTATTTTTATTTTTTAAATTTTTTTTGTGAATTATTTATTTTTATTTTTTAAATTTTTTTTGTGAATTATTTATTTTTATTTTTTATTTTTTGTGAATTATTTATTTTTACTTTTTAAAATTTTTTTTGTGAATTATTTATTTTTATTTTTTAAAAATTTTTTTGTGAATTATTTATTTTTATTTTTTATTTTTTGTGAATTATTTATTTTTACTTTTTAAAATTTTTTGTGAATTATTTATTTTTATTTTTTAAATTTTTTGTGAATTATTTATTTTTATTTTTTAAATTTTTTTTGTGAATTATTTATTTTTATTTTTTATTTTTTGTGAATTATTTATTTTTACTTTTTAAAATTTTTTTTGTGAATTATTTATTTTTATTTTTTAAAAATTTTTTTGTGAATTATTTATTTTTATTTTTTATTTTTTGTGAATTATTTATTTTTACTTTTTAAAATTTTTTGTGAATTATTTATTTTTATTTTTTAAATTTTTTGTGAATTATTTATTTTTATTTTTTAAATTTTTTTTTTGAATTATTTATTTTTATTTTTTATTTTTTGTGAATTATTTATTTTTACTTTTTAAAAATTTTTTTGTGAATTATTTATTTTTATTTTTTAAAATTTTTTTTGTGAATTATTTATTTTTATTTTTTTAAAATTTTTTTGTGAATTATTTATTTTTATTTTTTATTTTTTGTGAATTATTTATTTTTACTTTTTAAAATTTTTTGTGAATTATTTATTTTTATTTTTTAAATTTTTTTTGTGAATTATTTATTTTTATTTTTTATTTTTCCTGAATTATTTATTTTTACTTTTTAAAATTGTTTTGTGAATTATTTATTTTTATTTTTTAAATTTTTTTTGTGAATTATTTATTTTTATTTTTTTATTTTTTGTGAATTATTTATTTTTACTTTTTAAATTTTTTTGTGAATTATTTATTTTAATTTTTTTAAAAATTTTTTGTGAATTATTGATTTTCATTTTTTTTTAATTTTTGTGAATTATTTATTTTTATTTTTTAAAATTTTTTTTGTTTTTGTTAATTATTTATTTTTATTTTTTTTATTTTTTTGTGAATTATTTATTTATATTTTTAAAATTTTTTTGTGAATTATTTATTTTTATTTTTTGTGAATCATTTATTTCATTTTCTTAATTTTTTTGTGAATTATTTATGTTTATTTTTTGTGAATTATTTATTTTTATTTATTTTTAATTTTTTTTTGTGAATTATTTATTTATTTTTTTTTTGTGAATTATTATTTTTTATTTTTTAAAAATTTTTTGGTGAATTAGTCCACTGAGGAAATTGTACCGAGTAATATATAACCAATAGAGGCATAAATTAAAATATAATGGTTCAAGCGTAATGCACGACCAGGCAACGCCTGACGACTTGCTAGTGATTTAAAAATTTCCGCTGAAAAAATTAATTCGTATTTTATGATCTTTATAAAAAATAGATTTACGTTTTTTCTGCTTTCAAATGACGTTGAAATCGATTAAAAATGAAGAGACTGTAATGTTTTGCCTCGTTTAAACAATAAAATTCCGGACTTTTATAGAAAAAAATAAAATCTTCATTAAACATAAAATCGGTTTACCAATATTTTACCTCCAAACACGATTCATTTGTAAATTCAAGAAAATATTAGCAATGATTCTTTTGAAAAAAAATGTTAATATGGCTTTGATAATTCTTAAATTATTTGCTAGAATCCGATAAAAATAAAGATAAAAACGTAAAAAAAAATTGATTTTCTTGATTACGCTTTACAGATCAATAGATTGATTGGAAATGCTGTCCTGTATCAATAAGTGCTACGTGCTGTATTTCCGATCACATGAATGTGAATGGAACTCACTGCCACAGAGATTCGCCCAATAACCGAGGGGAAACACAATGGAAGCTTTGAAACAATTCATTGGCGCAAAAAGAAAGAACCGCGTTGATGAGTGCATTTGCATCGCAGCCAAAATAGGAACGACGAAAATGACTGGAAGATAGATATAGAGATAGATAGATAGATAGAGAGAGAGAGAGAGAGAGAGAGAGAGAGAGAGAGAGAGAGAAAGAGAAAGAAAGAGAGATAGAGAATAAAGACGCAGAGAATGAAAATGGAAGAACTAGTCAGGCAGATACAAAAATAACGAAAATGAAATTAAAATTAAAACAGACAGAAAAAAGGTGTTAGCGATAGATGGAGAGTGATAGAGAGACACTGAGAGAGAAAGCTAAGAACGATATAAAAAATGGGGAGAAATTGATAACACAAAGAGAACAAGAGAGATAATAATAATAATAATAATAATAATAATAATAATAATAATAATAATAATAATGATGATGATGATGATGATGGTGATGGTGGTGGTGATGATGATAATGATGATGATAATTAACACTGAAACTGCATCATTGTAAGTAAAACTAACCTGCACCCCTAACTTCCGTCCCTTGTGTGTGTGTGTGTGTGTGTGTGTGTGTCTGTAAGTGTCTCCATAAAATGGCACCGCACCAAATAAGTTAGGATAATCAAGTTGGATGAAAAGATCTAGGAAAATAAGCACTGGGTTAACTTCAGCTGGATGAGTGTAAAGTAGACTAGGACCTTGGCCACTCTAATTCCTGTAAAAACCAATGGTCGCTGCAAAACGAGAAATGAATGGTAAGCGGCTGTTGCAAAAACACAACTTCATCTGTAAAAGTTATCAAAACTGGTGGAAATTTGAGGAGACTTGTTGTCACTCCGACTCCAAATACTACTACTACTACTACTACTACTACTACTACTAACACAACAACCCCCACTGCTACCACCACTACTACTAGTACTAATACTACTACTAATAATAAAAACAATGGTAACATAGAAAGACAGAGAGAAAACTAGAACTTAAAGTCCAAGGTAGAAAAGGCTATGATAAGGACCAAGAAACGAAAAATAGAAAATTTAAGAAAACCTTTGAAAGAAGAGATAAATAAAAGAAAAAAAAAGAGGTGTATAATTAGGTGGGGGGGGAAGAGAGACTGAGATAATGTAAAAGTAAATAGAAATGTAATGGGAATGCTAGAAAGCAAGGAAATACAGAGAGAGGGGGATAAATGAAGAGAAAGAAACGGAGCGATAAACATGATGTAAAGAGAGAGAGAGAGAGAGAGAGAGAGAGAGAGAGAGAGAGAGAGAGAGAGAGAGAGAGGGTGAGAGAGAGAGAAAGTAATAAAAAAAGAAATAAATGAGAATTAAAAAAAAGGGAAGTGAAAATATTAGCAAAATATCGAATGATATTGAAACAAGATTTTGCAAGCTTATTCTTAAATAAAAACGCCATTTATGGCGTAAAAGATTTTAATAAAAAAAAATAAATAAATAAATAAAAATTCTCACAAGTTCACTACGTAAACTTTTTATTATCGTTAAAATTATTATTGATAATATTTGATGTTTTGGTAAAAATTTTAATTAAGTTTTGCATTTATTTTAGTGCAAGAGATTCCGAGATTTTATAAAAATTATAAAAATATATGTTTGTATTCCTTAAAATAATGCAATGAAAAATAATTGTTCAACAGTTTTAAAAAATACTGGACATGCACCTCTTCACCCATGTAAACACTCTACCACGAAAAACATAGGGTTATACATTTTACACAAATGTACTTTATATATATATATATATATATATATATATATATATATATATATATATATATAAGCGAGATAAGACACTGATAGAATTCAGATGAAAAATCCTGATAGATATTACTTGAAGTAATACTTTCAGGGTGCTCTTAGCCAAAAAGGAAAAAGCTCAATATTTAAGAATAGAGCAATAATGCTCAAATTCTATTACCTACGGGGATAATTACAATGAAATGGTATATCCATCCAACATCGGATACACTGTGTCAACACCGAAAAAGATTTTGGACTACATCCACCAATACACACTCAACGCACCAACGAATATGGGTGCCCCGCATACCTTTCGGAAAATCAATAAGGAGCAATACGCTTTTTTGCTATATGGGAATGTTACCTTCTCCCCTGGACTTATTTTCTACCTACCTAGATTTATAACCCCGGAGGACATTGTTACTCCTTCCGATAATGGACTGCCCAGATTGTATCAAATTCTCTTTTCCTATAATGATTTCCATATAATTATCAACAACCACTCAAAAAAACTATTTTCAATATTTTTGCTGAAAAGCAAAATAAGTGTCTATTCACAACTGAACGTTTTGCTAACCGCATTTCATTTCCTTTGATAATATAAGCCATATATAACATCCATGGATTAAGGAAATTAATATAACCCCTTCTATATATTCCATTTGTAAAACAATAAATTCTTAATTCCAATATATGTGTCTATGTTTTTTTTTTCAGAATTTAAAATTTAACCACCAAACTTATATATATATATATATATATATATATATATATATATATATATATATATATATATATATATATATAATTGATTGTCTCTGTATGTGCGAAACTTCTATACCAAACTTCTTTCTGGATATTTGGTCTACAAAATTGAAGTTTGATAGGATATTTGGACATTAGGAACACTTTCGATTTAGTTTTTAGTCTGTAGAAATTACTGCTAAGAGCAAAAATTGAAAAAAATAAAATAAAATATTGCCCCTGCGGGGAATACATTGATTTACTTTTGAGCATGATTACATATACATTTTTAGTTGGAAATCGCTTTATTTTTAGCCTTTTCTTTATCTGTATATCGATACCTTAGACGATAACGATGAAAGCTGAAACGCTTAATAACTACTAAGAATGGAGCGTAAAAGTTGAGGTTTCAATTCCAGCTGAAAAAAAACAAAACTTTTTTATTTAAATTTTTTTAAAAACTTTTTTTATTTAAATTATAAAAATTTTTTTTTTTTAATTTATATTGGGTACATAATAGAGAATTGGATGTATAATTATAAATACGAAAAATTAATTCATTAAAATATCATATTTAAGCGTATTTTATGATCAGGTCACGAGGACGGCCTTCGCCTATATCTAGATATAAAGGTATTTATTAACACTCACGCTATAAGGAAAGTGATCCGGTTTAAAAAATAAAAACAAAAAAAAATAGCTAAACAAAATACGCCGTGTAAATATTATTCGAGAAAATCACTTGAGCAACTTATATCTGGGCATCTCCACAGATGAACCAACATACAATTACCCTAAGGAATAAGAAGAGCTAAATTCTAATCCTTGTAAAAGGAAACTGGAAGGAAAACTGCTCGTTTTGGTCGCCATATTTAATCACATTATGTCGAAAGAGAACGACAGAAAATAAAGCCCTGGAGTCATTTGAGATATCTGAAATCGGTAATTTCAAACATAAAAGTTATCAAGGTTCATGAAGCTGGATTATTTATTGACCAACAGAAGACGGGGCTACTTTTTGATCTGAATGTCCATTTCGTTGACACGTAGAAAAAGCATGGAGAATTAGATAAATGGAGTTTGAAAAATTGATGTTAGGTATTTTTCCTTTTAAGAGAAAAAGTATTAAGTGCGCGTGTGCTAATGAGACATAGAGCTGGATGAGATTATAACAGAGACACCTCTTATATTTATTATCTTTATCGAGTATATAAGTAAACATGTGTGTGTGAGGAGCTCCACCTATATACTCAACGAATTTTTTATCTAAAGATTTAAAGTTGGTATATAGGGTATTCAAACGCGTGGAAAGCATTTTAATCAGTTTTTATCAGTAAAAAAGCGGATACTAAAGGGGCCAAAAGAAAAATTGTCACTTGAAGGTCATCAAATTTTTGTCTGTTTGTCAACTGTTTCACGACTGCGCATACGCAAATTGTTCACATGATAACCTCGCTTATGTTAAGAAGAAGTAGGTTTGAAAAAACCTTTAAAAGAACGTGGTTTTGTTTCAGCCTCTTGATTGCTTGGGAAACGTAGAGCTGCAACAACGCTTCTTCAACGGACCCAGTTCTGGCTGGTCCTTTTCAGTTCGGCCCATGTCATTCCGGCAGCCCTGGTCTCAGCCTCAATGCTTCTTTTCCATGTCTGCCTCGGGCGAACAATTATGTTAAGTATAAGTAGATTTGAAAACACTAGGTACGGACAAAATGAATGCCTATACTCAAAATGTATAAATATTTTTAACCCTCCCTTTACTTAAAAATTCCCCCCAAATCAGAAAATTAACCAATTTTAATGAAATTTTCAGTATTTATCAAATCAAAATTGCCGAATATAATGGACTAAATGTTTTTTTTTTATTCAAGTCTGAGTGGAAATGTATTATTTTGTTTAAACAAAAAATACTTTTACTAAAGTTATAATTTTCAGTAGTAAATAAAAAACGCAATAATTTATTTTTGCTTTTTTATATAAATAAAGCATCGTAATTTGTAACAAACCTTTTTTTACAGGAACATTACAAAAAAAGCCGCTAAAGTCCGTTTTAATGAAGAAATATCGGAATGAATTTTTCGAACTACCGAGTTTACCATTGAATTAAACATTGTTTATTTAATATTTTCACACAAAACAAATTATAATTACAAAAGATATTTCTACTTGTTTTTTTTTTAAATTACAAATTTCGCATAATTTTTATATGCAAGATTTTAAAAATTTCCTTGCTCACAACTATGTGAAACTTTCGGCGTAACATATTTGTTATATAATATTGAACAATAATTAAAAAAAAATAATTTATAAACAGGAACATAAAAATAATTAAATTAAAAAAAATGATAAAAATTGATATAAATATTCAGAATAGGAATGTATGGATGCATGTCTGGGGGAAAAAAGATATCTGACCCCCCTACCTCCGTTTACTATCATGACTTCATTTTGAAACAGCGTTTCTATTGGCTGAAATTTTGAGCCTCCTTATAATCGTGCTTTTAGTTTGTTGCATTTTTGGCGAACGCTAAATTACTTGCTTTTTGAGGGCTAATAAAGTTTTTTTTGCACAAAGTTTTTTTAATTTACTTCTATATCCTAGGACTTTACTAATTATCTTTGAAATAAAACAAAAACTAATTATCTTTGAAATAGACTCAGAAAACTAATATTTATCTTTTAAAGGATTTTTTTACAACGAATTTATTTAATTTCAAATTTTAGCTAAATTGGTTAGCTCGCCGTGAAAACATTTTTCATTACTTTTTTTTCACGTTTACAAATATTTTTTTCCTTTAGGAAATTAACTTTAGTCTCTAATCTTTCAAATACAATCAAAAAGTTACCAGAAACCTTAAAAATAGTATGATAAATCGGCTTTAAAAACTAGGTCCCCCTATTTTTGCCCGCCCATTTTTGATTTTAAAGAACGTGGTAAGCTAGCCTAATGGTTACTGAACTTAATTTACTGTCTATAGATTTTGGTTTCGGTCTCAGCTCGAGTATTTCTTTTTACTTACAAAGATTGAACTGCTTAGTAAAACCATAATACGGGCAGTTTCTTACCCCTCCTTTTTTACATCATTTTTTAAAGGCATTTAACGTTACGCTTAATACCGGGCAACGGTAGGTACCTCTGCTAATTCTATATATAGTTAGGTATATATCTAATCTGTTTATAGTTGGTAATGTGGGATATATTTAGTTTCATTGAATTTCATGTAAAGAGAACAATTCTGATACGTATAATCGTATGAGAATATTTATAAAACATCTAATGATTAACCTTTTCTAAATTTCTGTTGGTCTCAAGTATTTTAATAGGTTTTTAAGGAGTATAGTCTAAACAAGCTATTTAAAATTTAAATATTTCAGATTTGCATTAAATTTCATCCGTAGTTATTAGACATTAATTAATTTCGATCATCTAAAATTTTTAATGCTTTGACGTTTCCAACAATCCAAATCATTTTGATCAGCGTAAGAATGTAACAGATTTACTGACAGGTAATGTAACAGCAACGGTATCTACAAACCCATGCAAATGACCAAGCCTGTGCAATATGACCTCATAGATGAGGAAAAGAAGAGAAAAAAACCCGGAGAAAATGACATCACGGCGTGAGATGGACGTGTTGCTATGTGGTGGCGTGAGAGATTTTTAAATCACGTGTTCGACACTACATATGGACTAAAAATGTTTTAAACAAAATGCATTGTGTTGTTTGGAAAGTACCGTTAGTAAATACCTTTACCCCAACTGTAAAAGAAGCGAATTAAATTTGCTATTTTGTTCTTTTGCTTTTGCGATGAAATTTACATGCTACACATATCGCCTTACAAGAATCAGGATTCTCTATATAAGTTGGAAAGAAGTTGAATACCTTTTAGACATTATCGACGAGTCTCTTTGTACAGGGGTTAATCAGGATAATCTGGCTTGAAGAGACGTTTCCCTGCAAGTAAACCCTGACTAAATATTCAAAATTACATAGTATTTGCAGCCCAAGTAAGATCTCCTCGCTATAGCTAACCCACACTGGAAGGTTCACCTAAAGTGATGTCACATTAAGTAACAACACAAGCTGGATACTCCACCAGACAAGATTAATTCTTGTCCTGCAATCCAGTAAGACCAAAAAACAACAAGGAATATATAGCATAATACATTTTAGTAGTCAATGTGCTACGACTTTGTACTCTTCTCTCATTGGTCTCCCTCCTCCGTCGACCTATACCAACTGGACTATATCATGTGGTCATATGGCGAGAACATCACCAACATGACCTCCCACAACACCAAAGCCAGCCCGATTGCCACCATTCGCTGAGTATTTCCCGAGCTCCCATCGGTGTTGTGATCTCAGTTCCGGACCTGTATCGAGGCGGTGATTGAGGCTGAAGGCAGCTACATTAAATAGATCTCAGCTCTACTACATCAAGTTTCCTAAATTATTTATTTCATTAAACGTTTTAAAATAAAGCTGTTGTGTTTTAGGGCGACAAATTTATCGTTCCACCCTTTAGTATAACCTCTAATAAAAATGATTCGATTGAAATTGTAACACACATCTAAGATTGTTGATTCTTTGTTATATGACAACATGAAATAGCGTTTGGAGTACATATGATAGAGACGTTCTCTATAACTGAATAAATAACTAATTCTTCATTTAAATGTTGATGAATTCCTCACGTATGTTTTTTTTTACATGGCGATCACTTATCAAGGCTTGGAAGCCACTCGGGGATAAGGGTTATTGCGTGTAATGAGATTGTATCGTAGTAATCATTAGTATTGGAGATTTGATAGAGTGTCTTACTTAAGAGGGCGGTTTCTCAGGAATTTGTTTATGTTGGACTTGAAGACATCCAAGTTGTAGTAAGGTGGGAAGCAGGCAAACGGAAGAGAGCTCCACAGTCATGCACTTCTAAGAAAGAATCTCTGCTCATGGAATATACGTTTGGATTTAGGCACAGATAAAGAGTGGGGGAAAATTAATGACAGTAGTTTCAGCCAGACGGGTGTTTCTCGTGAAAGATTGGCAAGGGGGTCAGATATTGGAGCTCAGACGAGCACTTGTCATGGAAATAACGATAAAACAAAAACAATAAAACAAAGTTTGATCACAGTTACTGCAAAATACGTTTTATAATATCTGTAGGTGAATCTAATAGACCATTGATATCAAAATTATGACTCTTTTATGCTCGTTTGTTTTGAACCCGGATGAAAAACAACAAAACGATTTTTAATTGACAATAGATAAAGATGAATCACGTCTGCAAAAACGTAGTAGCTTTAGAAATGTTATGCATTTTCTGATCTACAACAATTGCCTCCCCAATCACTTTTTAAAAAATTATCCGTTGACAATAATGTGAATTATACCACCGCCCATGATAGCACTCTGAAGATCATTAATGATCGGGGTCTTTTCTAATTCTCTCTTTCAGGACTGACTTATGTAAGTTCGTCTATGAAACATTCCCCATTTACTTGCCATCCCAAGACAAAAGTGTCATATTTTAATTTATGGGAGATTCAGCTCTCAAAATGTGCAGTTTGATTTTAAAGAAGTGTTTAAGCATTTCTATTATACCAGCAGTTCAGCCTAGCTTTGCTCAAACCCTATGTACTGTTCATAACTTTATGTGCATGTGTATATATATAGTAAAAAGTTTGATTCATGTCCAGGTAACCTATATCTAAAATTTCAAGTGTTTAGACCCAAAATTAGCGAAGGAGTTTGGTAGAGTCTGCAAATATCAACTCTTTAAACTTTGACCTCTTGACAACCAAATTTTTGCCTGAAGACTGATTGCTTGCTGCATGTCTGAATAAACTTTATGTAAAATTTCGAAGGTTTAGACCCAAAATTAGCGGAGGAGTTTGGTAGAGTCTGCAAATATCAACTCTTTAAACTTTGACCTCTTGACAGCCAAATTTTTGCCTGAAGACTGATTGCTTGCTGCATGTCTGAATAAACTTTATGTAAAATTTCGAAGGTTTAGACCCAAAATTGGCTGAATAGATAAATAAATGTTTTGAACTTTTACCCCTTGGCAACCAAATTCTCGACCAAAACCCAATGATAAAGCTTGCTCTGTGTCTAAATACACTTTATGTAAATTTTAAAATGTTTAGACAAAAAATTGGCTAAGGAATTTGGAGACGCAGAGGTCAAATTAAAAAAAAAAATTGACCCCAATTTTAACCGCTTTACATTTATTGTTTTGGGTTCAAATCAAATTAAAAAGTTTGATTCCTGTCCAAGTAACCTACATCTAAAATTTCAAGTGTGTAGACCCAAAATTGGCGGAGAAGCTTGGTAGAGTTTTCGTAAAACTTTGATCCCATGACAGGAAAATTTCTGGTCGAAAACGGATAAAAAAGATTTTCCCAAATCTCAATACTTCTTATGTCAAATCTCGAGTCTGTAGACTGAAAATTGACAGAGTAATTTGGTAGGGAAATGTTCACACAAAGGCACAGCCCCATTCACACACACACACACACACACACACACACACACACACACACACACACAATTTCACTTTTATAGATGTATAGATTCGCAAAGGACATACCAATATCATACTTTGATCCCAGCCCAATTTACCCCACCTGATGTTGTTTATTTTTGGCGCACAAGAATAAGGAACAGAGGCCGAAAGATAGTATCAATATAAATATTAAACTTGATGAAGAGGTTAGTTCAAAGAAAAACGATGTCAATAAAATAGATGAACACTTCTTATTTTAGTATAAAAAACGCCATATTTTGACGGGAAGATTCAGTTCTCCTAAATGTACAGTCTGAATTGGGCCAATGATCTAAGTTAAAAAGGATTTCTATAACACTGACAGGAGACAGAACATATAATACATTTTGATCCCAGCTCGAAGCTTAAGGGAACTGGTATTGTTTAATTAAACATACGGCATAGATACGATATAATCAGATTCATACACCGGCTCTCGTTAGCTCACCGAAGCTAAGCAATGTTGACACTGATCAGTACTAAAATGGGTGACCATTTGGGAATACCAAGCGCTGTATGTAGAAAGAGGTGAACACCTCTTTGCAAGAGCTGCAGAAACCTAACGTCGTCATATTCCCCAAGGGGGGTATATACATGCGACTGGAAGTCCCTTATTTATTTGATATTCTCATGAAACTTCCTCCTTCGGAAGAAGTCGGTTTAACCCGCCAAGGGGTAGGGAAGCTTCGGTACGGTAATTAAACTAACCAGACGTTGTTGATTTTTGCTGTCTTGGTCGAATATCAATGTCAACATGTTGTCGAGATTGGCACCAAAACGGTGAAGATTTGGTCGCCTTGATGGCGGCATTTGTTTTCAAGCTGATCAAATTTGAGGAGCGGTTAAAAACGCAACGTTCATAACAAACCACGTATTTTGATTTACAGCGAGACAGCTCATTTGTTCCACCACACATTTTAATGATGACGCCTGCAATCCTGATAACAAAATGCCCCAGAGAAATTAATGTTAATCCAATGATTTCGCGCTGTTATATTTCTATTTCTATTAGAACTCATCATATTTTAATTTTTTTCTTTAAAGACAATTTTCCTGGTTGTAGATTTCAATCTTTAAAATAATTTAAATAAAATAATACAAGAAAAAAAAAGAATTATATAGAGAAAGCAGCGCTAACGCCACATATTAAATGTAAATTAAAATTAAAACAACTAATTAGGGAAATGATAATTAAAAATATGATAAACTCTCGAATTAATAATGATAATTATAATAATTAATACCTATAGCGTGTCAGAAATAATGAGTATCCTTTACAAGGCCGCAATTCGATCATGTATGGAGTATTGTTGTCACATTTGAGCTGGTGCATCTGTTACTAGTTTCTAGCTCTTAGACAGGGTTCAAAAGAGAGTCGCCAAACTGATAGGTCCTGAATTGTATTCCAAGCTTCAATCTTTGTTCCATCGACGAAATATTGCATCGTTCTGCCTGTTCTACAAGTATTTTAATGGTGGATGGATTGACGAACTACACACCCTTATGCCCTTCTCGACTTAAATTCCGACAAACCCGACAACCAGCAAAATCCCACCTCTTCATAGTAAATATCTCTAAATGTAATAAGGCCTTCTACTCGAATAGTTTCTTCCCCAGAACTGTTAGAATCTGGAACTCCCTTCCGGGTTCCTGTTTCCCCAACTGTACTGACATGCAGAAGTTTAATTGTAATGTAAATAGACATCTTGCTGCTCAACTCCCTACATAGTATCCCTGCAACTTATGTCCCCGATAGTAGCCTCTAACTCACTGTGCCTTGTTTGGGGTGAAAATTGAATAAAAAAAATATATTGTGACAATAGATAATTATGGTTATATGCATTTAGTACGAATTAAATGATTCAGTTTTTGGCATTGGTTTACCCGATATTTTCTTGTAGGAATGCTTACCATAAAAACTTAAGTTTCTTGCAGTAGTGTCCACGTCCTCAGTGAAAGCGTGTAACAAAATGGATTCTAACTTGGTATAGCCAGGTTGTCACTTTGTGTCGTTAAGCGTTTAGCCACCTTCACGTTACGGTGATTGGATAAAATGAAGAAACCATCTTAAAAATAGATGATTGTTTTAATTTAATATAATTTTAATTAAAATAAATTATTGCCAAAAATGTGTGAAAATATATTGCATTTAATAATTCTTATCTATCCATATATCCATATATCTATAACATTGAGAATGCGTGCGTGGACAATTCTCAACCAAGGAAATTTTGATCTACAGACTTGAAATTTGGTATATAGGGTATTTAGACATGTGGAACATTTTTGATGATTTTTCATCCGGAGAAAGGGATGCTAAGGGGTCAACGAAAAGTTGATACGTAGGGCGGTCATCTGATTTTTATCTGTTTGTCAATTATTTCACGACTGCGCACGCGCAAATTGTTCACATAACAGCTTTCTTATGTTAAAAATAAGCAGGTTTGAAAACAATTTTTAAAAACGTGGCAAGATGGCATAATGGTTATCGTACTTGACTAACTATCTTTGGGTCTTGGTTTCGACTTTAGTTCGAATATTTTTTTTTGCTTACAAAAACTGAACTGTTTTAGAAAATACATAATACACACATGCGCAAGTCTCGTTTTCTTTCCGTTTTTTTTTATTTAAATTTTAAGAAGGAATTAAACCGTATGTTTTATTCCGGCCATCGCCGGTTATATCTGCTAGTTTTTTTGTTTTTTTTTAAATAAAATTGTCAGAATAGAATTTTACAATAAATATAAACGTTTACTCGACACTATCAACAATTTAGTAAACATAGGATATTCCAAGTGAATACGATCGTGGCGATTTTTTACTGTTTAGGTTAGTGATGGTAAGCAACTCATGCTATTTTTATTACTTGATTAGAAGAAATATCTTGACAACAATTATTATAACACTTTGAGTGCTAAAACGATATCTGCAACTTCTATTAGCTTGTTTTTTTATAGATGGCAAAGCACTTTGATCATACGTGGTCGATACACGATAATGCTCTCGTGTACATGTTTCTTTTTCATATCGTAGTTATAAATGCTTACTTAAAACTTACGCTATTTTATGTTGGTGATCAATTAAGTCAAGATTATTTATACCGTTTGATCCAAGTTATGAAATACTCACACCCGTGTCAGTAATCAAAAGAAGAAGAAGAAGAAGAAGAAGAAGAAGAAGAAGAAGAAGAAGAAGAAGAAGAAAAAACTGTCGTAGACAATAACAAATATTTATTTTTAAAGCCAATTGGGATTATCATTTCTTAGATTAGATTTTAGTAGAGAGATTATTTTCTCGGGATGCGATCAAGGCAATTTCCTCCAAGGTTGATCGATGAATATTTAGCTTACCCGTCACCATCTGCTACCATTTTTACTTAGTGAAATTATCTTGGTCTTTCTAAACATACAAGCAGAAAAGCATTATTCTTTTTTTATAAATTTATCTTTATCGAATCTACTTGAGGCAATCAATGCTAGTAAAACAGCTTTTATCTTTAAGTTCCTATAATCAATTGCTTTGCACACCGAACCCAGTATGGACTCGAAAAAAATTGAGCCTATTTTCTGATGCCAAAAAAAGATTCCTTAAATTATCTTTTCATTGGATTTTGTTTAAAACACAATCCTTCATTACTAGTTCTAATAATGAAATAATAAATATTTACTGATTTTTACACCACCAGCAAACTTAAAATTTATAGATCCCTCCCCCCACACCCAACAAGCGTATTTTTAGGTTGGGAAAGTATCTGCACGTTTCGCGTGTGTCTTTTACGGTAATGAGGTGAAAATAACACCTCTATAGTAAAATATTTAGAGATTTATACAGAATCGGAATCGGTAATTTAGTACGGAATCGGAAAATATTGAAATCGTCCTATATATATATATATATATATATATATATATATATATATATATATATATATTAATTGTCTGTATTTTTGAGATGAGTTGTTTTCAACAACCAAGATTAGGAAGTCAGTCCGACAATCAATGAAAACAACTCATCTCAAAAATACAGACAATTAATATATATATATATATATGTTGATTGAGATTGTCGGACTGACTTCCTCATCTTGGTTGTTATTGTTACAACGTTTCGGCCGTTTTGCCCTCCGGCCTTCGTTAGGTGAACGGTTTGTTAGGAGTCTCGAACCCAACCCTTTATTATTATTACGGGGCTACCGTGTTCGGACTCCAGCTAGGCTTTGGACATAGTTGTTGATTCTCTGTTTTTCAATGTTACTTTTTTACTGCCTTCGTTCAGGATTGAACTCAGCACCTTTGGGTAACTGTAAACTTTGATACAACGTCTAGGACCACTCGGCCATATGTCACTAGGACAATTCTTAGTTGGTTTTTGTTAATGTTAAACCTATGTTGTTATTCAAGGGTTTCTCTCTCTATCACAGGTGTCCAAATTGCATTCAGCTCTATGCTTGGTTTGCTCAGTAGGTTGTTATGTCCGAGCATGTGAGCTGTTTCTTTAAGTTTTCTCACTTTCCAGTGGGTCTCTCCGTTTATTATTTTTACTTCATCCCATAGGGGGCGATGATCCCCCCTCTCCATCCAGACATGGTTGGCTATACCCAATTTTTCCGTCTCCCCTTTAGTTACCGCTTTTCGGTGTTCTTCCACCCTTACTTTGAGGAGGCGGCATGTTTCACCCTTGTAAACCTATCTGCAGCTGCATGGGATGGAGTATATGGAGTTTTTGGTCATGTTCTCATCCATGCGGGGCTTCACTCGTACCAGGTGTCGTCTGAGTGTTGACTCGCTTTTGAATACCGTCCTGATGTTGTAGGGGGCACATATTCTCTGAATCTTTTCGGAGATGCCTCGTATGTATGGTAGGCAGACCGTTGGAGGTTTTTGGGTTTCATTCTCCTCTCTTATACTATTAATACGTCTGGTGGATAGTATGCTATCGGGGTAATTGTTACGACGGAGGGTATTCTTCAACCTGACCATTTCTTGGTGGTATGTAATGGTGTCGCTACTTATTGTCTCTGCTCGATGTTGTAAGCAGCGTGCGATTCCATGTTTGATACTGTATGGGTGATGGGAGTTGAAGTTTAGGTATTGTCCGGTGAAGGTAGGCTTGCGATATACGGATGTCTTAAACCCATGCTCTGTGCGTGATATGAGTGTATCAAGGAAGGCCAGTTGGTTATCTCTTTCTTTCTCCATTGTAAACTGTATCGATGGTCTTATTGAGTTCACATGGTCTAGGAGAGCCTGGATGTCTTCCTGATGGGGCCAGAGTATGAAGGTGTCATCAACGTATCTTAGCCACATGGTGGGCTTTAAGGGAGCTGAACCTAAAGCCATGTCTTCGAAGTATTCCATGTATATGTTCGCCATCACTGGTGATAATGGCGAGCCCATAGCTAGTCCCTCCTCTTGTCGATATAGGTCAGTACCCATTCTGAAGTAGGTTGTTTCTATGCAGAATGTCAGCATTTCCATTAAGTTTGGCAATGGTACACATGTGCGCTCTTCTATGGAGAGGTCCGCAGCTAGTTTGTCTTGAATTACTGCTAGTGCCTCACTAGTTGGGACTTTAGTGAACAGGCTAACCACATCTAGGCTTACCATTTGGTTTGTACTGATGTGTGCTCCCTTGATCAGTTCCGTGAAGTGGGCAGAATTCTTTACATGTGTTGCTGACTTGCCTGCTAATGGGTTTATTATATCCACAAGGTACCTGCTCAGTGGGTGGCATGCTGAGCCTCGGCAGCTCACTATGGGTCTGAGTGGAATACCGTCTTTGTGTATCTTGGGGAGACCGTACATATGTGGTAGCTTACTGTAATGCTGGACCAGCTGTCTATATCTCATCGGAGCGATGTGTTCCTTGTTTTTCGTAAGGATTTGTAACAGCTTTCTTTCGGTTTTCAAAGTTGGGTCCTTCTTTATTTTACCGTAGCTACCAGCTGCGATTAGGCCTGCCATTTTTTCAGAGTATTCCGACATTTCCATCACCACAGTAGCATTGCCTTTGTCTGCTGGCAGAATTATTATACTGCTGTCACCCTGTAGGTTTCTTATAGCCAGCCTATCTTCCCGAGAGATGTTTGATTTAGGAGGCTTGGCTTTCTCGAGTACTTGTCTCACTTTCCATCTTATTTCATCACCTTGGGTTGGTGGGATTCTCAAGGCTATATCTATATGTTGGCATATGTGCTTGGATTAGAACAGAAAGAAAAATTCAACCAATATATACATAAGGTGGGATGTATGAATATGTATGTGTATGTGTGATTGTAGGTGCATGTGTCCATGTATATATATGGGTGGATGAATGTATACGCATCTGTATGTGTGTGTGTATATATATACATATGTATGCATATGTATGAGTGGGTAAATGTATTCGTGTGGATATGGATATACGCGTATGTGTGAGCCCCTGCATATATCTATGTGTGTGCATGTGTGTGTGTATGTGCCTACATAGTATGTGGATGTTTGCGAGTGTGTATGCACATACATGTATGTATATATGTGTGTGTATGTGCGTGTATATGTATGTATATGTATCTTCTCCTACCTATTCTCCATCTTACTTGTGTGTGTGTACGTGTACTTATGTCTGAATGATTAAGCGCATATATACATGCTTGTTTTGGTTGGGGGAAAATTTGCGTGTGTGTATGTGTATGTGCCTGCGTGCGTGTGCGTGTGCATGTGTACATGTACATGTATGTATATGTATGCGTGTGTGATTGTGTGTGAGTGTGTGCTATACATGGGGAAAGGAAGTCTTAAAAAAACATAAAAAAACATAAAAACCTTCACCAAATGGACGAAAAGCGCCCTCTTTGAATCTAACTTTGACCTGACACTTTGAACACTTACGGTTGGAGACAGAATGTCTGAGACCACACATCACTCTGAAAAACACATTTAGTATCAGCGGAGTAAAAATAACTTTACAAACTCCCATTTTAAAGAAAAACTTTTTACGAAAACATCTGAAGAGAGAACACCCTAAGCTCGAAACGCGTTATTAAAATATTTTAAAATAAAAATATGATGAAAACCTTTAAAAACCCCACAATTGTTGATGGCTACACGCTTTTAAATATACATTTTTTCTCTCGTTTGAACTACACAACCATCACTTTAAATATATATATATGTATATATATATATATATATATATATATATATATATATAGAGAGAGAGAGAGAGAGAGAGAGATAGAGAGAGATAGATAGATAGATAGATAGATAGATAGATAGATATACTTTTTTTGGAGTTTTATTTCCATATTACGAATTTAATATGCATTTGACTCGTTTATAACGTTAGTTTTTACTGCTTCTCTGCATAGTACAGCTTGAAACGAATACGGCTGAATAGGAATAGCTGTTTGTGAAGTTTCGATTCTAACTGGCAGCTAGTAATATTTTTTAACTTTTGAAATAACTACTATGTATTCTGTACAATAATATAATTAATAGAATAATCGCTCTATGATAATAAATACGAACTATGCACTAATTAAAATATTACATTAGAGCATATCTTAGGGCCAGGGACACTACTTTATATATATATATATATATATATATATATATATATATATATATATATATATATATATATATATATTGGGTACAGTATAATAATCAACAGAGAATTAGCCTTATAATAATAATAATCGATAAAAAATCTACATGAAGTAAAATATCATATTTAAGTGCAACCGGGAAATGCTTGGCAACGTATTATTTATCTATTCAATAATAATTTAAAATAATTGTATATTCGAATTATGTTACCTCCATGTCCTTTTAATAAAAGATTGAATTATCCGGCCATTGGACATGTAATTACAACTATTTAAAATTTTATCTGATGCTGTATTTTGCTGAAAGCGAAATTATTTAAAATACACCTTTTTTGGTTTTTAGGCAAGAATAAAGCCAAAGAATGGTACACTCATATTTTGGGAGCTGCATATAGAATATAAATATATATTGGATCACGACAACAATATGCAACAGGTTGTTATAATTGATGATTTTTCACAAGATCTGCTAAAACTTTACTTTGGAGTTTGCAAGCTATAATAAAGCACGCTGTCTATTTTTGAAATAACGAAACTGTGCCATTATTTTTTAAATAATTGATGAGTGTTGTTAATTTTAAGTAATAAAATATTTTAATTAAAAAAATGGAATTATATGGTTTATTTTTTTAATAATAAAAACCAAATAATTTTTCAATAGATTAACGAAAGTCGTAATAGAATACAACTCATTATGCCCATCCGACCCATTTGGTAGTCACATTTCTGTGAAGATGCATTTAACGAGTTAGTTGACCCCGTACGGAATTAAAAAACAGCGGCTTGCGAGTTCAGGTGTTCGTCGATATGTGAGGAATTTTAGAGGCAGTGGAAACAACAATGCTATATATAGATATACATCAAAGCTACTTCAATTTTGGGTAGTACCAAAACCAGATCATATATTCCCAAGTAAAGCTTCCATAAAGAATCGTTTAAGTGTCTACGTAAGAGCATAACGTTCTTAAGATAATTATATAAAATATAGCTTTGGTACTTTCGTTGATGATGACAGATTTTCTTCGTCGTTTATGATTATTCCAAGTTCAATGGTTTAGAGAGAGAGAGAGAGAGAGAGAAAGAGAGAGAGAAAGAGAGAGAGAGAGAAATGAGTAGCGTGGCTCTGCAAATAATGCTTTTATAAAAACTAGCATCAAGGAAAAACTTTATCAAATCAATAAAAAAAAATGATCCACGAAAGCCTTAATTTTCCTACCACACCACTAACTTTATCCAATGCAGATGTCGACTTTATTAGAAATCTATTCTGAAATGAATCGGTTGTATACAATTTAAAAGTTGCTGTCTTGTCCCCCTTACAATTGTTGTCTTCTTACATTTGCATTTGTATAATTCCACCTTTTCTCTACTTCTGACGAGAAGCAGTTAACGTTGAAATGCCATAGCCTAAACAGATTTCTCCCTTATTCTTTGATTAAGTAATGTAATAATGTTCATTAAACTACCTTTACACTTTATCTTTTTCACTTACTCCCTCTCCTTCTTTTTTCTCACCCTCTCTCTCTCTTTCTCCCTCTCTCTCTCTCTGTGTATATGTATGTATATATATATATATATATATGAATTTCTTATATATATATATATATATGTATGTATGCATATATGTATATATATATATTATGCATATATATCTTATATTGTTATATATATGTACGGCATAATCTCGTTGACACACCGGTTCTTGTCAGATCACTGAAATTAAGCAATCTTGTGCCTGGCTAGTACCAGATGGGTAACGATTTGGGAATTCTAAGCACTCTATGTTTTCTACGCTTATCTCGGTATTTTTTTTTCAGTCGCCCTGGACCTCCACTTGCCACTGGTATTTTACAAGGCTGATTCAGGAGAGTTCACCGTTATAGTGGGTAGTAATAGTCTGCCAAAATTGAAAGAATCTTTCATATATATATATATATATATATATATATATATATATATATATATATATATATATATATATATATATATCACTACTAATGCAATTCTCTATCTATATAAAAGCCAAGTACGTCTAAGGATGGAATACTGCTGCCATATCTGGGCAGGAGCTGCTAGAAACAGCCTATCCTGCCTTGACAGAATACAAAATAGACTTCGTGGCTTAGTGGGGGATGCCCTTTTCTCTACCCTGCAAACTCTCTCCCACAGAAGAGACGTTGCGAGCCTATACTTGTTTTATCGTTATTTCCATGGCAGGCGCTCGTCTGAACTCCAATCTCTGGTCCTCCATCGCCAATCTTTCACGAAGAACAACCGTCTAGTTGAATTCACTGTGAAAAATTTCCCCCACTCTTTATCTGTGCCTAAATCAAAACGTGGATTCCATTAACAAAGCTTCTTTCTTAGAACTGTACGCCCGTGGAACTCTGTTCAGTCTGCCTGCGTCCCATCTGACTACAACTTGGATGTCTTCAAGTCCAACGTTAACAAATTCCTAATGAACCGCCCCCTTAAGTAAACACTTCATCAAATCTCCACACTAATGTAATGTACTTGCAATAACCCTTATCCCTGAGTGGCTTCCGGGCCTTGATAAGTGGTGACCACTGTATAAAAAATATATATATATATATTGACAAATATATATATATATATATATATATATATATATTGACAAGCCTTTAATAAGGACAGATACTTATTTGCATATTTATAACAATATGACTAAGTATATGCATTCTACCATATACTGTATGAGTTATCACGAAGAACATTTTTCTAGGCACAAATTCATTTCAAATAGTGTGAAAATGCGAAAGCAGGTCGACAATCGAAATGCATAAACACTGTATAATGAAATGTCAACGGTAATGTTTTCAATATTTTAGGTGACCAGTAGAGCTAGGACAACAGCATATTCTTTTCATTGTTTTGAGTTTCGAGTTTGTATCTGTCAATATCTAATATGATTTTATTTAGAGTAATGTGGTTCTCGTTTGATTAACTGTGTCTGTGTCGGATACATACTCAAGAGTAAAAACAATAATAACAATATGCTGTTGTCACTTCCCTAGTGATTAGCTATTCATAATTTGAGTTACTGTCATTATCAGCTGCCACATACAAATGTATTATTTTAGACTATTAGCCACCATCTTATGTAGCTTTAGAACGACATTTTAGACATATTTAGTCGTTATAATAAAATCACAGCATCTTTAAAGAAAGTAGTTCCTGTTTTCCCCCTAAATATAAAGTCCACCTACAGCCCCCAGTCAACACCGTAAGGAAATATACACAGCTACAGATAGTGCTCGCACTCTTCGTAACTCTATCATAAACTCATAGACATATCATAATTGTTCCATTTCCTGTTTCAAAAATTTTAAATATTCCCACTCTCAAATTTCGCCCATTCTCAGGACTGAGAGCTGACAATTCGATTATTCCGGAATCTACCTCTTAATACATAAACGAACGCTTCAGAACTTTTCAAATATGGCATCACTCTTTACAAGAAGCAATCGTTTTTAATAAATAAACCAAATACAAACATAATCACCGCTTATAAACAGAAGTTAAATACTAATAACCTTACACTTACCTATACACACGTAAACAACACGCCAATAGCCATCGCTCCAACAAACAGCAACAAACTCTGAAAAATATGGACAGGTACAATTGTTTATTGCTCGATTTCTAAGCGGCTTAGCGAACCTTACACGATGCTATTTTAAAAATTTCTTTTACATGCCCTTCCCAAAGTTTATGTTGGTTTATGGTATGTGTGCGTAGGTATCCTGACAACGATTATCAAGGTTAAATTTGGGGCAAATATTTGCCCCTCCCCCCAAAAAATAAAAAATTTAGGTGTGTATTCCGATAGTGGTTATGTTTGATTTTAGACAAATTATACTTTCTGTGGAGTATTTTGTTTACTTATATATATATATACATATATACATATATATATATATATATATATATAATTATTTTTTTACTATAATAATTAAATACCTACAGACACTAGTGTTTCATCCTTTCGGGATTCTTCAGTGCAGGGTGTCACAATTACTACCAGTCGAACGATTCGAACCCCGCGACACGAGACATCTCTGGCTCGATTAGCGGAGACCGTATCCATTCGGCTACCATTAATCGTGTGAAATAGCGTTGAATTTTAAACATTTTAAATTTAAATGTTCATTACGTCAGACAGACAGTGATCAAGTCGTTATACGACGATCTACGCATAAGAGCTAAATTGACCGACTTTTATTCAACAGAAAGTGCTCAACTATAAGAAACGTATTTCTTAAAGGGGCTGTCATAATTATTTTTTTACTATAATAATTAAATACCTACAGACACTAGTGTTTCATCCTTTCGGGATTCTTCAGTGCAGGGTGTCACAATTACTACCAGTCGAACGATTCGAACCCCGCGACACGAGACATCTCTGGCTCGATTAGCGGAGACCGTATCCATTCGGCTACCATTAATCGTGTGAAATAGCGTTGAATTTTAAACATTTTAAATTTAAATGTTCATTACGTCAGACAGACAGTGATCAAGTCGTTATACGACGATCTACGCATAAGAGCTAAATTGACCGACTTTTATTCAACAGAAAGTGCTCAACTATAAGAAACGTATTTCTTAAAGGGGCTGTCATAATTATTTTTTTACTATAATAATTAAATACCTACAGACACTAGTGTTTCATCCTTTCGGGATTCTTCAGTGCAGGGTGTCACAATTACTACCAGTCGAACGATTCGAACCCCGCGACACGAGACATCTCTGGCTCGATTAGCGGAGACCGTATCCATTCGGCTACCATTAATCGTGTGAAATAGCGTTGAATTTTAAACATTTTAAATTTAAATGTTCATTACGTCAGACAGACAGTGATCAAGTCGTTATACGACGATCTACGCATAAGAGCTAAATTGACCGACTTTTATTCAACAGAAAGTGCTCAACTATAAGAAACGTATTTCTTAAAGGGGCTGTCATAATTATTTTTTTACTATAATAATTAAATACCTACAGACACTAGTGTTTCATCCTTTCGGGATTCTTCAGTGCAGGGTGTCACAATTACTACCAGTCGAACGATTCGAACCCCGCGACACGAGACATCTCTGGCTCGATTAGCGGAGACCGTATCCATTCGGCTACCATTAATCGTGTGAAATAGCGTTGAATTTTAAACATTTTAAATTTAAATGTTCATTACGTCAGACAGACAGTGATCAAGTCGTTATACGACGATCTACGCATAAGAGCTAAATTGACCGACTTTTATTCAACAGAAAGTGCTCAACTATAAGAAACGTATTTCTTAAAGGGGCTGTCATAATTATTTTTTTACTATAATAATTAAATACCTACAGACACTAGTGTTTCATCCTTTCGGGATTCTTCAGTGCAGGGTGTCACAATTACTACCAGTCGAACGATTCGAACCCCGCGACACGAGACATCTCTGGCTCGATTAGCGGAGACCGTATCCATTCGGCTACCATTAATCGTGTGAAATAGCGTTGAATTTTAAACATTTTAAATTTAAATGTTCATTACGTCAGACAGACAGTGATCAAGTCGTTATACGACGATCTACGCATAAGAGCTAAATTGACCGACTTTTATTCAACAGAAAGTGCTCAACTATAAGAAACGTATTTCTTAAAGGGGCTGTCATAATTATTTTTTTACTATAATAATTAAATACCTACAGACACTAGTGTTTCATCCTTTCGGGATTCTTCAGTGCAGGGTGTCACAATTACTACCAGTCGAACGATTCGAACCCCGCGACACGAGACATCTCTGGCTCGATTAGCGGAGACCGTATCCATTCGGCTACCATTAATCGTGTGAAATAGCGTTGAATTTTAAACATTTTAAATTTAAATGTTCATTACGTCAGACAGACAGTGATCAAGTCGTTATACGACGATCTACGCATAAGAGCTAAATTGACCGACTTTTATTCAACAGAAAGTGCTCAACTATAAGAAACGTATTTCTTAAAGGGGCTGTCATAATTATTTTTTTACTATAATAATTAAATACCTACAGACACTAGTGTTTCATCCTTTCGGGATTCTTCAGTGCAGGGTGTCACAATTACTACCAGTCGAACGATTCGAACCCCGCGACACGAGACATCTCTGGCTCGATTAGCGGAGACCGTATCCATTCGGCTACCATTAATCGTGTGAAATAGCGTTGAATTTTAAACATTTTAAATTTAAATGTTCATTACGTCAGACAGACAGTGATCAAGTCGTTATACGACGATCTACGCATAAGAGCTAAATTGACCGACTTTTATTCAACAGAAAGTGCTCAACTATAAGAAACGTATTTCTTAAAGGGGCTGTCATAATTATTTTTTTACTATAATAATTAAATACCTACAGACACTAGTGTTTCATCCTTTCGGGATTCTTCAGTGCAGGGTGTCACAATTACTACCAGTCGAACGATTCGAACCCCGCGACACGAGACATCTCTGGCTCGATTAGCGGAGACCGTATCCATTCGGCTACCATTAATCGTGTGAAATAGCGTTGAATTTTAAACATTTTAAATTTAAATGTTCATTACGTCAGACAGACAGTGATCAAGTCGTTATACGACGATCTACGCATAAGAGCTAAATTGACCGACTTTTATTCAACAGAAAGTGCTCAACTATAAGAAACGTATTTCTTAAAGGGGCTGTCATAATTATTTTTTTACTATAATAATTAAATACCTACAGACACTAGTGTTTCATCCTTTCGGGATTCTTCAGTGCAGGGTGTCACAATTACTACCAGTCGAACGATTCGAACCCCGCGACACGAGACATCTCTGGCTCGATTAGCGGAGACCGTATCCATTCGGCTACCATTAATCGTGTGAAATAGCGTTGAATTTTAAACATTTTAAATTTAAATGTTCATTACGTCAGACAGACAGTGATCAAGTCGTTATACGACGATCTACGCATAAGAGCTAAATTGACCGACTTTTATTCAACAGAAAGTGCTCAACTATAAGAAACGTATTTCTTAAAGGGGCTGTCATAATTATTTTTTTACTATAATAATTAAATACCTACAGACACTAGTGTTTCATCCTTTCGGGATTCTTCAGTGCAGGGTGTCACAATTACTACCAGTCGAACGATTCGAACCCCGCGACACGAGACATCTCTGGCTCGATTAGCGGAGACCGTATCCATTCGGCTACCATTAATCGTGTGAAATAGCGTTGAATTTTAAACATTTTAAATTTAAATGTTCATTACGTCAGACAGACAGTGATCAAGTCGTTATACGACGATCTACGCATAAGAGCTAAATTGACCGACTTTTATTCAACAGAAAGTGCTCAACTATAAGAAACGTATTTCTTAAAGGGGCTGTCATAATTATTTTTTTACTATAATAATTAAATACCTACAGACACTAGTGTTTCATCCTTTCGGGATTCTTCAGTGCAGGGTGTCACAATTACTACCAGTCGAACGATTCGAACCCCGCGACACGAGACATCTCTGGCTCGATTATATATAAACGTGTGTGTGAGCTGTGTCTACGATTTTATAATAATTTATTGATTATTTTTTTCATTCCCAAATATATTTCAGTTTCTAACTTCTAATTTTCTCGCCATAGCGGTGCCAAGTTTTACTACCCCTATTTTCGCATTGATTTAAATTTGAATTGTCATATTTTATATCTTATCTATCTATCTATCTATCTATCTATCTATCTCTCTCTCTCTCTCTCTCTATATATATATATATATATATATATATATATATATATAGTTGAGAATAGTGAAATACTATAAATCTACTGGTGTGCAAATCGAGTGATATAATATTAATAATAGAAAAGAAAAATCAATCTGTTTACAGCATAACATTTTGAAGCTAAAAGCTGTTTTTATAAATATATAAACTCGACTTATTCTTCTCTCTTGATGAAAGGTATTTGGTTTTGAAATGCTATGGCTAAAGGTTATTTCATCCTTTTCGTTACTGATCTTATAATGTAATAAATGTTTATTTCATTTTGTATTTGCATGTTTTAATTCTTATATAAATTGCTTCACTTTACGGTGTAAAACATATCGTGATAGGTTTGTTTACTTAAAGATTATCTTCCTCAATTTTATATTTGTACACACACACACACATACACACACACATATATATTATTATTGTTATTATTGTTGTTATTATTATTGTTGTTATTATTTTTATTATTATTATTATTATTGTTATTATTGTTGTTGTTTTTATTATTATTATCATTATTATTATCATTATTATTATTCCTGGCTCACAAGGAACAGCCTGTGGTGTTCCCTGGAAGCTGAGTGACATCATGTCTATTATTATTATTATTATTATTATAATTATTATTATTATTATAATAATAATAATAATAATAATTATTATTATTATTATAATTATTATTATTATTATTATTATTATTATTATTATTATTATTATTAAGCAGTTAATGTCGCTGAAAACAACAACATGTATTCCTGCGGTGAGCCATCGTAGCTCAGTTGTAGCATCCGCAATCTGGTGTTATGAGATCAATCTTAAAACATGCTGATGACGGCTGAGAGCTAAAAACGTGCATATCCGTAGGTATTCTTTACATGCACGTAATAATATTTTATAATAAAATGATGAATAAAAATATGTTCCATAAAATAATAAGGTTGACTCATTCTACACACACACACACACACACACACACATACACACACACACACACACATATATATATAACGAATGATAAAAATATTTTTTTTACTATAGATTAAAGGTTAAAAACTTCAAAGACTATATATATATATATATATATATATATATATATATATATATATATATATATATATATATAACAGTCGATGGTAGTTTGCTTGAAGCATTGTTGGTAAAGGAATATATCGAAGTTTTAATAGCCAATAGCAATGCGGAAAAGACCGGAATCATGAGAGTAAAGAAAAGAAGCAAACAAACAAATAGACGGGTTTGTTTGAGTAGAGAAATATCTAACTGTTTATTCATCTATCATTCCTCACATCGTTGTATAATTATTTTGCAATCAAGTTGTTGTTATGTCCGGTGTATATAAAATCCGTTGGTGGTATGGAACTTGGATTAATTTCAGGAGAAAAATATCCCACCTTCTTCCGCCATCTTGAATATATTTTTTTTTTTTTTGAAAAAAGGAAGTATATCCCTCCCGAAATTAATCAAATTTCCATACCACCATATATATATACAATATTAGTTTGTTTGCAAACAAACTGATGGTTTGAGCACTGTTCGGCCGGAAATTTTTTATTCAATAGACACTTAAGGAGAAATATTTACGACCGCTGATTCGTTGTCCGATAGTTAATGCTGCCGACTGTTAACACGATGTTTGCAAGTTAGATGCATAGTTGGGGAGAGTTGTGATACAACGAAACAGTACTGCATGTGAATGACTATATATATATATATATATATATATATAGGTCTGTGTGTAGTGCTTGGGGGAAAATCAGAACATTGCTCGATTATAAAGAAAAAAAATCAATATAAGTTAATACTATTAATTTAAAACATTTAGAGGAAGTCATAAAAACATCGGTTCAGTAGTATCCCGGGATACGGCATTAATTTGTTCCGGGGTTGAAATCGTAAAAAAATTAGGATCCTAACAAAATTTTATACAGTACATATTAAAATTTAGTAACAAAATATAGTACGGTATATAGTACACATGTATATAATCAAATAACATTATAAATAACCCCATAAGGCCGGACAAATACCGTAACCAGGAACAGGAAAAACATCGTATTTCACATCGTAACCTAAAAAAAAACGTATCCTAAGGTTATCGTGTCCTGGGTTTCTAATGTACTCTCGGTTTTAAATCTGGTATATCTCATATTGAATTTAAACCGACGGTAGTGATGTTTTCTACTCTCCTATAAAATTTATATATCTATGTATATGTTTATATATATATATATATATATATATATATATATATATATATATATATGTGTGTGTGTGTTTCTGTGTGTGCGTGTGTGTATGATAGGCAATATTTTAGTCTTCTACGATGTGGCTGGATTGCTCAACATTCCATGATGCACTCATAAATATATGTGCTAATTAACATTTTCTATTAGCCCTTTAAAGCATTTTTGAATATTGGTTCCCTCCCAGCAAAATTGTACACATACATAGTTTATAATTTTCTCTCTCACAAATCGTTCTGTTTATTATTATTATTATTATTATTATTATTATTATTATGAGTATTATTATTATTATTATTATTATGAGTATTATTATTATTATTATTATTATTAGTAGTAGTAGTAGTGGTAGTAGTAGTAGTAGTAGTAGTAGTAGTAGTAGTATGAGTGTGACTATGAGTAGTAGTAGTAAACGTAGTAGTATTGCTACGCTATATAATCCCGTTACTATTTGAGCGTTTGGCTGAAGTCTAATGATTAATTGCTGAACTTTACCCGCAAGCAAAATCTAGAAGAGAGCGAACAAACACGTTGTGCGCAGTCTCGGGGCTCACCCAACATCTACATGTCCAGCACGTATAATTGGGCGAACTGGTAAGAGACCTGATATCACTTGATGGATGAAACTCGCATTGGTTACAAGTTTAATGCGTGATTCGCTCATTGGGTTATGAATAATGACAGTGGAAGACCGGATGCCTTTTCGCTTTGAATAATTTCCCCGGGCAATCGGGCCCGACGGATCTATTCCATTTCCTCGTGCCTAACATGTGCGTGGGATATGTTGTCAGCGTTAATTTGTCTCCATATAACTTGAATATCAATTAGACGACACCAAGAGAATCGACGGAGACATTTTGTATGGACAATCGGCATTCACTTCTTTACTTGTAAATTAACAATTTCTGTCGCCTCCATTTTCTTCACCTTCTTTATACGATTCTTTTTTTTTTCAACCCATGTCTCCCTTTCTCTTTTTCCCGTTCTTCTTCGCAATCTTTAAAAGTATTTAACTAGTCGATAAAGATAACCGATTACTTTAACAAGACTTACAATAAACGATCTTATCACCATTTTTAAACGATCATTTCTATTATTTATACAGATTGGCAAAGACGCCGTTTTTATAAACAACATTAGAAGTTATTATTCGGATTATTCGGACTAATGTTTTCATCGTTTCGATCGAATTAACATCTGGAATTCTTCAGGTGTATTTTGTTGGATTCCGGAATCTTTCTGTCGAACTCGAGAATCTGCACTGAATTTCGAACCGGACACTTTTTATATAATCCACGGGGGTAGCATGCCCTCGTTCCGTCAGCTATGACTGGGTAGACGTTCTAAGTAATTTATAATTGTACTTTTAATGTGGACCGGGTACTTAGTAAAATGCAGTTGTAAAGTTACATTCTTTTAGAATTTGAATGTTCAATCCTCAGTGTGGTCGGACAAAAGTATAATTGCGAATTATTTACAACTTCTTCCCAGCAAATAAAGTATTCCGTTCGAATTCCCGTAAAGATTCCTGTGTTCGAAAAAAAACATTCCCAAGTTCTGCAAAGTACACGTGAAGATGGTTGGGTGTTACATTGATCGAAACGATGTGAAAATAACACTCACGTAATACAAAGGCTCCAATTAATACGAGTTCCTGTCGTGTTCAGGTTCTCCTTCTTCCTCTTCTTCGTAATGTTTATAAATATTTAACTGGCGCCACTTAAATCACAAGATTACCCCACTTGCATTCGATCCAACCTTATAATTCTAAGTGTTTAGCAAAGGGGAAATCAATAAAATTAAAAAAAAACAAACAAACTTTAGTACGACTTAAGCGTGACTTGAACCCCGATCGCCCGACCTATTATTGAATACTTTAACTATTAATTCAATATTACTTTTTTATTACATGTCTACATCAAACAATACACAGTGCCACTTTGATGTAGAGGCTACTATCAGGGATATAAGTTGCAGGGATACTAGGAAGTTGAGCAGCAAGATGTCTGTCAACATTACACTTAAACTTCTGCATGGAAGCACAGTTGGAAAAACAGGAAGCCGGAAGGGAATTCCAAAGTCTAGCAGATCTGAGGAAGAAACTATTAGAATAGAGGGCTTACCTACATTAAGGGATCTCTACTGTGCATGGGCGGATTTTGCTGCTTGTCGGGTTTGTCGGGTGTATTTACGTCGAGGGGATACAAGTGATTGCAGTTCGTCAGAGCATCCACCATTAAAATACTTGTAAAACAGGCAGAGGGATTCAACATTTCGTCGATGGAACAGAACTTTAGCTGACAGTTCAGAAGCTATCAGGTTGGCAATTCCATTTTGAACCCTGTTCAGAAGCGAGAGACTAGTAGCAGATGACCCAGCCCAAATGTGACAACACTACTCCATACATGAGCGATCGGTGGCCTTGTAGAAGTACAGAATCTTTTCAGTCGTAAGTAACTTTCTCGTTCGATAGAGTGACACCTTCTTCACAGCAGCCTTGGCAATGCTCTCGATTGATCTGTTTCAACTTATTTTGCCCCTGAATATTAAGCCGAGAAGTTTGAACGAATCACTTTCAGGCAATGTATCTTTAGCTATAGCTATTGGTAGTTTCGAAGAGTTCTTGTACTTATTAAAGGAAACGAGCTTAGTCTTGGCAGCGGTGAACGTTACCATCTATTTTTGTCCCCATTTCACTACTGAGGGGAGGTCTTCCTCTAGAGGTTCCACTATTGTTCATTCGTTTTTCTCTTGTGCCTTTTATAGAGTGTTGTGTTGTCAGCACATATGCCCATCTCAGAGACTATTTTATCGGGGAGGTCATTTATGAATACCAGGAATAATAAAGGTCCAAGGATCAACCTCTGAGGTACTCCCGCATTTATATAATATTGTTTATACGTACGACCATCGAGAACAACCCGGATGCTCCTCTTATTTAAGAAGGATTGAATTATGTTAACCATTCTGGGCTGGTGTACCTACCTCTAGTCTCTCCCTCTTAGATAAAGTCCAAATAAGAGTTGCAAATCTAATCGGTCCCACTTTCTCAACTAAGCTCCAGACCCTGTCCCATCGCCGCAATGTTGCATCACTGTGCCTGTTTTACAAATATTTTAATGAAATGTGTTCTGATGAACTTGTTTCATTTGTACCCCCTCGACGTACATATCCCTGACAAACCCGTTTAGCAATAAGATCTCACCCCTTCACTGTTGATGTTCCTAAATGCTAGAAAGTTTTCTATTCTAATAGTTTCTTCCCTCGATCAACAAGACTTTTGAATTCCCTTCCTGCTGCTTGCTTCCCTGGCTGTACTGATATGCAGAAGTTTAAATGTAACATAAATAAATAAATAAATAAATATCTTATTAATCTTTCTTAGACATGGCCCCAAATAGCAGGCCTTTACGTCCAAGTGACGATATGCTTTGTAAGGGTTAGGGTTAGGGTTAGAGTTAGGGTTGGGTTAGGGTTAGGGTTAGGGTTGGGTTAGGGTTAGGGTTAGGGTTGGGTTAGGGTTAGGGTTAGGGTTATTCATCCGGTAGTACGATAGAATCTGCATTTCATAATAAGCTTGTTTAAAGTTTAAACGCCAGAGGAAAAATAATGAACTGAGAGTAAAAGCACATTAAGATCTTAAACTAAAGTATACCTGCAAGAACAATAAACTAACGTTACTATTTAGTAGGTTTATTTATTTTGTCGTAAAATTCGTTAAATTTAAAATTCAGTTCACGAGCTACTAAACTTTATTTTAATGCGATAAACTAGTGTCGTACATTCTAAAAAATAAGTCTCTCTCATTATTGCAGAAACTAATTGTATACAAATTGGTAGCTACATGAAAGTCCTGTGCTTGTTAGCCACATATCCTTCCAGATTGAATGTTTGCTGTCCTGAAATCAAAGCTTTTATGCATTCAGAAAGGCAAAACTAATGGGGGGAAAAAGAAGATTTATTCAGCTTGATTTTTATTCCAAATCACTGGCCAGTGAGTTAGGAGAGGGAAAATGGGACAGCAAAAAGAAAGAGAGAAAGGATGAGAGAGAGCATGAAAGAGAGAATGAGAGAGAGAATGAGAGAGAAAGAATGAGGGAGAGAATGAGAGAGAGAGAGAGAGAAAGAATGAGAGAGAGAATGAGAGAGATAATGAGAGAGAGAAAGAATGAGAGAGGGAATGAGAGAATGGGAGAGAGAAAGAATGAGAGAGAGAATGAGAGAGAGAGAATGAGAGAGAGAAAGAATGAGAGAGAATGAGAGAGAGAGAGAGAGAGAAAGAACGAGAGAGAGAGAATGCGAGAGAAAATGAGAGAGAGAATGAGATAGAGAAAGAATAAGAGAGAGAATGAGAGAGAAAGAATGAGAGAGAGAAAGAATAAGAGAGAGAATGAGAGAGAGAAAGAACAAGAGAAAGAACGAGAGAGAATGAGAGAGAGAATAAGAGAGAGAAAGAACAAGAGAAAGAACAAGAGAGAGAATGAGAGAGAGAATGAGAGAGAGATGGTCACTGATTAGTCATATTTTCTCACTATCAAATTTTACAGTTCGATGCGCTGATTGCTCGCAGACAGATTGCCCTCTTCTTGATACAACTTTCTTGTATAGTCACGTGACCTAATATCCATTTCTAGTAATTATCACGGTCTAGCAATCTTCAGCTTGGCTGAATCAAGTTGATCCCGGCTGATCTTTCATTTGCTATTATTCTTAACTAAGTATTTTATATACAAGTGGGATTACTCGCCGTAATACCTAATTTAATTGAAAGTTGTGTCATTGTTGGAAGACGGTCTTTAGCCTTGTTATTACTTTTAAAATGGACCAAGCGTATTCTTTAGAGATTTGCAAAAAAATAAAATAAAACTTTTACATGACCTTTTTAGGTCAAAGAATTTTGTTTTATTTGGTTCGATTTCATAATCAAGGCGAAGACATGTATTTACATCATGGCAGAATAAGTTCTTTCCTTCTTTTAATTTCTGGAGGATTAGCAGTTATTTGGTTTTAGCAGCTATCAGCTATTGCGTTGCAGTAATTCTCTCTAGGACCTACAAGTCATCCGGCTCGCTTTCAAAGACGTAGGTAGAGGATACTCGCGTGCTTGTGAAGCGTACCTTCCAAATCGCCACGCGTCTCTTCCTTTTTCTTTTCCTCTTCGATCTTGATGCATGTATATTCCGTGATATTGCGCTCACGCCCATGGCTTAAATGCTGACGCGACATTAACTCGGCACGTGAGTTGTACGTGTCTTAGCTTAGTCATTTAAATGACGGAGCTAGCGACTTCCTTACAAGTGGATATGTTTTAAACTTAATCTTAGTTTCAAATAAGTGACAAGTAGATTGTTGCAGAGAGAGAGAGAGAGAGAGAGAGAGAGAGAGAGGGGAGAGAAAGAGAGGGAGAGATGGAGAGAGAGGAATTGAACACGATTTTACATCATTTTACATCTCTATGTACTGTAGTTTTACAAATGGACCAACTCTTCTTTTTCACGCACTCTCTTTGAGCCGTGTGACACAATATATGTTCCTATTAATTTTCACACTCTTGTGGAATATCCAGGTAAGTTCTGCCACTGTACTTGCAGAATGTGCATCATTCCTCGTATCCGCTAGTGCGGGGTCACGTTGTTCTAGGAAACCCCTCCGCAGAGAAATATTAAACACTCGAGGAGAATATCTAGTAAGCATTCAAGTCGGTTCTAACATACATATCTATGTAATATTTTCTAACGAAGCGAATTTCGTCTGCAAATAAGTTGCTCCATGCCTTGAAAATTATTTACTCAAGAGAAAGACTCATGGAAGACAGTAGGTATTTATCCAACTTGATATTTGTTAAAAATCACTGACTACTGCGGCAGTAGCAGAAGGGCAGAGATCAATTGAAATTCAATTATTAATATATTATGTAAGACCTTCTTATTTAATATATCTACACACTGAATGGACCAAACTCTTCTCTCTCACACTCACCCCTTGGGTCATGTGGCATTATAGCTGTTTCTATTAATTACCTATATAATCGTGTTATGTTTGACGTTCATCTTCGTCGCCAACTGTTATGTTTGCAGGTTGAACCAAATAACGTATAAGGCAATACAAATGAAGACTCAACAAACAAAGGTAGATCAATAAGAAGTGTATTAGAAAAAGCATATTTACAGTATATTTACATAATGTTTGTCAAGTAAGAGAGTATTGGCTGGAGAACATATCTGCTCTCGGCTCGGTCTTCGATGGCTTCTGGTTAACATACTCTCAGACAAACCAAGTCTTGCTATTTATGTGTAATATTATCCACATATGTAAATGAGTGGGTGCCACCACAACAAATCGTCCTAACATAATAAAAAACAACTCCAAAACAAAATCTTATCTTGAAAACGTATGTTGCGATTCAACACTGATGGTAAAATATGATCAATTCTAATGGTTAGAGATGACCAATGCCGGCTAGTGTGTTTTTTTATTGTCTGGTGGAAACATCTCTACTATTATATAAAAGTCACTTTGTGAGTGTGTGTTCCTTCCTCATAGGTTCCGAAACGGCTGAGCTCATTCTTTTGTAAATTTCAAACAAAGCTAATTAATATGGCTAGCAATTTTCCTAAATCGTAAAGAATCAGATCCTAAAAATAGGTTTTCTATCCTATAGATAAAAACGAATCATTTTTACAGGGAAATATTTTATGTTACGCAAGCCAAGGGAGATAATAAAATTTCAGCAAATCCTTTCTTTTACAAAAAAAAAGAACAAAATCACACACATTTATTTTAATCTAGAGATATAGTTTAGTGGTAGAGAATTGCAGAAGGACTATGCTACTAATATTAACTAGTTCATTGTGTTCCTATTGTATTTGTGTTGCATTAATGTCCTAAGGTTACATTTAAATAACAATTTTCCATTGTGCGGACTTTCTTTTTGCCTCCTCACTTTGAAGTTATTTTTTAAATTGACGTGAACACTGGAATATGTCAATAAAAGTGAAATATGAACAGGTAAAATTATGCAGTATAGGTTGGTTAAACAGCTACATTAAATTTAGCTTAAATTTGTAGTTTTTGAAAAAAAGTTAAAAGTGCGGACTTTCTTTTAGCCGGCACTGCACGCACATACACACACACACACACACACACATATATATATATATATATATATATATATATATATAAATATATATATATTGATATAATGCACTGATCCAACGCCCCTCAAATGAATGGACTGTTACGTCTATAAAAAGACAAGCAAACTCTCCTCACGTGGGAGACAGAATTTAGTACTAAGCTGTCAATGGACGCTTAGAATTGTGTGTACCTTTTTACCTGAATAAAGCCTTTCTGTACAACCCCAGTAATGACTTGTTATTCATATAATCTACTATATATATATATATATATATATATATATATATATATATATATATATATATATATATATATATATATATATATATATATATATATATATATATATATATATATATCCACTAGTTAGGAATGCAGATATGTATAATACATCGCGGAGCTGAGCGCCCCTAGCGTAAACAGTTGTCAGTCGGATTTAAGCAAGATGTAGCACCTGTAAACTTCCCTCTGATATTACAGAATGGTCACTATATAGGGGGTAGATGAAGTTCCTTGGCCGTTGTAAAACCAATATTCCAAAGAGAAGGAAAACAAACCGAATGTAAGGCAATCTACTAACAGTGTCACAAACAAATGTCTTGCAGTAACTTTTTCATTACGAGCACCTAAGTAATATGACGTAGAAACCTACCATGTCAATACACAATCTGGCCTAACCTGATATAGCGAGGCATAATATTAAATGTACTGGTGAATAGTATAAACTAAGTTTAAAAATCAAGTAATCAATACTAAAAAAAAATCTTTACGTATAATGAATCAGTTCGACGGACACTTGCGATGTAAGATAGCCCTCCTAATTTTCCCGCCTAACTTTGATAATTTCTACTAATATATAAAAGGCACTTGTGTGTGTTAATGCGTGTTTGTTCCCTATAGGCTCCAAAATGGTGAAGCATATTTGTTGAATGAATGTATTTTGTGTGTATAGGAATGCTCTTAGATATCCTTTCTATGGGAATTTGAGTGGCAATAAGCCTCCCCAAGATCCCAGTTTTTTTTCGCACTTGTCCAGCGGAGGTCTGGTCAGAGCTATCTTCTCGACTTTACATACACCTTACCCTTCTTGACTATTTGGCATCACTCTTTTTGGAGGGAGGGCGGTGATGGAGCAATGGGAGGGGATGGGTGAGGGGATAGAGAATTTGTAGATATGCAGCTTCAATGTTCTTGGTTCCATATAACACTTGTTTATGATTTTGTTTTTATTATTATTAATATCATTTATTATTATTATTATTATTATTATTATTATCAATAATAATAATAATAATAATAATAATAATAATAATAATAATATCTTAATCTGCAAAAGTTATCGAAAGAAGAGGAGAGTACTCGAAATCTGGGGAAACTTATTGTCACCAAGACTCTAGAGAACACCGCAAATTGTTCTTTAAGATAAATCATCAAGGATGGCCTGTGTGATTACTCCTAGTGAGTAAATAATAATCTACTCTATTATTTTTTCATCCTACCTCATAAGTGCCTTCATACGATTCTATATTTGTTTTTTTCTTTTGTTTGTTTCACAGTTCAGGTTTCCTCCTTTTTCTTTTTCCTTTCAAAAACGATCGTTAGCAACATCTTATGTATCGGAAGTGTGTCTGTGTGTCAGTTTTCCCGCTTGCAAATCTCCAGATAAGCATCCAAAACGGGATCAGCTCGTCTGCATGAAAAAAATGTCAAAACACTTTTCCCCTGCTTGCCTTTTCTTACCCAATATGGCGACTCCAGTGGCCCATTTGTCCATCGCCGCCTTTTCGATGAACAAGTCACGCTTCTTGCTTTTCGCTGCATCCTGGCATTCACTTTTTAACATCCTGGCATTCACTTGTTAACATCTCTCAGTTGCGGATCAATTAAACATCTTTCCGTATTTGTGTAATACCCACTTGCATCCTATGTAAATCCACAAGCATGTGATGTTTAGTGTCGTGCTTGATATGTCATATGCCCTGTACTTATAAAAAAAATTAAAAAGGTCACCACTTATTAAGACCCGATGGCAACACTCAAAGATAAGGTCAATGAGTGTACAGAACTCAATGGAAAATATCATAGTAATCGTTAGTAGTGGATATTTAGTAAATTGGATTACTTAAGGGGGCGGCTCATCAAGAACTTGTTCTCGTCGGACTTGAAGACAACCATGTTGTAGTCAGTTGGAAAGCAGGAACACGGAATAGAGTTTCACAGGCGTGCAGTTCTAAGAAAAAACTTTTTTCATGGAATTTACTCTTAGGTTTACGCACGGATAAAGAGTGGGAAAAATTTTCATAGCGATTAGAAACGGGCGGACCATAGATTGGAGCTCAGACAAGCACTTGCCATGAAAATAATGAGATAAACGTACCTTCTGTGAGCAAAAGGTTACAGGGAAAAAAGAAAAGGGCCATCCCCCACTAGGATTTGAAGTCTATATTGAACTCTGTCAAGGCAGGGTAAGGTGCTTCTAGCAACTCCTGCTCAGATGTTGCAACAGTACTCCATCTTGGACGTACTTGGCTTGTGAGAGAATTGCATCAGAGTAGTAGAATCATTCCACGATTTTTCCAGCAGTACTGGCAACAGATTTGATGTATATTTTCCATCTCAGATAAGGAGTAAAGGTCAGACTTGGAATCTTGTCAAAAGCTGACCCCCCCTAAAACGAGAGCTATTCATTTAGATTGATGCCAGACGGGGTTTAGGGCGTTGATGATGTAAAGATGGAAGCTTGGTTTTAGATTCATTAAAACTAACCAGCCACCGCTTTCCCCATTGTACCCTCCCGCTCAAGATCAGAGGAAAAATTCAGAGAGAACTTGGTCATTTACGGTCTTTAAAGTGTTGCCATAGATGGTAGTGCTGTCAGCCTACATGTCTACGAATGATCTTAGGATGTGATTTGGGAGATCATTGATGTGGATAAGGAAGAGAGTTGGGTCCAGGATGGAACCCTGAAGGACTCCAGCATTAATACTGTGAGCTTCTTATTTCTCTCCATCAACAACTACTTTTATGAACCTATCAGAGAAATGGTTTAATAATTTAAAAGACATTTCCAGCTATACTGTAGTTGGAGATTTTGTGGAGTAGACTTTTATGCCATACCCTATCAACGGACTTTGATATGTCAAGAGCACATCTGCTGTAGATCTGGCAGACCGGAAACCGTATTAAATGTCACTGAGGAGGTTATTTTTACTGAGGTGGTTAAGCACTTCTTTATTCAACACAGATTCCAGTAACTTACTTATAACGCGCAGGAGACTGACTGGTCTGTATTGAGAAGGAGATGGGCGATCACCTGTATTCTTAAATATGGGGCATACTGATGAGGTTTTCCAGGGTGTTGGGAAGCAATTCACCTTAAGAAACGCTTAAACAGCGTTGTAAGAGTTTTATTTTGCCCGATACTGATGAGATTAACTTAGGTTCATTGATAATGGTTGGGATATAGCACATACTTCTATTCAGGACTCTGTTATTTGCCAAAACTGGTGAGAACCAAGCGACTGTTTTGTTATTTTGGACTTAACGAACTGAGCATACAACTCTCTCACGTTCTTTATTACTCTTTTAAAGGTCTACATTGGAAGTTGGTGTAAAGTAATATAGTTTGCTTGAAACATTGTGTCTAATATGCTGATGTAGAGGTTATTAGAGGCTATTAGTACACAAGAATGTTAATCGTTTGAAATGAAAGACAAAAAAGGTGGTGTTTCTTTAATAGATTCGAAACTTCTACACAAGAAACTATTGCGTATAACAGTGTTTAATGATGTAAAATATTTAGAATAAAAATCCGTTTGAAAATATAATTGGAGACTTTTGGTCGCTTTTTTGGAAGGAATGTTAATTTAAGCTTTAGTCTGTACGCCAACCAAGACCTCCAGAGAGAATGAAGGTAATGTTTTCCTGATTTACAAGGTATTAATCCTCATGTTCCGTCTCGTTGTTGCTAAAGAAGATGTTTGTTGATAAATTGTTATATGTCTTGTTTGTCAAAGTGTTTTTGAACGTAAATATATCTGTTATTATAAGGGTTAAAAATGTACACATGCACACACGCAACGAACATTACATAGACGACTATATAATATGTGCACGGGTTTATCCCCTCTTTTATACATAGCTGTTTTATATATATACTCCCTAGATATATGTGCCACACTTCATAACATTTCCAGATAATACTAGATGGTAGGTGGTTCAAATCTGAGAATTGTTGTTATAACGAAATAATAACAACGATAATGAGAATAAATTCGTACACCGAGTCTGAAAGCAACCAAACCGGAAATTAGAAACAAGAACAACAACAATAATAAACACAGCAATAGGAGAATGGTTTACAATGACGTTCCTAATTTATATCGGTCAGTCTGACAGGCATCTTTGATCAGGTGAATCATAGATGAGGAGAAAGGGGCGATGATAATTGAAGGTGATAACTCATGACTTTTTTTTCTCACAAATCGACTTATTTAAAAAGTTACATGCTTTTAAACTATCGTTAATGTACACACCCGCATATATGTATATATATACTATAAAATATAACGTGCACCCCCCATATATATCTATATATATGAAAATGTAATGTTTGGTTCGTTAAAAGCGAATAAAACCATATTTCTACGTAACCAATTTAATTGAAATTTTCATAAATTCTATTTTTAAAGTCAAGGAATGTTTGCATGTTATTAAAATAATTTAACATTGCGAATTATAAAAATATTAAATTAAATAAAAATATTTTTCGTAACTGCGAGATTATCGCCATTTTATTTCCGGTAGAAATTAGCCTTTCAGTTATTGAGATAAGTATTATTTGTATTAATTTTTATGATACTTATGCAGAGAGTGATCCGTGCTGAAATAATTTTATTATTTAAAAAGTCATTCTTAACATGGGGAGGGGAGGATGTTTTGTACCTATTCTGTCAATTACAATTGAATAAAAAAAAGCATATTGTAAAACTTTTATTAAACGATGAAATATGATTTAAAAATAGCGCGGATCGCTCTCTGCATTAGCACCATTTTTATTTATTGCGGACTATTAGTCTCATCTTTATTAATTGTTGTTTCACGACTTTTCGGCCAACTATTCCTCTGGCCTTTATGAAAAGAAGTAAGTCCTTTTATAAATGTTCAGTAACTTTTCCCTTTCATTATTCTTAAAGAGTAAAACTTTTCTTATTCATGAAAAGAGTTTAGCCTACGTAAATAAATAAATGTTTGTACACGTGACAAATTATCAATAAATGGTTTAGTTACTGTTTTTTTAAAATTATTTATGAAAATAGTTAACGCAAATAATGTTTGTAAAAGTGCGAAAGGCGACGTTGTACAACCATAACTCCCATGCTTAATTTCTATACTTATAGGTTTTTGGAATTATTATTGATTGGACACTAATTATTATTGATTGGACACTAATTAAACAGATTATAAAAAAAACAAAAAATTAAAACGAAATCATTATTTCGACATTTGAAAGTGGTGCTCACTTTTTAGTTACAACGTTCTGATAAATCAGTCACCCATTTTGTAAGCAATAAAAACGCGGTATATCAAAACCATAGAAAGTAAAAATAATATGAGCCTCTACCGCATTTGTAAGTCAGAAATATATTTGTTTCTCAAAGAAAAAAATATAGATTGAACATGACTTTTTTTACATTGTTTTTATGAAAATAAAGTTTCGAGTTTAAATTTTTTTTTTTTTTTTTACTTATTCAGTTAAAAGTCAGTTTGTGGGTGTTTTTTTTTTAAATTGTTTTATGAAAGGTGAGTTTTTTGTTTAAAAATTTTTTTTTTTATTAAGTATTATAAATTTCACTAACATGCTGGAGAAATGGTTAATAATTTGGTATTTTTTTAGATAAGGTCCACCTCCACAATTTTCCTTTCAATGACATTTATAGGTGTCCGTGTATGCTGAACACGCAAATCGCATTGAAATTTTGCGGAAATGAATAGTTGTATTATGCATTGTATTTTTCGGCGGCCATCTTTTTACGTGCACACGCGCCATAAACAAATACACGCACGTAAAAAGATGGCCGCCAAAGATTACAATGCATAATACAACTTTTTTATCTTGATAACTACTTATTTCTGCAAAATTTCAATGCGATTTTCGTATTCAGCATAGTCGAAAACCATTTTAAGTCGTCATTTAAAAGAAAATTGAGGAGGTGGACCTAATCTAAAAATTTACCAATAATTTTTCATCCCGTACGCCTCCCGATACATTGCTTCGTCAACATGCGACCATTTTATATCTCTCGAAGACACTTCCGTATTTAGAAAAAAAAAAAAAATGAGTGACCGATTTACCAGAACGTGGTAACTAAAAAGTGAGTACCTCTTTCAAATGTTGAAATGATTTTTTTTTTCAATTTTTTTTTCATAATCTGGTTAGTGTTCAATCAATAATAATCCAGTAAAAAAATTTCAAAAAACCTATCAGTATAGAAACTTCACCACGTAAGTAAATAAATAATGCGTTAGCCTTGACAAGGGGGTACTAAGGGAACAACCATTAAATAATTCTGCGGGTCGCCATGGAACTCAACGCTGAAGGAGTACCAAAATAGTTTTCATGATCTGAAGAAATTTTTTTTTCGAAAAGTGGGTGATCACTTTTCCATCTAAATTTCACTTAAAATGAGCACCCACTTTCTGGCCACTTGTGGAAGGGCCATTTATTTTCGTGTTTATTGGCTTAAAGGTTTCTGAACAAGGCAGTTTGGTACTCGAATGCATATTTAACAGTTTTCGTTTATGCTCACGCATAGCATAAACAAAGGCTACGTCTGTGAAATAGAAAATAGTCCCAGAGTTCAGGGGTTAATACCATGCAAAACTTTTTAGCCAAGAAACACACAGAAAAAAGAACAAAAAATAGCATCCATTTTTTTTCTATCGAATTCATTTTTTTTTTTTTTTTTTAAATTACATTTTCACCCCAAACAAGGCACATTGCCACTTTGGTGTAGGGGGCTACTATCAGGGGAAACATCTACTGAGGTACTATGTATGGATTAGGGCAGCGAGATGTTGGTTCACGTTGCACTTGAACTTCTGCATGTCAGTACAGTTGGGGAAGCAGTGACCTGGAATGGAATTCCAAAGTCTAGCAGTTCTGGGGAAGAAACTACTGGAGTAGAAAGATCTTTTACATCTAGGGATCTCTACAGTGTGGGGGTGGGATTTTGCAGCTTGTCGGGTCTGTCGAGGGTGTTCACGTCGTGGGGGAACAAGTGCTTGCAGTTCTTCAGAGCATTCACCATTATAATACTTGTAGAGCAGGCAGAGGGATGCAACGTTTCGACGATGGGACAGAGGCTGAAGTTTAGATGCCAGTTTAGGGCCTATCAGATTTGCGACTCTCTTTTGAACCCTGTCAAGGAGCGAGAGACTAGTAGCCGATGCACCGGCCCAAATATGACAGCAATACTCCATACATGGGCGAATAGTGGCCTTATAGAGGTACAGGATACTTTCGGGTGTTAAAAGTTTTCTAGCACGGTAGAGAGAGCCCACCTTCCTTGCAGCGGCCCTGGCAATGCCCTCGATGTAATTGTTCCAACTCATGTTTCCTGTGAACGTTAGGCCAAGGAGCTTGAGAGACGTACTCTCAGATAAAGAGTCGTTGGCCATTGCTATAGGTGGTAGAGAAGGTTTCTTGTAATTATTGAATGAAACCAGTTTAGTCTTGGTGGCATTGAACGTTACCATCCATTTTTGTCCCCATTCCACTACTGATTGGAGGTCATCCTCTAGTGTTTCTGCCATTACTTTAGATATATGTTCGTTTGTTTTTCTGTCGTGCCTGCTATAGAGTGCAGTGTCATCAGCATATATACCCATCTCAGAGGCAATCTTGTCGGGGAGGTCATTTATGAATATCAGGAACAGCAGAGGTCCAAGGATAGATCCTTGGGGCACTCCCGCATTTATATCATATTGTTTAGATGTACGACCGTCGAGGACAACCTGGATTTTTCTCTTATCTAAGAAGGATTTAATTATGTTAAGTATTCTACCAGTGATACCGTAAGATCTAATCTTCCTGAGGAGACCCTCATGCCATACCCTGTCAAAAGCCTTAGATATATATAGAGCTACCGCTCTGCCCTCTCCCGCTTTGTCCAGTGAATGGTATATGCGTTCAGAGATTACAGTGAGGATGTCTGCCGTGGAACGGGCTTGTCTAAATCCATATTGATGGTCAGTCAGAAGTTTAGCATCTGTAAGGTGCTGGACTAGAGCATGGTTAATTAAGGTCTCAAATATTTTGGCAAAAAGTGGGAGGAGTCTAATAGGGCGATAATTTAATTGGTCAGTTCTTTCGCCAGAATTCTTGAATACTGGTACTACAGAAGCAGTTTTCCAACAGCTCGGAAAGCAAGATTCATTAAGGCATTTGTTGAAGAGTTTGGAGAGAACTGGAGCTACTTTGGCTGAGCACTTTTTGATTAGCACAGCTGGGATGAGGTCGGGTCCACATGCTTTGGAAGTGTCAAGGTTTTTTATGATAGCATGCACCTGAGCAGGGGTGATTTCAGATCGTCTAGCGTGGCGTCTGTCCGCATAGGAAATTGAGGTAGGGGGTGGTTTAGAGGGTCCAGTGTGGAGTTTGAGGCAAACCGACTGGCAAGCATGTTAGCCTTCTCGGTTGCTGAGCAAAGAACCTCGTGATTGTTGGTTAGTGGGGGAATTGTTGATTGCCCATTATTTACTACACTGTTGTAGATTTTCCAGAAGTCACGAGTTCCTAGTTTTTGTGCTTCGATGCGTTTTTTAGTGGTTTCCGTAAATTCCCTCTTAGCTGTCGCTATTTCTTTCTTAACGTTACTTCTAGCTTCTATGTACTTCTGTCTGTTTAAACTGGATTTATGTCGATTAAACCTGCGGAATGCATGCTGCCTTTGAGCAATGGCAGTTGCGCAAGTCGAAGTAAACCATTGGGGAGAGTGGGGCTTGCTATAGAATTTCCGCATGGGAACATGCGCTTCGATTGCAGTTTTGAACCATTCAGTGGTCTCGGTTGCACACTGTTCAGCAGGAAGAGAAAAAATATTTCCCCATGGGGCGTCTCTGATAAGATCTCTGATAGCTTCCCAGTCAGCCTTTTTATAATATCTCGTTGTTTTGAGCACTGGCTCTTCAGTTTTTGGTCTAGAGTTTAGGGCGATTTCAACCATTATCACCGCATGATCAGCGTTCCCAAGTGGGCTGTCGGCTTTCGTTACACAATCATCAGGAACTGTGGTCAAAAACAGATCTAATAGTGATGCGTGTTGTTCTTCCTGATCAGGGAAGCGGGTTGGAAAAGTCACAATTTGCGATAGGGAGTGAGATACAGAGAAGCTATGAGTTGCGCTGCCTGCTGCATCTGTGTAAGTAGAGAATCCAAGCCAGTTTTTGTGATAGACATTAAAGTCGCCAAATACATGTACTTGGGCGCTAGTGTCGAAGGAGAGTGCTGTGTCTATGCTGTCAGATACTTTGTTTATTATGGTGCAGTCTTGGGTCGAGGGAGAGCGGTAGAGAAAGTAAAAGTAGCTAATGTTGTGTTGCCTGATTAGTCTAAAGCACATAAAGGCTTGATCATCCGTTTCTAGGTTTGTTTCTCTAGTCAAGGGAAGGGTGTTACGAATGTAAACTCCAAGTCCGTGCATATGTCTGTCAGAGTCCTTACGGCAGAGTGGGAGATATCCAGGCATGTTAAAGTAGTTAGAGGGGATGGACGAGTGTAGGTTAGTCTCACTTAGTGCTAAGATATCCGGGGTATTTGTTAGGAGAAATGCTTCAACATCAGCTAAATTAGTTCTTAGCCCACGGATATTTGTGAATGCAAGCCTCAAGGGCGGAGGCAAGTTGGATTTGTTTGACCCTAAGCCTGGTTTAAGCTTATTTTTAGATTGTACTGCCATCATGTTTTTTTTAACGAGTTTCAGTTGGGTTAGGGGAAGCCGAACAGGAGGTTATGCAGAATATCACACATGCATCACAAGTAGACCATCAGCTGACCCTCCACCAACTAGGACTGTGGCCTCAGGAAAGCCCACCGGGGATGAGTGCAGGGTCCCTTTCCATGCGCGCCATGGCACTGCAAACATCCCGATATTATTCAACTGTTGATGGAGCAGCCGCTCTAAGCGCTACCAAAGAGTTAGGGCTTCAGTACTACCAGTCGGAAACAGCAGCCAGTAACTGTTAATCCGGTACCCTCAACCCATCGGAGGAAGGTCAACCCAATCTAATTGCTCAGGCATATGTGGTACTCAAGCATTCTCAAGTGCCCAGCTTTAGGGGTGGGGTGTGTCGGGAGTGGGGAAACGGCGTTCATTGCCCTAGACAAGAAACAAGATCTACCACTGTGTGTTTCTGTCGAATCACTGTGATAGTATCTCAGCGCCTGACTAATTTGCTGTTTTTATTGAAAACTATTTTTCTCCGGATTTTTTATATAATTTTCCGTTAAGGGCCGTGCGTCTCACGTTCGTAAATAACAACATTTTTTTTTGTAGATTTTGGTGTGCTAAAAACGAATCTGCAAACCGTTTCCGTCGCAAAAAAATAGTTTTTATGATATGAAGAACTTACTTTTTCGAAAAAGCGGCGATCACTTTTCCATGTAAATTTAACTTAAAATGAGCACCCACTTTCTAGCCACCTGAGAGAAGGGGGATTTTTTTCGCATGTTTATAGGCTAAACAGCTTTCGTTTATGCTCACGCATAGCGTAAACGAAGGCTACGGCTGTGAAATAGAAAATAGTCCCAGAGTTCATGGGTTATTACCATGCAAAAGAAATCAAACAAAAAACTTTTTAGCCAAGAAACACAGAAAAATGCCCCTCTCTCAGGTGGCCAGAAAGTGGGTGCTCATTCTAAGTTAAATTTACATTGAAAAGTGATCACACACTTTTCGAAAAAGTAATTTCATGAATATCATGAAAACTTTCTTTTTGCTACGGAAACGGTTTGCAGATTCGTTTTTAGCACACCGAAATCTACAATAAAATATTTCGTTATATATGAACGTGAAACGGGCCTTAAAGTAAAATAATACCGGATTTTTGGAGCAGATTTGCCGTTTAGTTGTACAAATATCCTCAAACCAGGTAATCACTAAAAGGAACTTTTAAAAGTCGTCACCTGTATCGAGCAAAAGTTTAAAACCACCGATTATATGCCAGCCTACATCATGGTAACATATACTGAGTGAGTTTCTAACAGTATTTTGTATAGTTTTTTAGTTTAAACTCATTTTCCCAAAATTTCCCCAAACTTATCGTGTTCGATACAGTCTGCCACCATTTGTATTTTTCAGACATACCGATAAACATTGAATGCTTTTGAACCGATTATACATTACATGAAAACACTAAAATCTTATCCAGTTAGGTAGAACATTTACTTTTCTTGCCTTTGATAACATTTATTTGTTATATTCATTTTTTGACAACTTCTTTCTATCTGTGTTTAGTAATACAAACCCTTTTCATTTAATGTAACGTTTAATCGGCTCGAAAAACAGTGTTTATCGGGGTATTTGAAAGCTACAAATAGTGGTGGACACTGTTGATTACTTTAAGTTAGAGAAAGTGAGTTAAAACTAAAAAAACTATACAAAATACTGTCAGAAACCCACCGATTATGCCAGCCTATGTCATGGTAACATATATTCGGTGAGTTTCAGACACTGTTTTGTATAGTTTTTAGTTTTCAACTTACTTTCCCAAACTTAACGTATTCAACAGAGTCCGCGACCATTTCTGTTTTTTGAGCCGATTAAACATTTTACATTACATAAAAACACTAAACAATTATCCAATTAGGTAGAAACGTAACTTACCTTACCTTTGCTTTCATTTATTTGTTTTTGGACAACTTTTTCGAATCTGTGTATAGTGACCCCCCTCCCCCACCATCAACCAAATATTAATTACTAACTCACATTTTTCTAAAACAACAACAACAAAAACATTTAGCGTTTCAAGATTTTTTGCTACGTTCGGCTTCATCCACTGATTGTTGGTCAAGTCCAAACCATGAATGATTGACAGAAACTCCCGAGGATCCAGATCAAATTCTGCAAGAGTACCATTTTTTTTTTTTCATTTTCGCCTTCTTTTTCACTTTTTGCAGTGGATTGCTGTACTAATATAAGAAACATGCATTTTCTCTTTTTATTAAATTTTTCCATTACACAAAATTGAGCGACTGTAACACGTGGCAGGGTACAGCTAGTATATATATATATATATATATATATATATATATATATATATATATATATATATATATATATATATATATATATACATATATACATGATCATATATGGACAGACATGCACTTATAAAATTATACATATATAGGGACAGACAATATGGATTTCTTCCTTCAATATCAACTGCTATATATATATATATATATGATGAAAATAATGGAAATAGTATTCCGACAGAATAGAGAAAATAAAAAGGAACAAACCGTATTATGTGTTCATAAACGGTTCGTCTTTATTTCGAGACTTCCTCTTATTCATCCAGAGGGAGTCTCGAAATAAAGACGAAACGTTGATGAACACATAATACTGTTTGTTCCTTTTTATTTTCTCTCTCTCTCTCTCTCTCTCTCTCTCTCTCTTTATATATATATACTATAAAACATAACGTGCACACACAAACACACACACACACATATATATGCATGATCATATATGAACTGACATGCACTTATAAAATTATACATTCATAGGGACAGGCAATATGGATTTCTTCCTTCAATATCAACTGCTATGTGCTAACTGTAATAAATAATAAATGGATATATAGACGGGGGACTTCGATTCTCGATCAATAGGTTCTGTATAGTGTTCGTTAATAAAAGTCTACTTCACGCGTTTGCCTTTTTCATCATCCGATCAATTCTCTCTGATAGGCCATAAAAGTAGTTTGTGATGGGCAGAAGGTTGAAACCCAAAATATTAATATCGACATGTCCTAAACTGTTTTTGTGGTGAGCGCTGTCGCATATGTTCTGACTAGATAATCATTAACGTTTCATCAATTGGTAGATAAAGAAGTTTCCTTGAAACTCGGATTTTAATCAGATCTGTTTCCATGAAGGATATTAATAGTTTGTACCACTAATCAATGGTTGGACGATAAAAAAAGGCATTTCCAAATATTTTATGGTTAGCAAACGTGTGAAGTACACTTTTATTGGAAAACCTATCCAGGACCTATTGCTTTAGAATCTAACCCCCATCTATAGATTCATTTATTGTTTCCGACTGGATTTGAATGGAAATGGTTTACCCCCTTTTGCTAACATTCGATGCTAGGCGACGAATTTATTAGTATGACTATTTGAAAAGTATACTTAAAAATGGAATGGCGTCGGCAGTTTATTTTTGCCAAAGAACGTGGCAGGCATTGATTCAAAATTGGAAAATTCGTTTATTTTGAGGAAAAATAGCAAGCGAATCACAAACCGCAAATTGACAACAATAAATTCTAATAATAAATGTAGACAATAATATTTGGTGGAGACAGAAGGTCAAGTCTAAAAAGAAAAAACAAATAACAATTGTTTTACACAGATGTTTTACTTTCATTGTATTATCAAACATTTTATTCATTATACATGCGTGATCGTTGAGTTTTGCCCATAAATTTGCGTGGAGGGTAACACACCAATAAAAGACAGCATTTTCATGGATGTTGTTTTTTTATTATTTTTTTATGAAAATTGCTCCAGACAATCCGCGAAGCTAATTAACACAAGAAATTTAAAAGATTATTACAACAAGAACGTGGGGATGTCTATTGACCTTATTTTTGCAAATACCAACGTTAAAACTAGGCTAAAACAATCAGCTAAAAAAGAGTTCCCAAGTATGTGTTTTTGGAAAATGAATTACTGGAATAGGAAGCTATATTACAATGAGGTATCAAAACAGCGAATTGATGGAGATCACTACATCAACAAGTCCAAACAGTTAGAGAAAAAGGAAGCAGGACTAAATCAGACATTTTTTTAAGAACGCCTGACATAATAGCATGCATAGAGAACACTGAGGCTAGCAATATCACGTCTGTGTGAGTGGGGGTGCAGAGTAGACGAAAACGCGGAGCCAATCAAATTGCAAATCGATTTATGCATTTTATCAAGAACTTTCAAATGTGATACAATAGTACTTTATACACGAACTAATCGTTAATATGTAAAAATACAGAATAGTCTCACATGTTTAGAGCGAGAGATGACTGATTTTACGAGAAGTAAAAAGAGTAATTGGTATAGTATATGAATTCCAATAATGATTTGAAGAGAAAAAAAAAAGATGCTTCACAGTCGATTTCTCTTAAAGAGCAGAGAGATCCATAAAAATCTCAGGAAGAATATATTCACCTGTAAAACTTCTTTTATATCTATAAGAAAAAAAAAATGATTACTTTTATGATCTTTTTTTTTTCTCTATTTTTCGATACTTATCTGATGAATTTCTGTTCCAAACATATCTAAGAACACTGCCAGACATATAAATTACTTACCTTTGTGTGAAATTTACAAAAGATAGGTTCAACCGTTTCGGAACTTATAAGGAAGGAACTCATACACACACGAAGTGGTTTTTATATAATAGTAGAGATAGAGATATATATTATAGCTATGAAAAAGGGGAGACTTTTTTGTATTCATGATACAAAGAAGGACAGAGGGAAAACATTTAATGAAGGTTATATAAAAAAATGGATAATGGGGTAGAGTCGGCAGACCAGGTTTCGCCCTCACTTTTCAAAAGCCAAATCGAATGTTTTTTGTTTTTTTTTCTTAACCTTCATTAAATGTTTTCCCTCCGTCCTTTTTTTATTATGGATAAAAAAAAACAGTCTTCCTTTTTTCATAGCTATAATAAATCCCCACGTTAAAAAAACGACCCTGGTGTCTAACTCTGTCACGTGGGGAGGCATAGTAAATAGGTAGAAAAAAATGCGAGATAGCTTGAAATGGTGTTAGAGACTGGCCACATCATTCACAGCAACTACATTATTTATGTTAGTCTATTTCTTTTTACGTTTGTAGGTTAGTATAGATATTAATTAGAGATGTACTAGAATCACTTCGTATTCTTTCAATATTTTAATTAGTTTATTAATAAACTTATTAATTAGGATACCCTCATGGAGAATGGGGAAGGGAGTTTAGGGATTGTTATATCAGTCAAATAAAGAGACTAGTTGTTTTTTTTTCAGTTTATTTAATACGTGTTTTCTAAAGTATTCTTCTTCTTCAAATTTAGCCGATTCTACTAAAAAATTTAATGTTAGTATTAAATGTCTGTATGCGTATGTGTGTGTATTGTCATCCACAGATATACTGCTTAGATGTATCACAGCTTATCAATTCGGCTATAGTAGCAGTCATTTCGAGCCAGGAATCGAACTTACTATCGTCTAGTAAATAGACGACAGTATTACGCTATGGTCGGTGCCCGCAAACAATATCTTCAAATGTCTTTATATGAACATTAAACCGTTATTTTTTAAGGTGCTCATTTTTTTTTATAATTTACAAAGGACTTCCCATTACGTTAAATAAGCAGAAGACGAAATCATTTAATGATAATGCTCTAGCAAAGCAGGGAGAGGTTATGTACAACTGTTGTATTGTTGTATCATAAAGGGGTACCGTTGTATGATCGTCTAAATGTTGCTGTCTATTTGGGATATATTCATATCTAATTGTTCATGTGTGTATGTGTGTGTGTGTGTGTGTGTGTGTGTGTGTGTGTGTGTGTGTGTGTGTGTGTGTGGTACATGCATTTTGGACATACCTTAACTTCATGCGTCGCTGATCTTGTCCATTTGGAATTCATCATGTTCTTGGAGGGGAGACTGGAGACCTGTTTTGGACGAATATTCATTCACTCCAAGACGATGATTGGGTTTATATAGATTTTATTCACCTTCCAATTCTTGGTCGCAGAAGAATAGAAAGTGAATGTTATTGCTTGCGTGGTTAATTCAAAGTCTTATTTTCACGCACGTAAGCCTCCCCCCAGTGAAGGGGAAGGGACGATCTGTTAAGCCGTCTGTTCATCTCTACGTCCAAACCCAAACTCACTGACTCCAGCTAACCTGATCACGTGACTCACACGCAGATCCGATCAGCTGATTCTCACTTCCGGTAAAACGTGTCTACAATATAATTTACCATATTTCTTTCTTATATTCGACCTATTTCCTAACACAACTATCGACAGACATACTCTCTCGCTGTATCACAGCTCATCAGTGTGGCTACACCAACACATCCGGAGCAAAGAATTAAACCTACAACCATATGTTAACTCTCTCCATAAAACTTTATAAGTTGCCATAGTGTTTTATGTATCAATTTTCAGTATTTATTCAGCAGTACTCAATACGTGAGTAGTACAAAGTTATATAGCAAAATAATTAATAAAGAAATATATTTATGCAAATTAGTAAATTTTTTTTTTTTTACATAGGCATCACCACATTATCAAGGCCCAGAGGCCACTCAAGGATAAGGGTTAAAGAGTGTACAGTAGAAATTGGTCAATATAGTAATCATTAGTAATGAAAATTTAGTAAATTTAATAACTTATATGGAACGGCTCATCAAGAACTTATTTACTTTAGACTTGAACACAACCATATTGTAGTCAGCCGGAAAGCAGGAAAACGGAAGACAATTCCACAGGCGTGCAGTTCTAAGAAAGAAGCTTTGTTCATGGAATCTACGTTTAGGTTTAGGCACAGATAAAGAGTGGGGGACATTATTGATAGTGTTTACAGCTAGACGAGTGTTTCTTGTGAAAGTTTGGCGAGGGGGGACCATAGATTGAAGCTCAGTTGAACACTTTCCATGAAAATAACGATACATCAGAGACAAACTCGCAACATCTCTTCTGTGAGATAGAGGTTGCAAGGAGGAGAAAAGGACATCTCCTACGAGGCTACGAAGTCTATTTTGAACTCTATCAAGGCAGGACAAGTCCTTTCTAGCAGCTCCTGCCCAGATGTGGCAACAGTATTCCATCCTTGGACGTACCTGGCTCTTATATAGGTAGAGAATAGCATCAGCAGTGAGATATCTACTGGATCGATAGAAAGATCCCACCATTTTTCCAGCGGCCTTGGCAACAGATTTGATATACGTGTTCCATTTAAGATCAGGAGTAATGGTCAAGCCCAGAAGCTTGTCAAAACTTGAGGCCTCCTCAAGACGAGAGCCATTCATTTCAATTGATGACAAATGTGGATTAGAATGTTGATGATGTAAAGAGAGAAGCTTGGTTTTAGATGCATTAAAAGTAACCAGCCACTTCTTTCCCCATTGTACTACGTGCTCAAGATCAGAGGAGAGAGAATTGGAGAGAACTTGGTCGTTTACTGTCTTAGATGTGGTACCATAAATGGTTGTGTCGTCAGCATAAATGTCTACAAATGATGTAAGGATATGATTTGGAAGATCATTAATGTAGATCAGGAAAAGAGTTGGGCCCAGGATGGATCCCTGAGGGACACCGGCATTAATACTGTGAGCTTCTGATTTTTGCCCCTCAACTACTACTCTTATGAACCTATCAGAAAGAAATGATTTAATAATTGAGAAGACTTTTCCAGCTATACCATAGCTAGCGATCTTATGAAGTAAACCTTTATGCCATACCCTATCAAAGGCTTTAGATATGTCAAGAGCAATTGCCCTAGAAAGATTGCCACCGTCGAGAGATTTGCTAATCCTATGCGATATAACTGTAAGGACATCTGCTGTAGATCTAGCAGAACGGAAACCATATTGAGTGTCACTAAGAAGGTTATTTTTGTTGAGATGTTTGATTACTTCTGTATTTAACACAGATTCTAGCAACTTACTCATGACGCACAGGAGACTTATTGGCCTGTACTGAGAGGGGGATGAGCGATCACCTGAATTCTTAAATACAGGGCATACTGATGAGATTTTCCAGGGAGATGGGAAACTATTCTCCTTAAGACAACGTTTAAACAGTTTTGTAAGTATGGGCGCTAATTCAGGTTGAAGTTTTTTGAGTACTATAATTGGAATACCATCAGGGCCAGTTGCTTTACTCGAATCAAGGTTTTTGATTAGCTTCGCAACATCACGTACAGATATAAATAAAGTAAAATAAGCTAACATTACACCTAAATCATAAACAGAAAAAAGAAGACATGTCTAAGTATACCCAAGTTTACTTAAGAACCCAATTTAATACACTCAAAAACTGATCACTAACCCTCTCAAGAAACGAACAACGAAGAGATAAAATACTAGTCAGTCGATCATTGTATGATAACAGCCCGGCTATTGGCTTGTGAAAAAAGAATCTGAATTAAGAAAATTTACTAAAACAAATACCTTAACTGACGAGCCCATATGAGAGAGAAACTCGAGTCTTGGACTTCCACTTTATTGACTGTCATGGCTGTTGGGAGCTGTGGTGTTGTTTGGCTGTGGAACTAATTATATATATATATATATATATATATATATATATATATATATATAACACAATGAATATCAATGCCATGCAATTGCCTGACGAGGCCTTAAGAACGGAAAACTCGAGATATTCTGTGCAATTAATTGGCATATATATTTTAACAACTTACAATATATATATATATATATATATATATATATATATATATATATATATATATATATATATGGGGGGCGTGTGTAAAAACAAAGAGTCAGAGAGAGAAGGAAAGATATAGAAAGAGAGTTTTATTCTTTGCGATTTCCTAATTGTACGTGCACGAATCCGTAAACAACGAACAGTCCATAACGACATCACGTCATAATCGCGGCCAATTATCTTTGTTTACGGGCGACATTTTTTTTCGCTATTGAGGTATTGCTCGTTTAAGTATAAAAATAAATATATCTTGGATCAGGGCATCCATCCATGTTGTTTTACTTTCCTCGCTTTATATTATTTTCAACTTTGATTGTCTGTGATCTTCATCATGATCACTTCCGTTGTTGAATATAATTCTTCACACTTGAAGGAACAAATATCTGCAGGAATAGTATCTCTAATACCTACATAGACGTATACATGCTTCCACCGCACGCGCGTGCACACACACACACACACATATATATATGTGTATATAGTAAGTTAAAAATGTTTATGGCGATTAAGCTACACTGAATATTCCGCGTTTCATCCAATCTAGGATTCTTCAGGCTTATACATTTTATAACTTACTAACTAGCTCTACGTACGTATTGAGCACTTTTGAAGTAAATACTTAAAGTTTACGCATAAATCTATACTTTCGTATATTAATTTTATGTGAGTGAATTAAGTAGTTATATATATATGTGTGTGTGTGTGCATATATATATATATGTGTGTGTGTGTGTGTGGGTGTGCGTGTGTGTGTGTGTACTAACAGGCCGCCCGGCATTGTCCGGTCGTAAAATACACTTATATATGATATTTTATTCATGCAAATTACGTATTTATTATTATAAAGCCAATTCACTGTCCGTAATTACATTGGACCTAACATATGGTAGTAAAATAAAAACTATATATATATATATATATATATATATATATATATATATATATATATATATATATATATAACTTGGGTGCTACCAGCCAGAATCGAAACGAAAACTTACACATCTCCACCCTTATTCCTTAGTTTCTGAGCCACGTCCGGATGCATATATATATATATATATATTCACCTGCCACCACCTTTTTGAAGAATGAATCGCCCGATATTTTTCGAAAATACCTAAAGCAAGCATATGTATATATATATATATATATATATATATATATATATATATATATATATGCAATCACATGTCTTCTAAAACCAGCAGTAGACTTGCATATATATATATATATATATATATATATATATATATATATATGCTGATTTTCTTTATAGAGGCCCTGGCCCCCTCCCCTCTTTCCTGAGGCGGTGTTCGTTGAACTCATGGAACTTGCTACCAAGTCTGTTTCCTTTAGTTTCAACGACGTGATGTATCGCCAGTTCGATGGTATATCTATGGGATCTCCCTTGGCCCAACTGTGGCCAATATTTTTGTGGGCTTCTTAGAACAGACGTTGTTTGACAAGTGCCCCAGACCAGCATTTTACATGCGTTATGTTGACACTTTTTCTTTATTCGCAACGCATGATGAAGCCGTGTCCTTTTTCCACTTATTAAATAATTTACACCCTTCTCTCAAATTTACGATGGAGGTGGAAAAAGATAAATCCCTTCCTTTCCTTGATGTGTTAGTTTCTAAACGTTGGCTTTCCTTTATGACATCTATTTATAGAAAACCCACTTTCACTGGTCTTTATCTCAGTTGGGATTCCTTTGCACCCACAACCAGGAAACTTAATCTTATTAGAAACCTAACCCATCGGGCACTTGTTATTTGTTCCCCACCTTTTATTAATGTGGAAATTAACAACATTAAAAGGATTTTTATTATGAATGGATATCCACCTCCATTAGTTAACATAGTTATTAATAAGACAATTCAATCCTTTTCTGAGCTACCAAAATATGGTCCATCTAGACTCCCGGTATATGTTAAGTTACCCTGGATTGGACCTGAAGGCCAACTTATTTGCGATAAGATTTCCTCTCTTGTGTCTTCTAATTTTGGTGCTCTATCCCTCCGTATTGCTTTTTTCACAAATCCGCCTTTCCCTCATTTCGTAAAGATGTCTTGCCTATCTCTCAAACAAGTAATATTGTTTATAAATTTCAATGTCGGTGTGGTGCCGTCTATATAGGCAAGACTACCCAGCGTCTTCAGGTTAGAATCGACCAACATGTTCCCCACTTTATCCGAGACCATCAATCTACCACCAGAAGGTCTCAATCGATAGAATCGTCCATCGGTCAACACTTGGTCGATAAAAAGGAGTGCGGTCTTGAATTCTCTCCGGAGTGTTTTTCTGTTTTGTACCGAGGACGTACAAAGTTCCACCTGTCTATCCTCGAAGCACTTGCCATCATTTCCAGCCCCCCTACTTTGTGCAAGCAGAGAAACCTCCAGCTTCAATGAGAAATATTTGGGTAGTCACAGTTTTTTTAAACCTCCTCTCCGCTCTTACTCCATTCCACTACCAAATATTCTAAAAAATATAATTTTCAGACTCATACCCTTGAAAAGTTAGTCTGAACGAAAAGCGCTTCGGGTGTATTTTAACGATCTTGTTTTTAATCGACTTATTTTACTGAATTGTACATTTGTTACATGTAATTTCCCCCATTTTTTTTCTTTTTCCTCACCTCGTTTTCCATCTTATTTTATTCGACTGAATTTCCGCTACGGTTCACTTCTTTACAATTATATATATATATATATATATATATATATATATATATATATATATATATATATATATATATATATATATATTTGAAAGTCTACTGCTGGTTTTAGAAGACATGTGATTGTACATATGAATACTTTCAACCTCAAGAAGTTAACCCAGCAGAAATTGCACCATTTGTATGTCACATAAATGTGAAAACCTGCGGCAGGACTGCAGAGTCATCTCAGATGGCATGGACAACAAGATGGAAGAACATAATATCGCGGGGATCATCTGGAAAGATGAAGCAATCACACATATACCCCCCCCATATATATATATATATATATATATATATTCACATGTAATCCCCTTTTTTCAAGATGCAATCGCCCGATCGTCGTCCAGCAAGCAAGCAAAGATGGCCGAACGGTCAACTAAGTTTTATAATTATATACGTTTTTATTATATATATATATATATATATATATATATATATATATATATATATATATATATATATTAAGTAATGTGATTTATAATTTAAAAATTAAAAAAAAAATTTCTAAATTTAAAAATCAAATTTTAATTAAATTAAAAATCAATTTCATAAGAAGGAACAACAACAAAATCAATTATCTGTACGATCGTTTCGGAAATCCGTGCTTTTTATTGTGGTATACATGAAGTTATATAGAACAATTATATATAGTTTTTTTGGTAAGCACGGTCTCCTCATCAGCAAATTTAGGAGGATTTTTATTGAATTTAAAAGACACCATAAATAAACCTAGCATTAAAAGTAAGGCAGATTAATCTGAAAAAATTGAAATAAAAAGTTCCAAATATCACTTTAAGAATTTCTAGACTGTCTTCTACTAAATCAATATTTACCAAAAATGAAAAATACTATAATGAAGCCCTTAAAAACTCTGGATATAATTCACAAATTAAATTCATAAATGAAAATGATAGAAACATAAACTGCATTAAAAATAAACCTATTAAGATATTGTTCTAATCTCCTTTAAATTATATATATATATATATATATATATATATATATATATATAAAATCTCTCTATCTCCATATATATATATATATATATATATATATATATATATATATATATATATATATATGTACTAGACTACCCGTGACCCGTTGGGTAAGTATGTTATATTAGCTAGGGAATTCATGTATGAGCGTGGCACTTGAGAATAGTTTTTTTTTGACATAACAGAAACATTTCTATGAAAGTATAATAAAATCAAAAAAGAATATAGATAGATTTCTATGAGTCGTTCTGTTTATTATAATTGATTATTTAAAAAAAAACTTTACAGTTACTGAATTATAAGTGGTTGGCCATACCTATAGGTAAATGTGCACTGAACAGATACCATAATACTTATTATAGTTAAATTCAAATTTTGATCTATCTGCTTTTTTTAGTCGTTCATGTATGTATTCGTTTAAGTTATTTTAAACCCCCTCTTCCCATCTTAAATAATAATTTCGAAATAATAACGTTAACATTTCAGTGCCCCAATTGATCTTTTGTTTATTGTTTATCTTAAACCCCACTCTTCCCATGTTAAATAATAATTTTGAAATAATAACGTTCATATTTCAGCGTCCCAGTTATTCTTTTTTTTCGCGTTTAAATTATCTACATAAACAATTGTTAATACTGTCTACTTTTTTTTTTACATCGTTCATTTCTGTATAACGTTTGTTATTTTAAACCCCACTTTCCAATGTTAAATAATAATTTCGAAATAATAACGTTAATATTTCAGTGCGCAGGTTATGCGCGCATGCGTAACCGGATGTCGTAAACCGAGAAGTGAGTTATCTACATCGTTACAAGATCATTTGAGTTTTATAATTATATATATAAGTATATATATTTTATATATCTCTTACTTAGCACCACTATATATATATATATATATATATATATATATATATATATATATATATATATATATATAATGTATATATATATATATTTATATATATGCTAGTAAAAGTATTCGTCGTTTACTGGGTTCAAAAACAGCCTACAGAAAATGGACTCTGATTTATGAAAGTATGATAGGTTATGAAAAGGAAGGCTTGTAAAAAGATAGCTTCGAATTTGGGAGTATCAAAACAAAAGTAAAATATGATAAAAGTAAAAATAAAATAGATAAACCCCATAATTTATTATACCATACCTGTTCACACTGAAACACGTAACACAATATTCTGTGGATCTGTATTAAAAAAACTTGCTAAACCTTGTGACATATTTCCATTCTATAGAGGTCAGGTGCGAACGAACACCCCATAATTTTATTATACCATATTTCTTCAAACTGAAGCATAATTATTAAAGTATACTTACGCAGATAGATATGAAAAGTCTTTATGAAAGTCTGTGCCTATTTCCTTTCTATGGAGGCCAGGCGCGAACGCAGACCCCACAATTTTATTATACCATCCCTATTTAAGTTAAAACATACTTATCAAAATATTCTTATGTACATCTATTTCAAAAACACTTGTAAACGTTTTTTTTTTATTTTTTAAATTTTTTATTTCCATACCTTGTGGACCAGGCGCGAACGCAAACGCCACAATTTTAATGTACTACCGTTCTGCCAGATCAAACATACCCATTCCTGTGTCTCGATAATCTTCTAATCATTATATGTAATCAGTTTTTTAAAATAGTCAACCATAAAGGAGCCTGTTCGTGACCCCCCCCCACACACATTCAGCTTATATATATATATATATATATATATATATATATATATATATATATATATATATATATATATATGTAAATGTATATATCGTGGCGCAAAAAAGAAAGGTCGGACTTATCATTTTTTTCAAAAACCGCAAATTAAAGCGAAACTATGTAACTGTTTAAACACTATATCCCTCAGTTGATTCGCTTTTTATTCCTCAGTTAATTCGCTTTTTATTCCTCAGTTGATTCGTTTTTCATTCCTCAGTTTATTCGCTTTTTATTCCTCAGTTGATTCGCTTTTTATTCCTCAGTTGATTCGCTTTTTATTCCTCAGTTGATTCGTTTTTTATTCTTCAGTTGATTCGCTTTTTATTCCTCAGTTGATTCGCTTTTTATTCCTCAGTTGATTCGTTTTTTATTCCTCAGTTGATTCGTTTTTTATTCCTCAGTTGATTCGCTTTTTTATTCCTAAGTTGATTCGTTTTTTATTCCTCAGTTGATTCGTTTTTTATTCCTCAGTTGATTCGCTTTTTATTCCTCAGTTGATTCGCTTTTTATTCCTCAGTTGATTCGTTTTTTATTCCTCAGTTGATTCGCTTTTTTATTCCTCAGTTGATTCGCTTTTTATTCCTCAGTTGATTCGCTTTTTATTCCTCAGTTGGTTCGCTTTTTATTCCTCAGTTGATTCGCTTTATATCCATCTTTTAAACAACAAAGAATCTCTGATTATAAGTGTTGCTTTTTCAAGTTATACAACGTAACATGCAATCCCTATGATTTGACTGTCTCTTAGTGATCATCAGGAGCTCTTTAATCTCCACTTTTTTTTTATTTATCAAATCGAGATATCGGCCGCAGATTGAAATGTGATGAGAAAACGGTATGAATGAGCGTGCAAAACCACCAAATCATCGACAGTGATCAGGATGCCCCTAAATCTGGTCGCCCTACATTTACTTCTTGCAATGAAGACAATGTTATCAAAATTTGTAGTCTCAGAAACAGATTTGAAACGGCTTCCGAAATCAAATTTGAGTGTAATCTTGTTAAAAAGTGCTCTCTCTCTCTCTCTCTCTCTCTCTCTCTACAGTTATGAACAGATTGAAAGAAATTAACTTGCGAGGCTGTGTTGAAGGAAGGACGAAGTATTTTATCCTAGGTGCACAATTTTAACTTTGCAAGGTTGTGGAGGTTCAGTTTGGGTGTGGAGAGTTATTAGTTCCAATAGTCAAGAGCCAATAGTTCGCTTGGAAAATCGAATTAATTCGACCAATTATATATATATGTTGATTAATCATTTTCTAACCTACTTTGGCCGAAAATTTTGATAATAATCCTCTCTTCATCTAGGATAATGCTCCCATTCACACAGCTGGAAATTTCCCGTAGTTTCTTATAAAGCATGATATTCCGTCAAGCAACAGCTACGAAATGATACAATTCCAAATATGGAAGAACTTTGAAAAACATTTAAAGAGAAGTGAGATTTCCTTTCACCGAAGTATTTCCGCAAACTAATTCAAGGAATGCCTAAAAGATTGACAGTTGTCATATTGCAGAAGAGCTGTGCTACTAAATATTAATTCATACATTGTGTTCCTATTGTATTTGTGGTGCAATAATGTTCTAAATTGCATTTCAATAACACTTTTGTGCGGAGTTTCTTTAATTTCTTGTTTCTGGCAATCGCTAGTAAACACTGCGAATCCAAAAATGTATTTATTTAACACACATAGTATCTTAATATTAATATATTGTGTCTTGCACGTGCTTTGTTTATATGTGGGAATTTATTAAGCAACCCATGAACGAAAGATTTATCTTCCTCGGATAAAAGATGGTTGAACATTTATTCTTTGGATTAACAAGCATAAATGTTTGTAAGATGAAATGAGAATCTTGAAAATATCCCTTTATTATTTATTTATATTTATTTATATATATATAAAATGACCGCAATTTCCCCCTCTAATTTTTACATTAATAGGATTAAAAATCAAGACATTTCGTGCAAATGTAATATGCACAAACTGCAGTACAATATCTGAGGTGTGTTATAGGCATATTACTTCACCACTTCCTCGATAATCGTAGATTCCTATATTCTTTCTCCTGATAGTTCACTGCCAAAATCGGTTAAAATCAATTGAGGTATTAAAATCTTTTCTATCTAATAAATTCCTGCTCCCCTCGCCACTACTTTACACCGTTGCAGAATCGTTCACAAGGGACACTTACGAAAGAACACCGGTTTGGGGTTTCTTTACTTCGTCGTTGCTTAAAAAACTTGGAATGGACTTAACCGAATCGAAGGGTTATTTTTTTCGTTTTTCGCTGTTTTTTTTTCGTTTTAGTTTTTCCGAACACGTTCATCATTTTTTCCCCTGATTTTCCTTTTTTTCATTTTTAAAGAAGTTTTACGTTTGTTTGCTGTTTTTTTTTGGGGGGGGGTGATTTCGCCGATTTTGTAGAAAAGTTTATCATCGTTTTCTTTCTTTTTTTGATTTAAACAGGGTTATTACTACCCTTATTCTTTACTTTAAACCCCCCTTACAGACACCTCCCGAACAACTGGGCAACGCCGGGTATCCCCGCTAGTATAAGAATAAAAAAATGATCAGACTTATTATAGAATATGTTAGTTCTAATCTCAAGAAAAACCCGATCGCATTCAGAGCGAGGAAGAAACATTAATTCAGATTTGATACATTTTCAATCTATGTTATACTACTGAATTGTTGGTGTTCAGTTTAAAATAAAAGCAAAGAAAGTATTCATAAAATATAGATGTTTATCATAAAATATTTTTATAGAGTAGCTAATTTTTTTTTATCAGACTAAATTAGCTCATCAATGTGAACAATTTACGAAACTAATTTTGCTAAGGAAATTTACTCAGCTACATATAAACCATGTAACAAGACTTGCTCGACCTAATCTCTTCTATCGATTTCATCAAACATACACATTTAAATTATATCTATTTTTTTATAAACGGACGGATCCGGCAAGCAGCTAAGTCCCACCCCTTTACAGTAGAGATTTCTAGGTGTAAGAAAGCCTTTTACTCCTATAGTTTCTTCCCCAGAACTGCAAGTCTTTGGAACTCCCTTCCGGAATACTGCTTTCCCAACTGTACTGATATGCAGAAGTTCAAGTGTAATGTGAAAAAAAATCTTTCTACTCATCTCTCTTCATAATTCCCCTGCAAATTATGTCCCGATAGTAGCCCCCCTGCTTCAAAGTAGCATTTGCCTTATTTTGGGTGAAAATTGAAAAAAAAACCCCGTATATTCTGCTCCTTAAGTTCCAGTTGCTTTTTTCCAAGGATTGCAAAATTATGGAACTCTCTTCCTGTTAACTGTTTTCCTTCTACCTTTTCAAGACCAAGGCTAATAAGCATCTCCTTTTTTACAGTAATAATCTTTCGTTCTGATAAGGTCCTTACATCAAGTTGCTTCATGTCTTGTCTCGAACTATTTCCATAAAACAAGAATAAAAAGAATGGATATAGTTTTCACCTTTTCTGGTTTGCTCTTTCTCACTTTATGGTCTACCTTCTTCTAAGTTTTTCTTTGTTTTCTTCACCCACATTTTTCCATCAATCATTGTACACTTCAATTTGCCATTACTTCCAATACGACCGCCATTTCATCCTATCTAATGGACTGTATTGCCCTTGCGTCTAGAAAAAAAAAGAAACAAAAAAAAGAAACAAAAAAACACAAAACAAAACAAAACAAAAAAAAAAACAATCACCAGACACGCGAATTGTTTTACAGTGGCGAAAGCCGACACATTAAAACAATTATCTAAGCAGAACATTATTTCAAGGAATTCACCAAAGTTCGTATATCGAATTTGAAAATTCAAATCTGCATAAGTACAGTCGTGTCCACTTGTTATCCAAGACTAGACAAGTTTCATAAGAATTTGGGAAATCGTTTAAATTCACTTGGATGAACACCCCATTAGATCGTTGATAAGCATAACCAGATTCACGCTCCATATATGGTACTTACATATACAAAGTGACACGCCACAAACACACGCAGACTAACACTAATTACCTCTAATCCGAAAGGGATAAACACGCTATTTTTCTACTCCATACTTTCTGACCTGCAACCGCGAATAGATAAGTCGTAAATTGCCTCTCCAGCAGGGCAAGACAAATACATGTTATCCTCGTTTTTACGTCGTCTGAATCTTGAAGGTTCAATCCTCAGTGCGGGTGGCACTGCAAGAAAACATTTGTGAGTTACTCAAAACTTCTACCCAATCATACCTGACGGACCAAGAGCATGCTATCCCGTGAATTAAAGAAAGTGCTCTGTTCGACATTCCGTGCAAATTTCGAAGTTCGACAAGATACGCATGAAGAAGGTCGGAGGTTACATCGAGGAAAACGTATTCAAAATAATATTATGAGTGAGAATATAAGTTAAGAACCGGGGATAAACTTGTAGCGACTTTGCATATAAAATAATGATATTAATTGTCATTAACAACACAATAACCTCAACTATTTAAAAAAATTTAATACATATTATTTATATTGTTCGGAATACTGTTCTCATTCAAGGTGTTTCTTTATAAAACATTCCAGTAGATGTAATTTCGACCTTTTTCAGGTGTATCATGTTGAAATCTATCTAATGAACTCGTGAATCCTTCTGTCCAACTCGAAAATCTGCACGGAATTTCGAAAAGAAATCGTTGTTAAATCCACGAGGGAAGCGTATTCTCGCCCCGTCAGCCATGGTTTGGCAAAAGTCCTAAATAATTCGTAATTGTATACTGGCTGTCTGTCGCAATGATAATTAAAACTTCACCTTCCCAAAGAGTGTATTTTATCTACTACGGATCCTTGCAGAGAGTGGATAAAACACTTATTAAAATCAAGTCATAAATCACTTGAAAAAGACAAGATACACCTGAAGAAGGTCGGAGGTTACATCGACTAAAATGTTGTGAAAATAACTCTCAAGATGAGAATAGTAGTTCGAACAATCTAAATAATACGAATAGTCCTTTTTTAATATCAGAAACAATAAGTAGAAATATTGATGCACATGCGTTGCACTTAGTGACACTTTGTAAGTCAGATTATTTTGTTTTTGCTTCTCATTTTTGGGCAGGTGATATACACTTCTCCATTATCTTTACATGTGACCTCTCTATTTCTACATGTGGACATTTATCTTAGGCTGTAATATGTAAGGGATCTGTCTATGTGCTCAACACGTTGTACCATCTCTATTCACATATGCACTTCTGTCTATCTTTCCACTAGTGGCATCCATCTTTCCACATTTTTGTCTGTCTAAACACTGTCCATATCAATAAATCGCTAGCATTTCTAACCATTATATATGTTTTCTACTCACAAATTTCACCTGAAGCAAAATGAATGGTTGAATATTACCACCGGTTATGTGTGGCAACAATGTCTTCTGAACCATAAAACATACCGTTACCAGTTTGATATAAAATCCACAAAATAAACTTTTCACGAAACTCAAATGCTAAATGTTGTTATTCAAGTTATGCGTATATTCTGGCTTTGTTTCGTCAAAGATGGTTGCCATTTATATTTTCTACATAAAAACTGAATCCTAAGCATGTATGTATATATAAACACAAATGTGTATATAAATAATTATATGTATATGTTTATGAAAAATATGTTTATTAAATATTTCACCTTTTATTTATGCCAATTCTTTAATGTATGAAGTTCGACGTAACTACAGAGAATATACAAATAAATGAGATAAAGTCTATATTCCAAATGTCAGGATGGTATCTGTGTTACCATTTCTTTCTTTCAATATTTTAAAGTATTCAATTCTTTACAGCACCTGTTTCGTAGCGCAAAATAAATAATGTAATTAATATGTTAATTTCTGAATTTATTCCGCCTTTACTCATCAGTAAAATAGGAACACATAAACTTTAAAAGAAAATAAAGAAATATGGGCACGATTGCAATATTAATAATAAAAGAACGTTTTTGCTATAATATTGAGGGCATGTCTATCAGAATATGGACGATCTTATTTATAACTACGCATTAGGACAATCAACAAATGAGAAGTCTCCGAGAAGTTTATCGATTTTTTTTATTTTAGTGGGCCCGCTATCACACTCGAGATCGTGACTACATTGATTCATCGCCGATCAAATACCGCCATCTTTGTTCTAGAAACTTACTGAACACTCGAGATCGTGACTGCATTGATTTTTCGTCAATTTAATTTACTACGTCCATCTTTGTTCAACATAATTGCTTAACACTTAACAGGTTATGCGCTCAGCCATCAACTTTGATTTGACGGATCGGAATTTAAATTCGAATTATGGCAGGTGAAATTTATGAGGCATTTAAGGATACGCAAACTACTCAAAGTTATTCAATCTCCACCAGAGAATCCTAACGGCCTCGAATTATCGAAAAGAATGTAACTGTTTTTGCAGAACTTATTCAATGCTTAGCCGATAGAAGTCTATCTCTGATTATAAGGGATGTCTTGGATGATGGGCATACAGCGTTGAATATATTAAAAGAACATTATTTATCAAAAGGGAAACTGAAAATTATATTTCTATATACAGAACTAATGTCTCTAAAACGTAACGAAGACGAGACTATTACTGACGATTTTAAAAGAGCAAAAACTCTGGAGTGAAATAATGAGTGATAGCTTATTAATCTCAATGACACTCAAAGGACTTACAGCCGATTTAAAACCATTTACGACTGTTATAACGCAAAAAGATAAACCCATAATTTTCAGTGAATTTAAAGTGGCATTGCGTAGTTACGAAGAGACTAATCGGATGCTGGTGGACAATAATAACTCTAGCAATATCATGAAGTTCAAAAGTGTTTCTCGAAAACCGACACAACCAAATTACACATCTCATCGCAATGTTTTCCAAAAAATAATTTTTTCATACAGAAAGAATAAAATTATCTGCTATACAATCACAAAAGTTTCCAATGTCGATATAAAAGCTCAAAAGTGGACTCCATCCAAAACGTTGAGAACTTTGATGAAGAACATTGATTTCTATTCACGTGTAAGTTTGGCAATATGAGAGACAGTAAAAATCTTCTTGTAGAATGTACTACTACAGCACACGTTTAAACCAACGGATCTAATTTTATTAATTTGGATTCGAACTTTAATCCACAGAGTCCGTTTGTCGAACTGGAAGACGGTAGCCAAATAAATGATATAGTCTTAAAAAGAGGCGATGCTAAAATATCACTTAAAAAAGTAAAGGCAAAATTTGTAACTGCATTCTTATAAATGCTCTTCTCATACCTATATTTAAGCTAGACATATTTTCCGTACAAGCAGCCATCAGCAAGGCGCGAATATAAAGTTTGGTTATAACAAGGCAAAATTGACATACCGAAATGGAACGGTATTTGACATCAAAGAAAATGGCCGAATATATAATTTAAAAAGTATGTATACTTGTATGTATTTGTATAAATATTTAACAAGTATGTATATATATATATATATATATATATATATATATATATTGAAAATTATGTATATCAGTATGTATTTGTATATATATATATATAACTACTTCATTTATTCGCATAAATTTAATATATGAAAGTATAGATTTATGCGTAAACTTTAAGTATTTACTTCAAAAGTGCTCAATACGTAGGTAGAGCTAGTTAGTAATTTATAAAATATATATGGCGATTAAGCTACACTGAATATTCTGCGTTTCATCCAACTATAGGATTCGTCAGGCTTATGTCGCATAAGCCTGACGAATCCTGTAGTTGGATGAAACGCAGAATATTCAGTGTAGCTTAATCGCCATATATATTTTATAAATTACTATATATATATATATATATATATATATATATATATATTTGAAAAGTTTTTATATCTGTATTTTTATATGTATTACAAAACTTCTAAATAAAAAAAGATCTTAAACAATTGGATTAAAAATGGCTTATTTTTACACACACATTATCCCAATATATTTATATCTTTCTTTTTCGATGAAAATAAATGTATAAAACAAAAGAAAAAAATTAACGTATTCCTTTTTTTTTTTTTAATTTTCACAGTATTAAATCAAATTGAGTCCGAAACGACTTTTTCATTATATCAAAAAAAAAAAAAAAAAAAAAAAAAAAAACAGGAAGGTGTTAAAAAGTTTTTGCTAATTTTTTTAGTCGTTTTGGGATCTTGTCGGGTCGTTTCGACAGACAGAGTTGTTCAGGATCGTGTCGTGTCGTGTCGACCGAATTGTTTGAAACCGTGCCGGATCGTGTCGACAAAATTGTTCGAAACCGTGCCGGGCCGTGTCGACGTAATTGTTTGGTACTGTGTCGAGGCGTATCGACGGTATTTTCCATGTTGAGTCGTGCAGACGGAAGCGTTCGGTTTATGCTTAATGTCCAGTTGACTTGACAGTTGTCGCAGTTGTACTGTCGACTGTAATAACAATTTTTGTTTCCCGTTTGTCTTCCTTCATGAAGTCACACATATTTCGGCTACTATAGCGTTAGACTCAAAGCTTACACCAGTTTTTGATGGCAATGACTCCGGACAGTCAATAATGGAATATCTGGAGAAAGTTGAACTGATATGTAAACAGTGGCGTGAAGCATGTCGAGTTCGTCATCCCGATGCGCTTGTAAAGTGGAGCATATGCTGTGTATCAGCAGTTAAGTGTAGAAAAACGTGCGGATTTTGATTGTGTAAAGAAATCACTGCACACAATTATTGCCTTGAGTCCATTTACTGCATGAAAACAGTTATCAGCACGCCGCCTCCAACCAGGTAAACCGGTTGATGCATTTTTGGCAGATCTACGCAGGCTTGCAGTTCTGTTTGGCAGCGTATCGATCAGTGCCTGCAATATAAATTCATGCAGAAGAACTACTATGAGCAACCGCCTGGATAGACAACTTAGATCTGTCACGTGTGCTTGAGCTGCAAGGTCAGCACAAAGCACTACGACGACAGATATTTCCCTTCGGTGTTATAAATGTAATGGACCGAAGGATAGGGCAAACGACTGTCTACTGAATAGCGAGACAGTAAAAGGTGCTGGCACCAACTCTCGAAAAAACATCAACTGTTATTGATGTCACTGGTATGGGCCAATTGCTCGATTTTGTCCAAGACAAGCAAGGGGTGAGAATTAAGCGCCAATTATCCCCCAAACTGTTGTAAATGGCGCACTCTGGTTGTAACTGTTCGCAACAATGGAATACCACGTGCATCTCTAATAGATACAGGATGCATTTAGTAACTAGTCCACAAGAATAATTGTGCGGATGGATGAGAAAAGTGACCCCTATGCTCACAGAAGACTGAAGCACACTTAATTGCTGTGGAATAGAAGTCGTGCAAATAAACATTTACCCGCGGTTGAGCATTAAGCATAAAAAATTTAGATGTGGATGCTACTTACTTGGGTTTGGTTCTTTGCTTGGGCTGGACTTAATTTAGTATATGGGAGCAATATCTATGACTAGTGCCAATGGGGCAAGGTTTCTGCAATTTAGAAAATCAAATTTTGCTACCATCACCATTGCCGAGCCTAATTTTCCAACAGAGTATAAAAAGAACAATCAGAAGACCAAACTCCGATTACGTTGAAAAAGAGACTTGTACAAATTCGTGAGGAATATAATCATGAACTTCAAATGTTGATCAATAGCAAATAGCTACCACCGTATCAAGAGGATGCATTTAGTCCCTACAAGGGTCAGCAGTATATGGCCAACGCGGATATTAGCTTACAAAAATTAACGGAATTGCGACAGCAAGAAGCAAATGTTGCGCCGAGCCTATTTGCAAGTATGTCAATGGATCCCTTTGGCCGTTCCAAATAGTGGAGATAAAAGGACATTGTCTTACCCGCATGAGATTTGGCATCAGTGTCGCCCCTTTAATAATGCAGATCATTTGTAAATGCCGTACTCAAATAGAATAAGATCATAAACGCGGCTACGTCTTCTTATATTGACGACATTTTTATGAATGAGAGTGTGTGTTTTGCAACCAGTGTAAATAAATATTTGGAGAAGTTTGGTCTCGCAAACAAAACTTCAGAATAGCTGAGACTAGGCTCATGCCTGTTGGGATTACGGGTCCAGAAGGAGCAAGGAAAAAAGTTATGGCGGTGTGGAAGTTATCTTCTGATAGTCCCTGATAGACTCACACGCCGAATTGTATTTTCAGTATGCGAAAATGTGACTGTTCATTTCCTAGCGTGTGGCTTGTTACGTGTCTCCACGGCGTTTGTAAACGAAGGGAAAACACTGTGACAACTGAATGATGAAGTGTAAGACCCTTTTCTAGCACGGATGATCGAAAACATTTGTTGGAGAGGAGCCCAGGACGATCCAACGAAAGTGATTGATATATCGGTAGACAAAATATTGTGTGATTAAATGCTTGTTCCGTTTCTACTGTCGTGATTGTGGAAAGCAATGGTTCTGTGATGGAAGACGCAATCAAGACTTTGGCTGATCTTGATGCTGTGCTGCGAGGTGTCAACCTTACCTTGCAGTGGAAAACCAGAAGTATTCATTTACGAACAGACTCTGCATGTGTATATCGGTGGATAACTGATACATTGTCACGAGAAGCGTAAGTGTACACCTCCGAAATAATTATTAGGCGTCGCCTCCCGACGCTCAGAGAATTGACCTCGGAATATTTACGGATGATTGATGTGGGGCTGGTTAACCGAACTGACCAACACATGAGTACCACATCGATGGTTAAATGAAATCCGTAAAAAGACCGAACAAGAGAATCTGTGTGTCCCGTAGCCGCAGAACACAACGTTTCTCAAGTACTTGACTGAAAGCAGTTTCACCGACAAGACTATGCTAGCGTCATTTAGCAATTGAATATTGTGTATGTGAAAGGGGGCCGCCAATTAAAATTTCTTACGGCGGCGCAGCATTTTGCATAAAGATATTTGCTGAGTGTACAATGATGTGGGGCGTGCACATACGGTTTATGTGCGCCCACGCAGCATCGGGAAACGGAATAATCAGGAGGTCTCATTGCACAATAAAGCGCATCGCAGCAAGAACATTACACGATCCTGGAGGCAGTTTACTGGCACAAAGTTATGCATAAAACCGACAAGATGGCTACAACTGCACCTGAAAACATAAGATGCACCTGTCGGATCCGTGTCAAGCCTGTCGACGAAGTGGTGGTGCTCGGCTAACCAGTTCCCAGCCCACACTGCTGTTTGGGAGAAGAACTCTCAGAGAAGATGTACGACACAGCTCAACATGAGTACAGTGACGAAAATCAATAGCCAGAACTCAGCCTCAGTTAATGTAACAAAACGTTACGTAACAGATATGCGTCCTGCTTGCCGAAATGATTGCTCCTTGCAAGACGACATTATCTCTTCAGATTAGAAAGCTCCACTGATATACAAGCAACCGCATGAAACAATATTCTCAGAGAGGATCCATAGCAGAAGATGTTCAATGATGCGACAGATAAAAGCGACAGTTAGGAAGTTCATAAACCTGTATCGTTAATGCGAAGTACAAGGAAAAAATATCCTGCTAAACATTGCCATTTATCTGGTCTAGAGATCAGGGATGAATATGACGACATGTGCGGTAGCGCTCAAGAATAGTGTATCAATCTTAGTCAAGCCTACTTACGGCGAAAATGAGTTCGTCCATTAATATAAAACGCCGACGCCAGAGTCGAGTAACTACATAGGTTGCTCTGGTACCGTATCGTTTCGACAGAGTTGTTCAGGATCGTGTCGACAAAGTTGTTTGGTACTGTATCGTGTCGTATCGACGTTATTTTCCGTGTTAAGTTATGTGGACGATTGTCACAATCCTACTGCTGCGTGTAATAACAATGTCCTTTTCCGTCTCTTTTCCCTCGTGAAGAACATTAATGAAAAGATTTTGAAAATTACGTATGTAAACCGCTGTCAACTTAGATATTTAAAACTATAATGCAAATAAACATTGAAAAGTCGGAAAAAAAGCAAAAGAAAATCTAAACACCTTACAAAAATTAGTTTTCCTAAAATAACGTCAAAATATTTAAAAGTGAACAAATCATCTAAATTTGAAATAGATGAAATTATGACGTGTAACTTTTAAAATGTATTTGAAAAATAAAAGCATGTTGCATTCAAAGATTCCAGCAACTTATATAGTTTAAGTACAGGAGTAAGCGATAGTATTATCGCTGTTAAAAGAATGAATTAGAGAGCCGACTGAGACAACATGGCCACTTTGAATCTGCCTAATGCCCCTCACATTCAGTCGGTTAAATTGGCTCCCAGTTTTTGCTTTATGTTTATTTTGAATTTTTTCTTCAGAAAAGAGCGATGAGTTATGATTGTGTTTTTGCGGTCATAGTAGTCAGATTTGGTTAGGCAAATAAGAGGAACAGTAGGCCTTTTGTTGAATTCGGAATGCCCGTACATCGTGTTAAAATAAAGTAACCGGTAATCAGGTTCGCGGGCTGCTCAAAATGCCTTTGCGGGCCAGATTCAGTCCTTAGATCGTAGGCTGCAGACACTTACTTTAGATCATGGTATTTTGAAGCTATGTACTTCTCGTCAGAACAAAAGAACATTATAAAAATACAGGTATGTAGAGACTAAATAGATATTAAGAAATAAAGATAAATAGAAAAGAAAAAATATATAGGGAAAATATAATAATAATAATAATAATAATAATAATAATAATAATAATAATGATGATAATAATAATAATAATAATAATAATAATAATAAGATGATGAATGTAGAACAAGAATATAGAAGAATATAAAGATACAATCAAATACAATAATATAAATTAAATATAATACAATTTTAAATAAAAAATATGGTCCAAACATGAGAACGACAGCATAATAAAATCAGTAAAATATTTGGGAATTAAATTGGTAATCCAGTGAATACCCATAGTAAATCACGAGATATGTGATGAAGATACGAGTTAAAAAATCCCAATAGAGTCATGTAAAAAAGCAATCTCACCAAGCGAGACGTACCAGCAGTTTACAAGATAGCAGATCCAATACAAAATAGCTGAGAATCCAAAATTCAGCTACAATAGACCGAAAAATGAATGAACTCAAATATAGATAACCATTGATGTAATGAAAATCCGGTCGAAGAAAATGCTACATATGGGCCACTATGCAAAATCCAAGAAAAATAAGCGTACCTCGAAATGATACTGATACAAAATTGAAGATCTTCTAGACGAAAGAAAGCTAAAACATTGTAACAGAATCCTCGAATGAAAAAGAGTACGTGAAAAATATTATTAATTCAAAATAATTACTTTACACCAAATGAGAGAGAAAGATTAAAATGCGGAAAAATTTTAAATTAAAATTAAAAATAAAAGAAATAAAAAATACAAAAAATAAATTATCGTAAAACAACACAGGTTTCTAGTAAGGAAAAGATAAGGGAAAAGAAAAAAAAGAATAAAAAAGAAATAAATTAGAATAGAAAAGAAAAAAACGATACAATTTTCTAGATAAAAAGAGACGAGGAAAACAAAGAAAAAGAAAAAAAGAAAAAAATTAGAATAGAAAAAGAAAAACAAATAAAAATAAATAAAATAGAATAGAAAAGAAAAAAAACGATGCAAGTTTCTTCATAAAAAAGATGAGAAAATACAAAGAAAAACTAAAAAATAAATAACCATTAATAAGAAAACACAAACGATGCAAGTTTCTAGATGAGAAAAAGATTAGAAAAAAAATAAAAAATAAAAAAATAAATCAATTAGAATAGAAAAGACAAAACAATACAAGTTTCTTGACAAAAAAAAAACAGATGCGAAAAAAATAATAATAAAAAATAAATAAATAAGAAGAGAAAAGAAAAAACAATACAAGTTTCTTGGTAAAAACAGATGCAAAAAAATAAATGAGAATAGAAAAGATAAAAACAAACGATATAAGTTTCTTGATAAAAACAGATAAATAAAAAATAAAAAATAAATGAAAAAGAATGAAATAAGAATAGAAAAGAAAAACAAACGATATAAGTTTCTTCATAAAAACAGATGCGAAAAATAAAAAAAATTAGAATAGAAAAGAAAAAAAGAAACGATATAAGTTCCTTGATAAAAAAACAGATGCAAAAAATAAAAAGGAAATAAAAAAGAAATAAATAAGAATAGAAAAAAAAAGATGCGAAAAATAAAGATAAAATAAAAATTAAATAGATACGAATAGAAAATATAAACAAACGATATAAGTTTCTTGATAAAAACAGATGCGAAAAATAAATTAAAATAACAAATAAGAATAGAAAAGAAAAAACAAACGATATAAGTAAATAGTTAGATATATTGTAAAAAGAATTGATATAAGTTTCTTGATGAAACACAGATAGGAAAAAATAAAGAAAAAATAAAGAAAAATAAAAAAAATAAATAAATTAGAATAGAAAAGAAAAAAAAACAATAGAAGATTCTTAATGAGAAAAGATGAGAAAAACGAAAGAAAAAATCCAAAATAATGTAAATAGAATAGAAAAGAAAAAAAAATCCAACCAGAAGAGTTTGGCATTTAATGAAAAGGAAAGCCCGTCAGAATAGGAAGTGAAAGTTATTGACAGATGACAGCTTTCAGCTAAATGTAAATCGGTTATGACGGAGACGAAACTGCTAATAATTGAAAAAAAAAATAAGTAGAAACAAAAGACGAATTTACATCTTTAATATTTTAAGGATATTAAAAATTAAATGTTGACTATAATAAAAATATTAGTAAATTAAATATGTTATTTAGCGTTTTTTAATATAAAAAAGTATTAAAAATAATAAAAGGTTTTACAAATGTTTAGCATATTTATACCGAATATATTTTCATGAACAAAGCTTTTTGCGAAAACTGTTAGCCTGTATAACTCTGTTCCCTCGATCTGCTTCCCGGCTAACTATAAAATGGTCACCTTCAAATCCAATGTAAACAATTCTTGCTGAACCGTCATCTTAAATAATAAAATTTTATCCAATTTCCATCACTAACGACCACTATATATATATATATATATATATATATATATATATATATATATATATATATATATATATATATAGTGGTCGTTAGTGATGGAAATTGGATAAAATTTTAAGTGAGGTCTTTGAAGATAATAAACATCTTTTTTATTTCTATTTTTTTATATTCCCCTTTTATATATATATATATATATATATATATATATATATATATATATATATATATATATATATATATATATATATATATTAAGCAGCAAATATTCCGTACAGTAGCAGAATACTGGGGGCTGTATGCATTGCCAGAATGTAGAAATTTTCAGATTAGTATCTGTGGATACGTTAAAAAATACAATGGAAGGTATGAGATATGCACCCCAGACTTCGTAAAGACATACATTTAGAAGGAAAACTCTTAAATAAATCTGATTATATGTCTGAAAAAAAGTCATTCCCGGTGGATGTTGTGTGGAAGGCGACTGGCACCCTAGATTAACAGGCGGGACCGACCTGTGGTGACTACTCCAGAGTCAATGTTACGGTGGGGAACAAACCGCTTGGAAAATTATCGATATACAACGCGGTGGAACGGAGAAGCTATCTTATCTGACAACGGGGCGACGTGAATAAAGTTGATTAGCTGGGAATAAATTTAACTACCAATCTTCCCGGCGATGAAAACGTGTTTAGCGATTTTAAACAGACTTTTAGTGCATTCCTGGGGATTTGATAAAGTGACCTTCCTCGTTCAGCCGCGTTGTTTTGAACTTACAAAACCAGTAATGCTGAAATCCCCCCTTTCTCTCATTCAACAGAACTAACTTAACGACTTTTAGCGCTCGAAGTTATACATGAACAGGAAACCAGATAAAAAATGAAAGAAAGCTAGAACAATCTTAATGCAGGTGAATTAAATTCAGTTTTGCTGGGTAGATTTTATTGTCTGATTTGTTTTGCTATAGTTTTCTTTGTAAAAAAAAATCATTTATAAATTTTTGTTGAATATATGCTTATAGATTGAACTCTCAAAACATCATTGGTTTTCCTTTGTCGAATTGGAATGTGTTTGACATTTATATTCAGTGAAAACATTCTTTCATCTGAGCAAAGCATGACTTATTTGAGAATTACATTATGTCTGACATTTCTTTAGATAATCTAACTTCTCGGGAAACGACGAGACACAGTACAGCTAGTATATCATATACCAGGGAGAAAGCGAGAAAGAGAAAAGAAGAGCGACTAAGAGAGAGAGAGAGAGAGAGAGAGAGAGAGAGAGAGAGTGATATATACATATATGTATATATATATATATATAGTATGAATGGTAATTAATAAAAACTGAAGAAAATGCTCAATACTGTTGTAGAGCAAATATGCGTTTTATTTTTTATTACCGTATCTTTCTGTTAAGTTACATGGTTGTTTCAGCTACCAGGCCGTTTTTTTTGGGCCGTTACAGATTTCTGTAAAAGTCTGAGGAAGCTACAAACGGCCGAAAAAAAACCGGCCGGGTAGCTGAAACAATAATGTAACTTAACAGAAAGATACGGTAATAAAAAATAAAACGTATATATATATATATATATATATATATATATATATATATATATATATATATATATAGCGAGAGAGAGAGAGAGAGAGAAAGAGAGAGAGATACAGAGAGAGAAAGAGAAGGGGCTACATATTAACATTTGACGAGAATAACCTCGTAATCTCACTGTATGGATATTAAGTTATGGCAACATAATTATTTTATTGAGTGATTACAGATTTATCTCCCCCTGTTGACCGGTGATAATTCCAGTAGATTTCGACTAACCAACTGAAACAATAAAATAGCAGAAACACATGCTCATGCCAATATTTTGTATCGGGAATAAGCAATCATAAATACAAAAAGGAAATATAATGTTTGACGGAGTTTTGTATCGTTCTTTTATTTTGTTATATTGTGATTGTATTTTTATTTTAATCTTTTTACCAGGTTGGTTTGTCTTTCGCATTTCTCGAAAATAAGTGTTGCCGAGGGCGGATAATTTGCAGAGTTAAATATCTCAAGCAAATAAACTGAGCAAAAGAGAGAGGAACGAAAATGAGGAAAAGAATAAAGAGAAAATATAAACTACAGAATCGGCTGTCAAGAACTTTTGATTGGAAGGAGAGACAAAGGTGGGAGTGAGAAAGGAAACGAAAAGGAGCACAGGAAGAAAAAGAGAATGAGCAAGAGGAGAAAGTTAATAATGAAAATAAGTAGAAAGTATGATGGATTAGAATGAAGGATGACGAATGAGGAAATATTAACAGGTAGGGGGTGTGGAAAGACATGAAGTAAGGAAGAGAATGGGATGTTTTAGTACAAATAGAATGGGGGTGGCAGGTTGAGGGGAAAAAGATAGTAAGAGCAAAAAGAGATATGAAAGAAGAAGAGTAAATAGTATAGAGAAGGAAGGGATGAAGATGAGATGAGAAAGCTATTGATGAGGAAGAGAAAAGAGAGGATGCAAGCAATAAAATGTGGTAGGAAGTGAAAGAAAGGGGGAAGTGAGTTAAATGCTTTATGATGAGTAAATTGGTGAGGGATGATGGATAGATGAATAAGAAAGTTAGTTTTAAGATGAGGAGAAATACAGAACACCTAAAGGTATGTATGCAGGTAAGGAAAACTGATAAAAAGAAAAACGTGTGAGAAAAAGATTAAAAGAAAGAAATACAAATAAAAAAAATCAAACGTCGGCGTTAAATAGGAGAATCAGAAAATAAATAGGACAGATTAAGTGCGATAAGGGAGAGAATAAGAAGATGTTACAGAAGAAAAAAATAAGGTTAATATATATAAATATATATATATATATGTGTGTGTGTGTGTGTGTGTAAGTGTGTGTGTGTGAATATATATGTATATATATATGTTCAAGGGGAAATATGTTTATTTAAATATTTCTCACATTTTATTTATAACAGTCCTTTAATTTATGAAGCTTGATATAACTACAGAGCATATACAAATAAATAACAAAAGTCTATATTCCAAATTTCAAGATGTTTACTATCTTTACTGTTTGATTCTTTAATAATTGTGCATTTCAACGTAAATGCACGTAATATGGTAAACATCTTGAAACTTGAAATATAGACTCTTATCATTAATCAATGATTTATACGCATATACATAAATATATATATATATATATATTTATGTATATGTAAATTCAATTGTAATCTGTTTGTAAATGGAATCTCCTGATCGTCGAAAATCCAAGCAATCAAGCAAGAATATATATATATATATATATATATATATATATATATATATATATAGCAACGTACTTGAGGATATAAACGGTAAGATGGTCAACATCTTTAAATTTAAAATATGGACTTTTGTCATTAATTTATATATATATATATATATATATATATATATATATATATATAAGTTAATACTTTATTACTTTCGAGATATTTTTTAAAAATGTGATTCTCCGATGACTGAACATATAATGATAGAAACCAAAATGTTACAGTAAAAAGGGCTTCCCCTTTCCACGTAAATAAAGAAGAACAGTAGATAAGTGAAAAATAGATTAGGATAAGCCGAGACTCGAACCTTGTAAGCAAGGTTAAGAAATAGAATGTTAGAAATCGGAATATAAAAAAGGTCTATTGTTAAATTCTATTATAAATAGTTAGATATTGTTTATATTGTAAAAAGAATTGATTGTTCATTCTTTTATGAAACTGAATATTAAAAATGTCAGCTAAAAAAGAATGAACAATACAAATTAAAAATACATTGTTAAAAATAGGTTAGGTTAAAAAATAGGTTAGTTGAGAATTCTTTGTTGTCAAAGGTGCGTTAGGAAAAACGTGTGCATTAGCCACGTGAGTTGGTCACGTTTTGGAACCACACTTCTGGCTTCAAAGCAAAAAGGGGATTCTCAATATAGGAGCTAGAGTTAGTCAGATCGCAGTTGAGACAGAACGGTTGAGTCTGCTAGTCAGTCAGGGAGAGAGTTGAGAGTCCTTTGAAAGCGAAAGGAAGAACAGTAAACTATGTAGATCCCGAATTTGAATTCCTGACGTCATCATCATTCGGCCGGTCCAATGGATAAAGAATCATCTTTGGGTTTTTGTAAAACTGCTGTCGCGTCATCTTTCAACACCCAAAAGGTAATGCGTGAAACATCTCATTATGAACATTGTGTAACTCTCCAAAAAATATGTATCCCTCTCCTCGCTAATATATGTTATAAGAAACATCCCAGAACTGTATAAACGTCTCACCCCCTCATCATTGTTATATATATATATATATATATATATATATATATATATATATATATATATATATATATATATATATATATATATATGTCCCCGCCGTATCTCATTCCATATGAATGCCCCCATCACATCTCTTTTATATGAACTCAGCGTCATCCTTTAATATGAGCCTCTATTCAACGAAAATAGTTAATATGTCTCGTAACCCCTTTCTTGTTATTTAGTCCTCGCATACCATCAACGATGTTTCTTACAAAAATACAAAACTTTTTGGGTCGGGATTTATTCATCTAACACTTGTCGCTAGTCTTTTGCTAGTTTGTATTTTTAACGTTTTACATTAAGATGCTTCACCCGTTATCTTGAGCGATTATCCTTAAAATGTTACTGTTTTCTCGAGCGTAGAACTTGAATTATAATGTACTTTCTTATTTCTAATCGAAGTGTAGTATCTGTTCTGTCTAAAGATAGTATAATAATATCGCGGGTTTGCCTTCGGGTCAGTTGCTCATAGAATGAAAATATAAACAAACTCCAACAAGTGTATTTCAGATAGACCCACATATAGTCAGATAATTCTTATACTACATTAACCAACACGCTTTGTTAAGTATACTTCAATTTGAACAAAGGCGGTCTAATATGATTGTGGGTTCCCCGCTGGCACCGAACAATAATAAAATGCACAGAAAGTACATAGAAAACAGGGAAAAGAAAAAGTGGAAATATCACGGATCCAACTTGTAAGCATACACACACATACATACACACACATACATACATATACACACATACACACACACACACACACACACACACACATATATATATATATATATATATATATATATATATATATGTTACTGTTAAGTACAAGTCAGATCTTATCGCGTTCCGGTTAAAGTAGCAGAAAACAATGTATAACAAAGGGGGAAAATAGTTAACTGATAGGAACACGGTAAATCGCCATGTTTTTTCACCCTTCCTCTGCAACCAATAATTGTTCCGTCCACATAACAAGCCATTTTATTTATTCGCAGTCGCTGGTCGATTTATCAACTGTTAATCCCAAATAACAATGCATATAACGGCAGCATGGCAGTATCTGTTATCTTGTTTCAATCTACCTAACACAGTCGAACTATTGAAATAAAATTGTATTCTTATCAATGCCATTTATTTGTATTGTCGTATTATAACATATTTGCAATTACAGCACACCAGCAATCGTATGTTTATAAAAAAAAGTTATTACATAAGGATCGACTTCTACAGCATTTAAACCGAATGTTGTCTTCATTTCAATAAAACTACACCTTTTTTAAAAAAATTGTTCTTGTGCATCTTCGCCGTGTACTTGAGTTGCTTATGTCGCCTCTGGACACCGAAGCTTTCCCAACACATAATAACAGTTGCAAGTCTATATGCTTTTTGGATAATTGGGTTTCATCTAGCAATAATGATTTTCTATCATCTAATCTGCATCGTTGTTTCTCCTTACCTTAAAAGGAGGGCTGGAGTCTTTCTTTCGCTTTTATCTAAGCAGCCATTTGCTTCCCCTCATTGAGTCCACGATACATACCACTGATCTATTTTTTCTGGGATCCAGAGACAAACTTTTTTGTTTTTATCTACTACCTAGAATCAGACTCTCTGCGATCTTGTCCGAAACCTCTTCAAATGTCGCGTTCCACGCACGGTTCGGTGACGTTGTAATCCGACGATAACACGTCATCATCAACGTCAGCATCATCATAATCAAGGGACCTAAACTAAATTAATTTTTTTTCCACTTTAAAAGTTCGTTATTAGAAATAACATTAACATAAATTTAATAGATTATTTATACCGGAAATTGCGTCAAGTTGGTTGTTTTTGTTTTACGGCATATCAACCCTGTTCAGGTTATTTAATGGCGAATCCAATGATTTTGAAGAATTTTTTTTTTAATAGAATACATTTTTCTTTCAATGCATTTTCTATTTTACCCATTGTTTTGACCCCAACACGTACTACCACTCTGGATCTGAGTGGACCTGAGAGCAATGACAATTAAAGGGTGGTTCCACATTCCTCAAAGCTTCCAAGCTGGCGCCTCACCATCGGATATAGTTTAAGGTCATATCCAGAACCAAGAAATTGAGTCAAACGTCTTCAACATTCCTATTACTACTACTAATTCGCCTGCTGCTACTGTTATTACTACTACGACTACTGCTGCTATCATCACCATCACCATCATCATCATTTTTCAATCTTTATATGGGTACCAACACATCTTTGTGAGTTTAGCTTCTGGGTCGTCCAATATAAAATTTTCATTAATTTTCTTTTGATTTTCTAGGGAGATGCACATTTTCTTTTAATTATTATAATTATTTAATTGTTAACTGGAGTCCAACTTCATACCTTTACGACTACTTCCTCAAAACAAAAGAAAACAATTTTTTTTATTACATTTTCACCCCAAACAAGGCACATTGCAACTTTGGTGTAAGGGGCTACTATCAGGGACATAAGCTACTGGGATACTATGTAGGGAGTTGGGCAACAAGATGTCTGTTCACGTTACACTTGAACTTCTGGATGTCAGTACAGTTGGGGAAACAGGGACCTGGAATGGAATTCATAAGTCTAGCAGTTCTGGGAAAGAAACTACTGGGGTAGAAAGCTCTTTTACATCTAGGGATCTCTACTCTGTAGGGATGGGATTTAGCTGCTTTTCGTGTTTGTTGAGGGTATTTACGTCGTGGGGGCACAAGTGCTTGCAGTTCGTCAGAGCATTCACCATTAAAATACGTGTAGAACAGACAGAGGGATGCAACATTTCGTCGATGGGATAGAGGCTGAAGCTTAGATGACAGTTCAGGACTCATCAAGTTGGAGACTCTTTGGACCTTGTCTAAAAGCAAGAGCCTAGTAGTAGATGCACCAGCCCAAATATGACAACAATACTCCATACACGGGCGAATGGTGGCCTTATAGAGGTACAGGACACTTTCGGGCGTTAGTAGAGAGAGCCTACCTCAGTCTAAAAGGATCACTTTTATTATAATGGCTTCATGAGTGATTAAATATTTTTTCATAAACATTTTTTTATTCATTAATTCTCTTTTTGGTGAGGTTTATGCCCACTTTTATGCACATTTATTTAAGGTTAACTGACGTGCTTTTCAATATTTGGTTTTATTGATGGGCACATCAATTCTTCACTTACCGATCTCTTCATAAAATAAAACAAAATAAATTTAGCTGTATCCACGATAAGGCGCTAGATAACCATAGATCATCTGTATTTAAGAAAAGACCTTTTAACGAATGAGTTCTAGTTTTATATCATTTTTTTATCGGGCAACGCCGGTACATGGCTACTGCTAGTGTTTATCTTTTTGCATGAACATGATTCACGCCTTACTTAAATAATCAGGCATTATGAATTGTATGTATGTATATATGTTTAGATGTTGTATATTTCGACAGAATTACGTTAAAATTAATTAACCGATCTATACAATATGCTATTTGTTCTTTCCTTCCTTAGTCTATACGTTATGCTTTGAAAAACACCAAATATAAGTTTTGGAGGTCAAACTTCTAAAAAAAAAGCCAAATCAGCGAAATTCAGCTTTAATAAAGTCAATCCAGCAAGTCTAAACAATAATGTAAGAGTAACACCCCTTTGATGCAGCCTCGTGTTCGAATATCATTATAATAGCATATATGATCATTATTGTCATGGTATGAGGAAGCAATTCGTAGTAATTTGGACGTGCAGTAGTTCTTCACTAATTAAGCGATTTTATGTATGTGTATATATCCTATATTATACTTCTCATGAGGTTGTATGTTTCTATGTATTTATGTTTGTATGTGGTCATACTGGAAATCTCAAAGTAAAATTGTTACACACACATGGTAGCTTCTTTCTCGATAGTGGATATTCATTATCTTGACAAACTATGGGTATCCACTGTAAGGTCGCCTCTACGTAGCATTTTAGTGGCAAGAGTTGCGCAATATTCAACAACACCTTATTAAATACTAATGGCAAGTGGAGGGTCAGGACAACTGGAAACAATGCCGAGATGAGCGGAGAACACATACAGTACCTAGAATTCCCAAATGGTGACCTATCTGGTACTAGTCAAGTTTAACGTTGATTAACTTCAGGAATCCGACGAGAATCCGTGTGTCAACGTAATTATGCTGTATAATGCACACATACACATACACACTCGCGTATATATATATATATATATATATATATATATATATATAATACACGCACATATATGTATATATACACACACACTCATATATATATATATATATATATATATATGACTACTTCATTTAATCACATAAATTAGTATACGAAAGTACAAATTTATGCGTAAACCTTAAGCATTTACTCAACAGTGCTCAATACGTAGGTAGAGCTAGGTAAGCCTGATGAATCCTAGCATGGATAAAACGCGGAATATTCTGTGTAGCTTAATTGCCATAAATATTTCATAACTTACTATATATATATATATATATATATATATATATATATATAATCTACCTAGAGTCGATGAAACGCGGAATATTCAGTGTAGCTTAATCGCCATATATATTTTATAACTAACTAACTAGCTCTACCTACGTATTGAGCACTTTTGAAGTAAATACTTAAAGTTTACGCATAAATTTATACTTCCGTATATTAATTTTATGTGAGTAAATGAAGTAGTTATATATATATATATATATATATATATATATATATATATATATATATATATATAAATTAATCAGTCTGCTGTCTGTCAGTTCAATTTTTTTCTTGGAAACTTATTGTCCGATCTCACTGTATTTTTTTATAAGGTGAAGCGAACTAAGCATTATGGTATTCTTTTGATACTCATTTAGGGCTTAATAGAAATTAGTCAAACAATCTCAAGTTTACTCTAGAAATTTTCTCCAAAACTACTATACCGATCTAGTATAAATTCTGTATGGTCATTTGTTATAAACTTGTACAGCGGACTAAGCATCATGATATTCGTTGGATGCAAAGAAAGGAATAATAAAGATTAGAATTTAATACGAAAAAAAGCCCAAATTTAATTAAACAGTCAATTTGTCATAATGCACTTATCTTTAGTAAACGAGCTAAAAACAGCCTATCCTGCCTTGACAGAGTACAAAATAGACTTCGTGGTTTAGTGGGGGATGCCCTTTTCTCTACCCTGCAACCTCTCTCCCACAGAAGAGACGTTGCGAGCCTGTCCTTGTTTTATCGTTATTTCCATGGCAGATGCTCGTCTGAACTCCAATCTCTGGTCCCCCCTCGCCAATCTTTCACGAAAAACACCCGTCTAGCTGAATCCACTGTGAAAAATTTCCCCCACTCTATATCTGGGCCTAAATCAAAACGCAGATTCCATGAACAAAGCTTCTTTGTTAGAACTGCACGCCTGTGGAACTCTGTTCCGTCTGCCTGCTTCCCTCCGGACTACAACTTGGATGTCTTCAAGTCCAATGTTAACAAATTCCTAATGAACCCCCCCTTAAGTAAACATTTCAGCAAATCTCCTCACTAACATAATGTACTTGCAATAACCCTTATCCCTGAGTGGCTTCCGGGCCTTGATAAGTGGTGATCACTGTGTAAAAAAAAAAAAAAAAAAAAAAAAGCTAAACCTTTACTTGTTTTTCACAGTAATATTTATAACTTTAAAACTGAAAATTATACGTGCAAATTGAATGCAAATTAAGTAATTGAATGCAAATTAAGAAAGATACGGGTGCCCATTATTTACTACTGCGAAATTAAAGGGAGATAATTATTATTCAGCAGGGATCATATCTTATTAGTCATCGTCATCTCGTTTGCGGAGAATAAACTGGAAGTAAAAAAGAGCATCAATTCTAACTATAACTGTGTTTTCTTTTGGATGCTATCGTTTAGTAATAAAATCCTGACCATAACTCCGCCATTTAATTTATATTTTTGACAAGGTAACGCCGTTTTTCACACTAAGTTGCCTCATAGGTACTAAAGATCTAATCGTGCTCTCTCTATTTGCTTTGTAAACGATGAGTAAACCGAACAAATATAAAATAAGATCCAACATTATATTTGTTTATTTTATTTTTATCATTCCATTTTCACCTCAAACAAGGCACAATGCCACTTTGATGTAGGGGGCTACTATCGGGGATATAAGTTGCAGGGACACTATGTAGGGAGTTGAGCAGCGAGATGTCTATTCACATTACATTTGAACGTCTGCATCTCAGTACAGTGGGGAAAAGCAGGAACCCGGAAGGGACTTCAAAAATCTAGCAGTTCTGAGAAAGAAACTTTTAGAGTAGAAGGCTTTTTTACAGCTTGAGATCTACTGCGTAGGGGTGGGATGTTGCTGCTTGTCGGCTTTGTCGGGGGTATTTACTAAGGGGTACAAGGGTTTGTAGTTCGTCGGAGCATGCACCATTAAAACACCTGTAGAACAGGCAGAGGAATGCAACATTACGTCGATCGGACAGTGGTTGCAGCTTTGATAACAGTTGAGGACCTAAAGGTTGATAACTCTCTTTTTAACCCTGTCCAAGAGCGACAGACTAGTAGCAGATGCACCAGCATAAATGTGACAACAGAACGGTGGCTTTGTAGACATATAGGATACTTTTAGGCGTAAATAGCCTTCTAGCACGGTAGAGATAGTCCACCTTCTTCGCAGCTGCCTTGGCAATGATCTCAATGTATCTGTTCGAACTCATGTTCCCTGTGAACGTTAGGCCGAGGGGTGTAAAGAAGTACTTCCAGGTAATGCATCTTTAGTCAAAGCTATTGGTGGTTCGAAAGGTTTCTTGTAATTATTGAAGGAAACAAGCTTAGTCTGGAACATTGAATGTGACCATATATTTTTGACCTCATTCCACTACAGATTGGAGGTCTTCCTCTAGTGTTTTTGCCATTTCCTTAGATATGCGTTCATTTGTTTCCTCCTCGTGCCTGTTATAGAGCGAGGTGTCAACAGTTTAATGTAGGCGTTTTATTTTGTACTTAAATTAAAAAAAAAATGTCTTGTAATCTCCAACCAGAACGCACAGCAAATACGATATTTAATTTTATTTTAACAATACTCAACAGACACTTGACACATAGAGGGCGCAATAACGTTTTAAACTTCATATAGCATGTGCTTTAATTTTGCCTTCATCGGATTGTTAATTTACAATGGCCGTTATATAAGTGGAGTCGTTTTTGCATATTTTTAACACAATGAGTTATCTGCCCTTGCATTTTGGAATGCGTAAGGTAATCTTTCCATTAATTATCAACACTCAACAATGGCATTATTGATTCATTTGAATAAGGTGATCACAACAAACAGACCAAATGATGCAGAATAAAATCTGTTTTATAAGCAAGGTAGTGCATCGTGTCGAACAACAATGACGAAACTATAAAAATTGCACGTCAAATGGCTTCGACATCCATTGTGTTATCCAGATGTGCCCTCCTGCGACTATTGCCTAATCAGACCTATATGAACGCTGGAAAGAGATTTGTGCGCCAATAATGAAGTTGTATTAGGAAATTATAATTATTATAAAATTGCAAAAGAAGCGTAACAATCAGTGTTCCACCATAGAAAAAAATCCATGAGCAAAGTTTCTTTCCTTGAAAGAGACAAAATACTAGGAAGCTACTTTCCAACCGACTACAATATAGTCCTCTTCAATGCTAAGTTATATATATATATATATATATATATATATATATATATAAATTCGTATTCCTGTCTGTTTGTTTGTTTGTTCACAATTTGATTAATATATACAATACGCTCATTAGTTTAAGCGTTCATTTATTTCTCTATATAGTATGATTCTTGCAAAATATACAATAAAGGATCACCTCATTTGCATATTACGTTAAGAAAAATCGATTTTACTAAAATACGGTATCTTAGTTATTGTTTTTTAGCGAGATAATTGTTTTAAGCGTTCTATTTAAAATTGTTATTTAATAAACGTTAAACAACAATTATATTGATAATGTATTTAATTTAATTTATTTGGAATTATTATTTCCAACATCGACATTTTAAAACTTTTTTTATAGTTATTTGCCCCTAGAAACTTCTAAACATAAAAACAAACTCTCATCAAATAAAATAATTTGGTAATCTCAATAAGTTTTAGCTGGAAAAATAATTCCGTGTAGATAGAAAAATGTTTGGCTTTTATTGTTCTTTTAAATATTGAAACAAAAAGAAAAAACACTTACGAAATAACTGAAAATATTTCATTTGTTTGTTTTTATTATTCTTTAAACGACTATACAGAAATCGGCAAATTTTTACGATGTGACCCAGCGTTGTTTAACACCTAAAAAAATGAAGATATACTTTTTTGGCCTGATACGTTTACACGGCCTTTATAAATACTATGAAAGGAGAAATTTTGAAAAAAAAAACATTTTAGCATGGGGATAACTTTTCTATATATATTTAACGCAAAATGAGCACCCAGTTTTTAGCTACCAAGCCTTCAACGAGACATGGCACCTTTAGCATGTTTTCCAGTTTAACGATTGAGGGGGTGCGAAATATGACAAATGCAGTTTTTTTTTTGGGGGGGGTGAAAGACGGAATTCCATTTTAAACATAAAATAACGATAATTTAATTAATTTTTATGAGACCATTCTGTACTTTCACCTAACAATGTCATAGACAAAACAAACCCCCAAATCTGACAAATTCATTTTTTTGAGGGGGGTTATATTAGAAACATAAAATGACGAAAAATGTAATTTAATTGTTTTGTAATAAATCTTTGGTAAATTTTCATTTTTCTTAGGGGTTAAGCAAGGCTGGTTCACGACTAAAAATACTACAGAATCTTTAACTGCTTTGAATTCAAACTTAAATAAAAAAGCTACAACTTCCTCCCCAAAAATAAAATAAATAAAATCGAAAAAGCTACCTCCAAATGCAAATCGAAAATTCCATTTATTTATAAAAAAAAAGCCAGTGAAAAACGTGCACTTACACCCCCCCCCAAAAAAAACTCACGCGTTAATGTTTATAAACGTTATTTTTTAGTTCCATAAAATCGTGAGTTTTCTTAGGACAGTGACCAAAACAGTTCCCAAGTTTCCTTTTTTTTTCCCTTCATTTGGGTTCCAGGTTCGAGCCTGCCTATTTACTATTTTTTTTTTTTTTTGCGATCGCACAGATATTTGCTGCTATTTTTTTAAAAACAAAAGTTGTAATAATTTATTTTTAATTATTTATTTTTGTTGGGGGGGAGTTTTCCTTCCAGTGCTCAATATTTGGGGAATAGTTTCTTTTCTATGTATCCCTTCTGCCGAAATATCTGTTAGAGAGGGTATCGGGTACTTCTTCTTTTTGAGAAGGATTACATTTACATGTCTTTTATTTTTGAAATTGCTGTGAGGGTATCCACGTTGCTCATGATGAAAATGTTTAGTATAGCAGGTGTGTTCCAAACGGAACTTCATGTCAACCAGGCAACGACGGGTACCCATGCTAGCGTAAAAGCCGTCGACGATGATAAACAACTTATCTCAATCATGTTTTAACCTATTCCACTATTCCAACATTTAAACTCTAATGGTCTTTGGGCTTTGATAGACAGTGATTAATTAGTAATGTGTATATATATATATATATATATATATATATATATATATATATATATATATATATATATGTGTGTGTGTGTGTGTGTGTGTGTATGTGTATGTGTATGTGTGCTGGTGGATAAATTGCAATTTTGCCCAAGCGTTGGTGTATTTGATAGGCCAAGGGCTTTCTGACATTTATAAATTAAAAACAGAAAATAATAGAGATTAAAAATTAAAAAAAAAGCAAATAGGTGCGGGAGTACACAAGAACCCATCATTTATGCGAAACGTCAGTTGTATCTGATCGTATAGAAATAACACGCAAAATAATTATTGTTTCGAATGGATTAAAAAATGAAACAAAAAAGAGGAAACTATTACAGTACGATAATGTGAAAATAGATGCTTTTAATGTAAAATCCTGTAAGATTAAAGTTGGTCGTGCATCTGTAAAGCTTCCAACAGATGCCATCGTTTAACACTTGCCAGGGGTTAATGAGTTATTTTCAGTGCTATATTCTTGTGAAATTAAATGATTCTATTACAAAAAAGTGAGCATTGAATTACAAAAAAAGACAATTGATTGGAATTCCAACTATATAATGAATGAAAGAATTGAATCTTGTCACTTGAAATTTTCAAATGTCAAAAACAGAATTCATTCACTTTTTTTATTTAGGGAATATTGAAAAAAAAAATAAAATAACGCCATGACCGATAGTTGGCATTATTGTAAAACGATCTAATATAATTTGAAATATTAAAAAAAAGATTATTTTGTTATTGTTTAGATCTGGATTCTATTATTCTATTTTGCGCGTTTGTCAAGTACAGAATTACACCACTGAAATAAAGAAAACCTTCACTACAGCACAAAGAATCCACATGAAAAATTCTCAAAGATTTTTATTGTCAAGATATTCTTATATATCTAAGCATTGCGTTCTTCTACAGAAATCATCTGAAGTTTATAAACATAGCAAATGTAAATAAACGCACGAGTTGTTTTTCTAAAAATAATGGCCGGATTTTTATTCCACCCGAATCGATCAGAGTGGATTGCAAACTACATTGTCATAATGACTGAACCAATGCATACATGGTCTGAACATATCTGCTTTCTGTTACATATAATAACGACGTAAGACGTCAACAAAGCAACTACTGCCACAGACGTGCGTCATTGAATTCCTAGGGAAATTGCCTTGGGAATCGGGCTTGCTATGAAGACAAATAAATTCTGAAGCACAAAAGATCGCTGAACATTTTGAGTGAGAAAATTAGGCTTTATTTTGGGGCAATCTTCGTATATATATATATATATATATATATATATATATATATATATATATATATATATATGTATATATATTATAAAGCTGAATGAGTGTGTGTGTGTGTCTGGTCACGAATAGTCCCCTATATGGTTGACTATTTTAAAAAAAAACTGATTACATATAATGATAAAAGATGTATCGAGACATAGGAATGGGTATGTTTGATCTGGAAGAACGGTGGTTCATTAAAATTTTGGGGTTTGCGTTCGCGCCTGGTCCACAAACTATGGAAATAAAAAAATGTAAAAATTAAAAAAAAACAACGTTTACAACTGTTTTTGTTATAGATGTACATAAAAATACTTTGATAAGTATGTTTTAACTTAAATAGGAATAATATAATAAAATTGTGGGGTCTGCGTTCGCGCCTGGCCTCCATAGAATGGAAATAGGCACAGACTTTAATAAAGACTTTTCATATCTATCTGCGTAAGTATACTTTGATAATTATGTTTCAGTTTGAAGAAATATGGTATAGTAAAATTATGGGTTATTCATTCGCCCCTGACCTCCATAGAATTGAAATATGTCACAAAGTTTAACAAGTTTTTTTTTTAATATAGATCCACAGAATATTGTGATAAGTGTTTCAGTGTGAATAGGTATGGTATAATAAATTATGAGGTTTATCTATTTTATTTTTACTTTCATCATATTTTGCTTTGGATTTGATACCTCCAAATTTGAAGCTATCCTTCCTTTTTATACCTATCATACTTTCATAAATCAGAGTCCATATTCTGTAGACTGTTTTTGAACCCAGTCAACAATGGGTACTTTTGCTAGTATATATATATATATCCCACCCTGAGAATGTAGGCATTAGTACATTTTTTTACTATAATTTTCCGCCAAACAAGGCACAGTGCCACTTTGAAGTAGGTGCTACTATCGGGGACATAAGTTGTAGGGACATAATGAAGAGAGATGAGTAGCAAGATGCTTGTTCACATTACACTTGAACTTTTGCATGTCAGTACAGTTGGGAAAGCAGAATCTCTGTAGGGAGTTCCAAATTCAAGTAGTTCTGGGGAAGAAATTACTGGAGTAGAAGGTTTTCTTACACTTAGGGATTTCTACTGTGTAGGGGAGGATTTAGCTGCTTGTCGGGTTTGTCGGGGGTATTTACGTCGAGAGGGTGCAAGTGTTTGTAGTTCGTCAGAGCATTCACCATTAAAATACTTGTAGAACAGCCAGATTATCTCGTGTTTATATAATTTATTAGATTCATAGATTGTATGAAATAGCGATTCTCACGTGTTATATCATCAAGATCGGGTCATTCTTTCTGGTCGTATTTTCTTTACGCAATAAGACATAGAACAATTTACTCCGATATTGTTATTAGTGTCCTTGACGTTTTTGTTTACAACAAGAGTTATTTTAATAATTTCTCGTGAGTAATACATTAACAAACAAATCGTTTTAACAACTCGTGAAGGCGTTCCATGGGTTTTAGCAAGCATTCGACCAATGCATATGGCGTTGTTGCCCCACCTAATTGATTTAATTACTTGAAAGAGTGACTCGACAAATATGTGCTGGCATCAAACTTACCTAAGAAGGAATCAGTCTCGATGTGTTGTGTTCAAAAGATTGTAAGTTATTTGAAAGAAACGCTGTTGATGGAAAATTCATTTGGTTTAAGTAAACAGAGGTAAAAAATAAGACGTTTTTGCAGTAGTGATAGCTTGAATTTGTTAAACACAAACTTTCACTTCTATATGAGTTTATACGCCTCCGATCAACGCCGCGTAACCCTGCTAGTATATATATATATATATATATATATATATATATATGTTTGTATTACATAGAAAAATGTGAGCGTGAAAATTAATATGGTTAAGATTAAACGTAGATAAGTAAAATTAGTTTTTAAAACTAAAAAATGACAAGGACAAGATATTTTAGCAAGACATATAAATTTATAACGTAAAATATTGTAGCATTAGGATTTTTATCCAAATTAAATTAACATTTTCTAACTAATTCTTAATGCTGCAATATTTTTAGTTAGAAATTTATATTTTTACTAGAATATCTTTTTTTTTCTTTTTCAGTTTTAACAACTAGTCTTCCACTTTTCTAAGTTTTATGTTAACCATATTATTTTTCATGCTCGTGTTTTTCTATGTAATCAATGAGTTTTTTAGCCATGCTTTGACAACGATGCATAAAAAAATTATTACCAAGATCTTAAATGTACTAAATAAAAAATCAAATAAAAAACGTAATTAAGTAAATAAATAGTCAGCAATCAGTTTTGGCAGGAGATTCAAGGCGAAAGGTCGGTTAGCGATTGATCACAGCAACGGTGAATTATCAGCGACACTACAGTTGAGCGACAGATGGGGACAGCGGTGAATTATTAGCGACATTAGTAGCTGAATCGACGTAATCATGGCGACAGAACGCACAACGGAAGCTCTCAACGAATAAAACATTGCATTGAGTGTAACTTATAAGAGGCAATATATATATATAATTTTATTACCATTTTATCTGTTTAGTTACAGATGTTTGTGTTACCGAATCGTATCAACGATCCAGTAACTTCGTCAGACATGAACAGAAGTTACTGGATCGTTGATACGATTTGGTAACAGAAACATGTGTAACTAAACAGGAAAACCGGTAATAAAATAAAAAATATATATAGTTGCTCTGCAATAATATTGAGTACCTTTTTCAAGTTTTTACTATTTACCAGTTTTGTTATATACACACACACATATATATATATATAATATATATATTGCAAAATTTTGTTGAGAATTCATAGACTCACGTTTTCTTTTTTATAACCTTCGTTTATTTCCTGGCTTTTCCCATTACAGCTGTTTCATTAATGAGTTGGCAATTTTACGATTTATATTTCCGTAAAAATATCCTGTCCCCCACGAACATCTTCAGATGTTTATGCATTAGATTTTTACAACAAATGGTATATTTTTAACATGCTGGACATCGTATTCGGGTAAAAGGATTTCCACAGCCATGCTTCCTCACTTTCTCCATCATTTGGTGTTATGTAAAGATAGTTTTCTATTTTAACCCGTACTTTCGTATTTTTATTTTTTATTTATTATTTATTTATTTTTGTTTTAATTTTCCCTGTTTTTCCTATTTGTTTCTTTCCAATTATCATATAATTTATATAATTTTATTCTTATGTTTATGCGTGTTTATTTTAATATTGTTTTTTTGCTTAGTGTTTGAATTTGTATTATATTACCCGATGCAGGGAAGGTCACTCTTGTGGTATCATTTTTTATCTAGGATTACCTCCTTTGCATTTTTTCCTAATCTGCTCTAGTGCGTGAAATAAAATATTTGTTTCTGTGCAAACACCCGTGGATTACATCTAGTCTTTTGTTTAATAATTTTTCTTTTGATATTAGTATATGGTAAGATTCTAATGTACATAGGTTGCATCTTTTTGTATTTGCTAGGTTTATATTTTTCCCTCTTATCAATTATTGACCATCTTAATTTATATTCAGTTTTATTTTCCTTTAATTCCTTAATCCATACTGCTAAAGTAGTTGAGGTTTTCTTTGTTTTTTTTCGGTTGTTTTCGTTATTACTATTGGTTCTGTTTCTATTTTCGTTATAGTAGTTGTTGTTGTCACTATTGTTATGATCCTTTCTACCGTTGTTTTCATTTTTATTTACATTGTTTTTGTTGTCGTTATTTTTGGTGTTCTTTTCTTTCTCAGTTCATTTTCAAACGATGCTAGGTGATTAGGATATCTGTCCTTAAATCAAGTTCCAGTGCTCCCCATACTTTAGTTTCATTATTTGTTATAACTTCACATTTGTATACTATGTTAGAAGTTAAACAGTTCCCCCTCATTGGACATTCATTAGGGTCCAAGTAGTTACATTTTTTACATTGTTCGATTCATTTTCTGTCCTAACTCTATTTTTCAAAAATTTGTTTAATTTTGTGTTACTTGAGCCAATTTGGTTGTAATATTCCTTGTTTTTATTGAATAATTCTTCATTTTGTAATATTTTAGATATTCTTTTTGAGATGTTAGGTATAAGTGCTTTTTTCATACTATTCGGATGGTTGGACTTCTGATCTATGTAGAATAGCGTTTGATTGCGTTTATGGTAGGGTTCAAAGGAGTTATTGTCTAGATTCAGGGTTATGTCTAAGAAGTTTACACATTTGTGGTTTTGTTCTATTGTTATATCTAGGTTCAGTTTACTGAAGAATTGTTTTATTTTTTGTTTGTTTTTTCAAATAACCGTTTATTAATTTATGTGAGTAAATGAAGTATATATATATATATATATATATATATATATATATATATATATATATATATATTTAAAAGAGTGTAGCCATCAACAATTGTGGGGTTTTCAGCCTTTTATCATATTTTTATTTAAAAATATTTTATAACGCGTTTCACGCTTTGTTTCGCTCTCTTCAGATATTTTCCTAAAAAGTTTTTTTTAATGAGAATTTAAAATGTTATTTTTACATCTGCTGATACTAAATGTGTTTTTCAGAGTGATGTGGTCTCAGACAATCTGTCCCCAACAGTAAGTGATGGTTGTGTCCAGTCAGAGTCAAGTTCAAAGAGGAGACTTTTGGTTGAAGAAGTAGTTGTCAGTTTGACAACTACTTCTACTCACTAACACAAGAAAAAAACTTCATAGCAAAGTTCAACCCCGCTTTAAACATCTCTCAATAATTATACACATAAATAGGCAAAACACAAAATACACTTACGCGCATGCATACTTAGGTAAATGTGAACCCTCACACACGAAATAAAACAAGCACAATAAAGCACGTGCACACTTTCACGGGCGCGCACATCCATATCCAGTATAATACCATTTCCCTAAACTAAACAAACAATTAGAAATTATAGGTGTGTATGTGTATGTACACATATGTATGTATATATATATATGTGTGTATATGTGTGTATGTGTATGTATGCGTGTGTGTGTGATTGTGTATACATGTGTGTGTATATATATCATCTGTTATCTATCCTCCATCTTGTTTATGTGTGTACGTGCACTTATGTTTGGGTGAATGAATACATGTATGCATATGTGCTTGGATTAGGAAAGAAAGAAAACTTCAACCAATATATATGTAAGGTATGGGTGTAGGGATATTTATGCGTGTGTGTGTGATTGTGGGTGCGTGTGTCCATATATATATATATATGGGTGGATGGATGTATACGCATCTGTATATGTGTGTGTATATATATGTATGCATATATATGGGTGGGTAAATGAATTCGTGTGTGTGTGTGTGTATGGATGTATGCGTATTTGTGAGCCCCTGCATATGTCTCTATATATATGCATGTGTGTGTATATATGTGTATGTGCCTGCATACGTATGCGGATGTATGTGAGTGTGTATGTGCATACATGTATGTATATATATATGTGTGTGCATGTATATGTATGTGTGTGATTGTGTGTGCGTGTGTGTGCGTGCGTGTGTATATATCAATACACACAGAGTGACTTTCGAGGCAAAAGCACATACATTTAAGTACTTGCTCTGATATTATCCTCGGTCTGTGTATGAGAATTCCTTCGGGACTGAGACAATTTTCCTTCAGGACCGAGACTATTTGTATTCTCATTTAATTATTAACTAATATTAATTTTATTATTATTATTATTATTATTATTATTATTATTATTATTATTATTATTATTATTTAGTTATTTATCTATGTTCGTCCCGTCTTTATTGAGGGAGAGACGGAATTTATTCACCATTCTGCCTTCTTCAGTAGTTTCATTATTATTATTATTCATTATTATTATTAGTTTTATCTCTTACTCACCATTAAAAAAGCTGACATTGTCTCTAACTCTGACCTCTTCAGTAGTTTTATTATTATTATTATTATTATTATTATTATTATTATTATTCATAACTAATAATTACATTATTTTTACCGTTTAACAATTCCATTTCTTTTTATACATATTGACATCAATTGCGTCTCATTTTTGCCGTTTGAATTAAACGCTTTTACGTTGCAACATTAAAAAAAAAACATTAAAAAAAACACAATCTTCTTCCACAAACGGCTAAAATTATTCACGTGAACTTTTTCGAACATGGTTGCTAGGAATGAACGCTGTCCGCGCTACAAATCTCCAGTTCTTTCAACGGTTTTCTTTTTCTTTTTCATTTCGATACTTTTGAAGGTCCGCTTGAAATATAAAAAATAGCAATAAAAATATTAAGTAACATCGTTTTTCATGCTTCAAAATACCCTCATAACCTTTAAATCACTATCCTAGAAGCATACGTGGACTTTTAACATTATATATATATATATATATATATATATATATATATATATATATATATATATATATATATACTAGCAAAAGTACCTGCCGTTGACTGGATTCAAAAACAGCCTACAGAAATTGGACTCTGATTTATGAAAGCATAATAGGTTATGAAAAGGAAGGGCTGTAAAGAGATAGCTTCGAATTTGGGGGTATCAAAACCAAAGCAAAATATGATGAAAGTAAAAATAAAATAGATAAACCCCATAATTTATTATTCCAGACCTGTTCACACTGAAACACTCATCACAATATTATGTGGATCTATATTAAAAAACCTTGTTAAACTTTGTGACATATTTCCATTCTATGGAGGCCAGGCGCGAACGAACACATCATAACTTTATTATACCATATTTCTTCAAACTGAAACATAATTATCAAAGTATACTTACGCAGATAGATATGAATAGTCTTTATTAAAGTTTATGCCTATTTCCATTCTATGGAGTCCAGGCGTGAACACGGACCCCACAATTTTATTATACCATCCCTATTTAAGTTAAAACATACTTATCAAAATATTCTTATGTACATCTATATCAAAAACACTTGTAAACGTCTTTTTTTATTTTAAATTTTTTATTTCCATACTTTGTGGACCAGGCGCGAACGCAGACCCCATAATTCTAATGAACCACCGTTCTGCCCGATCAAACATACCCATTCCTGTGTCTCGATACATCTATCATTATATGTAATCAGTTTTTGAAAATGGTCAACCATATAGGAGCCTATTCGTGACCACACACACACACACACACACACACACACACACACACACACTCGCACACACACACACACACACACACCCACACACACCCATTCAGCTTTATTATATAAACTATCGGGGTGGGATCCCCAGGCTTTGCCAGGTCGTAAAATATGCTTAAATATGATATTTTAATTTTTCCAGATTTCGCATATATTATTATAGTCGTGATTTTAAAAGTAAAAGAAAAGTATTTCATGCCATCAGCTAGAATCGAAAGCGAAAGTAAAGTAGCATTCAAAGCTGGTGACGTTACCATTATACCAACGTGACACGCATATGAACTGCTTACAAATAAACTAAATAAATGTACAAAATGTATAATGTTTTTTTTTCTCTTTTGACCCTTTAAAAACTATTTTAATCGAATAAAGACCCATGTTAGAAAGGTCTATTTAATATATAATCATTTGAGACCCCTTTTAGTTTCGGGAGATATAGAATTTGAAAATGTGGAGGCAGACAAACAGACAGACAGACAGACATAGTGAGTTTTATAAATTGAGTTTATATTATGCCAGCAGATGTAAAAATATTACTATTCTTTGTAATAGAAAAACAACGATAAATAATTTCTTTTATATTACAATAAATTGCTCCTGCTTTTGCCGTATTCCTGGGCAATCACATGACGGAGGTGCTAGTTGCTATATCATGAAAGATATTATTCTCTATCAGTGCTAGAGCTTATGTGTATCAACCAGGGTCGTTTTAAAAGTACTGCATCATTTTTTAATTAAATCAACTGCACGCCTGTGGAACTCTGTTCAATCTGTCTGCTTCCCACCTGACTACAACTATCAAGTCCAACGTTAACCAATTCCTAATGAACCGCCCCCTTAAGCAAACACTTCATCAAATCTCCACACTAACGTACTGTACTTGCAATAACCCTTATCGCTGAGTGGCTTCCGGGCCTTGATAAGTGGTGACCACCGTGTAAAAAAAAAAAAATCAAAATACTGGAAGAGCTACAACCACGGCAGTTGTATCATTAAAACCAACTACATTTTCTCATCTGGATTTATTTTTACACATACTCACTACCATTCTCAATTCACTTTTGCTAGCGGTGGATTTCTGGCTGTACATGAGTGCGCTTTGTAACTCCTATCTCTGTCGCGACTCTGAAATCGACGAACCCATTTCATAAGCGTACTGACATCAACTGCATCGACTTGAAAACTAAAATGTTGATCGGTTTAATTTTTTCTGCATGGAAGAATACGAGGACGCATGCCTGCTGCTGACGCATGTCCATTACAGCGGGTTTATTCTTAGAGTATCGCACTGTCAATATCTGCAATAGAAAAATGAAACTTTTATAACCTCAATTAATGCAATGTTCAATCAACTCTGATCAATTCGAGCGAACTAAAAATAAAAGACACTTTGGAAATTCCCTAATAGTGTTTTAGACGAGATTTTAACAGCGACTGTTTACAATTCTTTTCTTGTAGTGCATTCTTTAGACGATGTTAATTGTGATAAGATGTTTTGTTTTTCATATAATTTTTTGACATTTCATATATCTTTAAATTTCATATTATTTCAAATTTCATATAATATTTAAAAATTGCATATAATATCTTTGCATTTCATATATTTATTTTAATAATATATTTACATGCCATATAATATTACATTCCATTAAATATTTTTACATTTCATATAATATTGTAACATTTCATAAAATATCTTTAGATTTCATATAATATCATTAGATTTTATATAATATCGTTACATTTCGTATATGTTTACGGTTTATATAATATCGTTACATTTCCTATATAGTTATATTTCATATAATATGGTTATATTTCATATGATATCTTTACATCTAAAATAATATCTTTACATTTCATATAATATGGTTACATTTTAATGATATCGTTATATTTCATATACTATCATTACATTTCATATATCGTTACATTTCATATATCGTTACATTTCATATAATATCGTTACATTTCATATAATATCGTTACATTTCATATAATATCTTTACATTTCATATAATATATTTACATTTCATTAAATATCTTTACATTTCATATAATATCGTTACATTTGGTATAATATCGTTACATTTCATATAATATTGTTACATTTAACATAATATTATCACATTTCATATAATATCTTTACATTTCATATATCTTTACATTGGATATAATATCTTCACATTTCATATAATATCTTTACACTTCATATATTATCGTTACATTCTCTATAATATTTTTATATTTCACATATCGTAATATTTCATATAATATTTCACCTAATATCTTTACATTTATAATAATACTGCTACATTTCATATTATATGGTGATATTTTATATATTTTTACATTTAATGTAATATCGTTATATTTCATATAATATCTGTGCATTTCATAAAACATCGTTATATTTTATATAATATCATTATATTTCATATAACATCTTTACATTTCATATAATATCGTTATATGTCTTATATCATTACATTTCATATACCGTAATATTTCATATAATATCCTTACATTTCATATAATATATTTACAGTTAATATAATATTTTCACATTTAATATAATATCGTTACATTTCATATATAATTGTTACATTTTATAAAACATCTTTACATTTCATATAATATCGTTATATTTCATATATTTATTTTAATAATATATTTACATGCCATATAATATTACATTCAATTAAATGTCCTTTTCTCTATCCTGCAACCTCTCTCCCACAGAAGAGACGTTGCGAGCCTATCCTTGTTTTATCGTTATTTCCATGGCAGGTGCTCGTCTGAACTCCAATCTCTGGTCCCCCCTCGCCAATCTTTCACGAAAAACACCCGTCTAGCCGAATCTACTGTGAAAAATGTCCCCCACTCTATATCTGGGCCTAAATCAAAACGCGGATTCTATTAACAAAGCTTCTTTCTTAGAACTTCAGGCCTGTGGAACTCTGTTCCGTCTGCCTGCTTCCCACCGGATTAAACTTGAATGTCTTCAAGTCCAACGTTAACAAATTCCTTATGAACCGCCCCTTAAGTAAACACTTCATCAAATCTCCACACTAACGTAATGTACTTGCAATAACCCTTATCCCTGAGTGGAAATTCCACAGATAACTCTTTCATATGTAATATATTGATGTTGGCAGTTTTGTTGATGTTTAGCGTATGTTAATCATAGCCTGTTCGTAAAATATGCTTAAATATGATATTTTAATTCATGCAGATTTCGTATATATTACTATAAGAGCCAATTTTCGATCCATTCTTATATATAATAAACTTGTGATTTCAAATAAAAAAAAATATCCATATGGCTTGGGTGTATCAGCTTGAATCGAAACCGAAACCAAAACTTATAAAGAAACAAAAGAATGTATGTGTATATAACTTGAGTTCTTACAGCTATAATCGAAACTGAGGCAAAACCCGATGAAGAATTCTTGGTAAAATGCTTTATTACAAGAAATGGCAAGGCATATAAATTAGACAGCAGGCACTCGGGAGAAAAAAATGTGATACAGAAAATAACACAGACGCTATTGTATTAATATATAGATTAAAATATTTTATGTACCAAAAACAGTTTTCATGAAACTATTTTAGTTAAAACAACGTTGTAATAAAAATAATTTATTTGAAAAAAAAAGGACTTGTCATTATATATATATATATATATATATATATATATATATATATATATATATATATATATATATATATATATTTAATGTTTTAAAAAATATTTTGTGTACAAACCCAGTTTCGTTTCGCTAATAACGTGTGGCTAAGTTCGGGGTTTCATAACCTATGCATGTGGGCTTTGTTTACATGTTATAGCAATTAGTAGTAGTAGTATCAATAATATTTTTAATTAACGAAGACATCAACGTCTCTCTCTTGTTTTCTCTCTCTCCTTCTCGCTTTCTCTCTCTCTTTCTCTCTCTCTCTCTCAATAAACAAATGTAAAGAATAATAAACAATGAAAAAAAAAAAAATAAATAAAAAAATAAATAAATGCTCAATTTTTGTCCCCACCGCCAGAGAAAGCTGTTTTATCGTTTTTTTATTACGGAATAACTTAAAATAAATTATTTCTTAACAACTTTTGAAAGATAAAACCCTAAATTTTATAGAATTAAAAAAAACATATAGCGATTAGAACACGCTATTCCAATGCTGCCTTGAGCGTTCGTAAATGTGTATTCTCTAATTAATATATATTCCGGAATTAAATCTCAACCAATATAATTTGTCGGAAACAACACACACGCTATCGTATTAATATAATAATAATAATAATAATAATAATAATAATAATAATAATAATAATAACGATAATAATAATAATAATAATAATAATAATAATAACGACAATAATTACAATAAGATTAATAATAATGTCATTAACAACAATAAAAATAACAACAACAACAAGAATAACAACAGCAACAACATTAATAAAAATAATCACAACAGCAATAATAATAACAACAAAATAATAATAATAATAATAATAATAATAATAATAATAATAATAATGATAATAACATTAAACATTATCCCATATATTTTCAAAGAAAGGTACTATAGTATATAGGGTGTTTGAGAATGGAATGGGTAAAGCACCCACATATACACCTGTGTATTTGTGTACACGCGTATGCGTACCCGGAAAATGGAATTAAACACATGGTGAAAATTAAAATACATGGAAACTAGAGAACACAAAAAATAACAAAGTATTACGAAAACATTAGATTGGGGTGACCTTCTTCTGATGGGCTGAGGGTACCGGATTGACAGTTACTGGCTGCTGTTTCCGACTGGTAGTACTGAAGCCCTAACTCTTTTGTAGCACTTAGAGCGGCTGATCCATCAACAGTTGTATAATATCGGGATGTTTGTAGTGCCATGTCGCGCATGGAAAGGGAGCCTGCACTCATCCCCGATGGGCTTTCCTGAGGCCACAGTCCTAGTTGAAGAAAGGTCAGCTAATGATCTACTTGTGTTGCATGTCTGATGCCCTGCATAATCTCTTGTTCAGTTCCCCCTTACCTAACTGAAACTCTTTAAAAACATGACAGTACAATAAAAAAAATAAGCTTAAACCAGGCCTAGGGACAAACAAATCCAACGTGCTTCCTCCCTTGAGGCTTGCATTCACTAACATCCGTGGGCTTAAAACTAATTTAGCTGATGTTGAAGCATTTCTCCTAATAAATACCCCGGATATCTTAGCACTAAGCGAGACTAACCTACACTCCTCCATCCTCTCTAACTACTTTAACATGCCTGGCTATCTCCCACTCTGCCGTAAGGACTCTGACAGACATATGCACGGACTTGGAGTCTACATTCGTAACACCCTCCCCCTGACTAGAGAAACAAGCCTAGAAACGGACGATAAGCCTTTATGTGCTTTAGACTAAACATACAACATAACATTAGCTACTTTTATTTTCTCTGCCGCTCTCCCTCGACCCAGGACTGCACCATAATAAACAAAATCTCTGACAGCATAGACACAGTACGCTCCCTCGACACTAGCGCACAAGTACATGTATTTGGTGACTTTAATGTTCACCACAAAAACTGGCTTGGATTCTCTACTTACACAGATGCAGCGGGCAGCTCAACACATAGCTTCGCTATATCTCACTCCCTATCACAAATGGTTACGTTTCCAACCCGTTTTTCTGACGAGTAAGAACAACACGCATCACTTCTAGATCTGTTTCTGGCCACAGTTCCTGAGGATTGTATAACAAATGCTGACAGCCCACTTGGGAACGCTGATCATGCAGTGATAATGGTAGAAATAACCCTAAACTCTAGACCCAAACGAAGAGCCAGTACTCAAAACAACGAGATATTATAAAAAGGCTGACTGGGAAGCCATCAGAGATCTTATCAGAGATGCCCCATGGGGAAATATTTTTTCTCTTCCTGCTGAACAGTGCGCAAATGAGACTATTGAATGGTTCAAAACAGCAATTGAAGCACATGTTCTCATGCGGAAATTTTATAGCAAGCCCCACTCTCCCCAATGGGTTACTTCTACTTGCGCAACTGCCATTGATAAAAGGCAGCATGCATACCGCAGATTTCACCGACATAAGTCCAGTTCAAACAAACAGAAGTATATAGAAGCTTGAAGTAACGTTAAGAAAGAAATAGCGACAGCTAAGAGAGAATTTACTGAAACCACTAAAAAACGCATTGAAGCATAAAAATGAGGAACTCGTGACTTCTGGAAAATCTACAACAGTGTAGTAAATAATGGGCAATCAACAATTCCCCCACTAACCAACAATCACGAGGTTGTTTGCTCAGCAAACAGCCGGTTTACCTCAAACTCCACACTGGACCCTTTCAAACAGCCCCTGCCTGACTTTTCTTTGCGGACAGACGCCACGCTAGACGATCTAAAAATCACCCCTGCCCAGGTGCATGCTATCATAAAAACCTTGACACTTCAAAAGTATGTGGACCTGATCTCATCCCAGCTGTGCTATTAAAAAAGTGCTCAGCCGAAGTAGCTCCAGTTCTCTGCAAACTCTACAACAAATGCCTTAATGAATAATGGTTTCCATACTGTTGAAAAACTGCTTCTGTGGTACCAGTATTCAAGAATTCTGGCGAAAGAACTGACCCAGCAAATTAACGCCCCATTAGCCATGTCCCACTTTTCACCAAAATATTTGAGACCATAATTAACCATACTCTAGTTCGTCACGTTACAGATGCTTAACAATATGGATTTAGACAAGCCCGTTCCACAGCAGACATCCTCACTGTAATCTCTGAACGTATATACTATTCACTGGACAAAGCGGGAGAGGGCAGAGCGGTAGCTCTAGATATATCTAAGGCTTTTGACAGGGTATGGCATGAGGGTCTCCTCAGGAAAATTAGATCATACGGTATCACTGGTAGAATACTTAACATAATTAAATCCTTCTTAGATAAGAGAAAAATCCAGGTTGTCCTCGACGGTCGTACATTTAAACAGTGTGATATAAATGCGGGAGTGCCTCAGGGGTCTATCCTTGGTCCTCTATTGTTCCTGATATTTATTAATGCCCTCCCCGACAAAACTGCCCCTGAGATGGGTATATATGCTGATGACACCACATTCTATAACAGGCATGACAGGAAAACAATTGAACACATAACTAAAGAAATGGCAAAACACTAGCGGATGACCTCCAATCTGTAGTGGAATGGGGACAAAAATGGATGGTCACATTCAATGCTACCAAGACTAAACTGGCGTCCTTCAATAATTACAAGACACCTTCTCTGCAACCAATAGCAATGGCCAGTGACTCCCTATCTGACAGTACATCTTTCAAACTCCTTGGCCTAACGTTCATAGGAAACATGAGTTGGAACAATTACATTGAAAACATTGCCAGAGCCGCAGCGAAAAAGGTAGGCTCTCTCTACCGTGCTAGAAAACTACTGACACCTGAAAGTATCCTGTACCTATATAAGGTCACCATTCGCCCATGTATGGAGTATTGCTGTCATATTTGGGCTGGTGCATCTGCTGCGAGTCTTTCGCTCCTAGACAAGGTTCAAAAGAGAGTCGCCAATCTGATAGGCCCTGAACTGGCATCTAAGCTTCAGCCTCTGTCCCATCAACGAAATGTTGCATCCCTCTGCCTTTTCTATAAGTATTTTAATGGTGAATGTTCTGACGAACTGCAGACACTTGTGTCCCCACGACGTAGACACCCAGCACAAACCCGACAGGCAGCTAAATCACACCCCCACGCAGTAGAGATCCCTAGATGTAAAAGATCTTTCTACACCAGTAGTTTCTTCCCCAGAACCGCTAGACTCTGGAATTCCATTCCAGGTTCCTGCTTCCTCAACTGTGTTGACATGCAGAAGTTCAAGTGTAACGTGAACCGACATCTTGCTGCCCAAATCCCAACATAGTGCCCCAGTAGTTGCTGCCCCTGATAGTAGCCCCCTACACCAAAGTGGCAATGTGCCTTGTTTGGGGTGAAGATGTAATAATAATAAAAAAAAAATATTGAAAGGAAAACTCTTAGTGAGGAACGCTAAGCTGTTCTTCCACCGTGCATACTCCCTCTACACTGCCTGTAGGAATATGTGTTTAGTCGGTCTAGGTGTTGTCTTTTTTTAATACTTTTTTTGCGATCCCAAATCTTTGTTGAGACCGGAGATGCGGGTGTTGAGTTTCCAAATGAGTTTCTTTTTTGCTGTGATCTAAAATTGTTTTTGGGTTTTTTTTTGGAGGTTATGAGAATGCATTTTATGTTGTCTATGATGCGGTCTGGGAGGATGTAGCCCATTGATACTGTGTGCTATGTGGATTATCAATAATTGCTTATTTATGGTTGTTTAGGCGAACTCCCGGCCTGTTTCCCCACGTAGTTACCCATTGTGCATCTGTTGTAATATATTAGATAAACTAAATTGGGTCTGTGGCAAGTGAGAGGAAGAGCTTAAGTTTGTATACATGTGTGTGTATAAGATTTAATGCATCCACACTAAATGTTATATATATATATATGTGTGTATATATATATATATATATATATATATATATATATACATACATACATACACCGATGAATTCGTTTTTCTTTCGTGTGTATTGATATTCATATTAAAAACCCTCTTTTCTATTTATATAAAAAGAAAATACCATTTTCTTATATATGGGTTGTGGAAATGCATTCACTAGCAAAAGATCTAGCTAATTTGCATATTCTTTTAAGCATCCATTTTAATTAATTCCCTATTAGTTTTTTCGGTTTTCTTATGGGATGATCATTATTAGTTAACTATTACGTGTAGTTATATTCATGCAGATATTCTACATGATTTATACTTGCATAATATTTGCGTAAAATCTTTACAGTAAACAAAAAATTGTTTCCATATATATTTATGTATACGTATGTATTTTTGTTAAACAAATCTATCTATCTATCTATCTATCTATCTATCTATCTATCTATCTACCTACCTATCCATATTTATATATATCTATAAAAGTGAACATGTCTGTGTGTGTATGTGTGTTTGCGTGTGTGTCTGTGTACATTTCCCTTTGCAATAACTCTGTCAATTTTTAGTCTAAAAACTCGAAATTTGATATACAGGGTACTGAGATTTGGGAAATTTTTTGTAATCCATTTTCGGACAGAAATTTGGCTGTTAAGTGGTCAAAGTTCAACGATTTGTTCTTTGAGAAGTCTACCAAACTCCTCCGACAATTTTGGTTCTTAAACACTTGAAATTTTAGATATAGATTCCTTGAACATGGATTTAACTTAATAACTTCATTTGAGCCCAAAACAATAAATTTTAAAGGGTCATAGTAGGGGTCAAAGTTTAAAAAAATTGACCGCTTTTTTTTTTTGCTCAACATACACCTCCAAATACCCTGGCAACACCGGGCTGAAATGCTAGTATATATATATATATATATATATATATATATATATATATATATATATATTCAGTATTCATTTCAACAGTATTCAATATATAAGTAGAGCTAGATAGTTTGCTCTGAATATATATATATATATATATATATAATTGTTTAGAGGTACAAAGTTAATAAAGAAAACTTTAGACGAGATAGTTTAAAGAGCTTTTTAGGGATTTCTGTCTATCATCTCTTCAGGAGAAAATCGATAGTACACAATGAAAAATGATATTATTGGCGAAAATAAAGAGCACTGGATCAATTTTGAAGTGCAAAAACAGGATTAAAATAAATAATTTAATTAGATATTCGTGTATAAGACGATTAAAATAGCAATGTGTGAGAGAAATAAAAGCAGATTGGAGGGGAGAGGGATGACCCCCCCCCAAATATTTAATGCTTTTATCGACATCTTCCATCAGCAAAGTTGTTTGAATAACGATAAGGACAGATTCCAAAATTTGTAAAATGATTTTTGGAATCCGCTTTATGTAGTACCCCAAACGTCTCTGTTTTATACCTATTGGCAAAACATGCATTCCTAAAGTAATGCTGTTCCAATAGACGCGTCCAACGGAGACTCATGGGTTGTACCCTTCCCCTTTTTTAATCCTGGATGGAACGTGTTGGTTTATGTGAGTCTGCAAATGCAAATGAAAAAAAAAAAAAAAAAAAAAAAAAAAAAAACACCCGCCCTACATAACCAGCATCACACTGGCATTTAATTTGATAAATAATATTACTGTGGCGGAGGTAGGGCAAACTGTGACGGCGAAAATCAGGAAAGGCATGTATCGTAGTCGTAGCGACAATTATATACATTCAATTTTTCATCTTCTGAACTTAACAAAAAAAACTATTTGAGGGAGATATTAAATTACAGCACATTCAGCTTTATTTTATTTGATAGGTGAAATTACAGCATAGGTTTCTAATTTTTTAGGAAAGGAATCTTCATTCCATAAACATTTCTTTTGTTTTTGTTCACGTCATCTTATATTATATTTAAAAAAAATCATCAGTTTTTGTACACACTCTCGTACAAAATCCGGTCTCGCAAGCAATCTGAAACTACATTTTTGTGAATGTTCCTCAATTATTCTTTCATTTATAGTTCAAGTTCAACTAGGTTTTTAGATAAATATTGTATAAATAAGAAATTCATTACATAGAAAATTATCTGCATACAGTATTGGATCGTTTGAATTTTTTTTATTGTTATTTTTGGGGAATATTAAATTAGAGCACGTTTCGCAATACAGTATATCTTGTTTATGTATTTGTTAGGTGAAAGTACAGAATAGGTGTTAAAACTTTTATATTATTATTCAGACACGGTGTCTTCTCTGTGTACGTATCGGCTGTTTGTTTTTTTTTAAGAGGTTGCAAACCTTTCAGTACTGTGATGCATCTCTTTGAGTTTCAATAATGCGTTACGATTTGTAATAAATTAATAAGCTGTAAGCTAATAATATCACGAACTGAACTATTTTTTATCATAATTTGAACATGTTCTATTTTTTCCATAGAGGGTATTATAAAACCTATGCTTTCAAATCTGTTCGGTGGCTTAGTTTTCCCAATAATTTACGAATTTTAAATAGGTTAGTGCTTACTAGAAATAAAATTAAATACACATTCACTTTTTAATTGATTTGAAGATTTTTTTCCACCCGTTTTTTTTTTTAGGTAGCAGACGATATTTTATTACAGGACTTTCCGTTATAAATTAACATTTCTTTTTATACTTTGAAATAATGTTTATTACATTGTTAGATAAATGTACAGAAGAAGATACTTTCTCTGTATGAGTACCGAAAGTTTTATCGTTCGTTTTTCACTTTCGCTAGTACATTACTATTTGTAATTACATATTGTTCCTGTTTACAATGCCTCCTCACGGGACAGCGTTAGACACCAGCGTCGTTTTTTAACGTGGAGAAAAGGAACAAAAATAAAAATTGCCTCAGTCGTGACGGATTTCTCTTCCACTTACAGAGAACAAAAAATTGAAGTGCAGTATCTGCCGGAACAGATGGTATTTATTTGCTTCCCCACCGAGCAAATTAGGCACAAGGCCGATTTTTAATGTGAGGAGTGAAGGGGAAATGGGGACCAACTCCTCGAGGAGTAGGGGAGATGGATAGTGACAATTGGTATGAAGGGTTGCCCCTACATTGACCAAAGTCTTATATGTGGGGTCGCCCCCACATCTGGTCTTTGCTTGCAGTATCTGTCGGAACAGATACTACACTTTGATGGTATTTATTTGCTCCCCCACCGAGCAAATTAGGCACAAGGCCGAGTTTTAATGTGAGGAGTGAAGGGAGGGGGAAGGGAAAAAGGGGACCAGCTCCCGAGAGGTGGGAAATGGGAGCTGGTTAAAGGTCAGGCATGTGGGGTTGCCCCCACATCTGGTCTTTGCTAGTCATAGCTTGCAGTATCTTCCGGAACAGATGGTATTTATTTGCTCCCCCACTGAGCAAATTAGGCACAAGGCCGTTTTTAATGTGAGGTAAAAACCAGCTCCCCTAAAAGTAGGCAAAAAGGGGGCACTCTGGTTACCAAAAATAATAATTGTCCCAGTATAGAGGGTTTCCCCTCCATTGACTGGTACAAATTATCCTAAGTGCAGTATCTGCCGGAACAGATGGTATTTATTTGCTCCCCCACCGAGCAAATTAGGCACAAGGCCGAGTTTTAATGTGAGGAGTGAAGGGAGGGGGAAGGGAAAAAGGGGACCAGCTCCCGAGAGGTGGGAAATGGGAGCTGGTTAAAGGTCAGGCATGTGGGGTTGCCCCCACATCTGGTCTTTGCTAGTCATAGCTTGCAGTATCTTCCGGAACAGATGGTATTTATTTGCTCCCCCACTGAGCAAATTAGGCACAAGGCCGTTTTTAATGTGAGGTAAAAACCAGCTCCCCTAAAAGTAGGCAAAAAGGGGGCACTCTGGTTACCAAAAATAATAATTGTCCCAGTATAGAGGGTTTCCCCTCCATTGACTGGTACAAATTATCCTAAGTGCAGTATCTGCCGGAACAGATACTACACTTTGATCTTGTCCCGAAGGCCAAGTTATTTAATCAAATCCAGAACTGAACAAATTCTATCATTATTTAAAATCATTTCATTTGTTTATGGGTGTTCATACAATTACGGGATAGAACGATAAAATTGTCGCCCTAGAAAAGATGACATGATTCCATTTCAGTTTGATGAAACCCGGTTTTCTTTTTTTCTTTTTTGTTGTAAACCATCTACGAGTTGCCCAGTTGTGTACAAATACCAAGAACGATCGGAGCCTTCTGTTATATCTGAAAGTGACACAATTTTCAACAAGCGAGATTGGAGATGTACAACTCAGGTCTCTACTAATCCAAGTTATGACAACAGGACCATTGCCAGCATCCTTAAAACGCATGGTTCGACGAAGTTTCCAGCACGGTTATGGTCTTTAGTGTGGTTTCAAATGAGGGAAACATCATTCCACCTCAAATCTCCGAAATCAACACCAAAGTGTACCTTGATATACTGAAGAGTGTGGTTATCCCATGGTGCGATTAGGTGGCCGCTGGCAGACCTTGGATGTAGCAGTAGAACACAAGTCCAAGGAGATTCAGGCTTGGTTCAGAAGGAGTGCTATGACTTTGATCCTTTCTCTCACTCCTTCACGACCCAAACCCGGTAGATAACTTCGTTTGGTCATACGTTGTAAACATCACCAACATGATCTCCCACAACACCAAAGTCGGCTTAGTTGCTGCCACCCGCCGAGTATTTGCCGGGCTACATTGAATAGATGTCTGCTCTACTCCATAATCAAGTTATTTCAATAAAAGTTTTAAAATAAAGCTGCAGTGTTGCTTTCTTTAAGACGACAACTTCATTGTTTCACCATGCACACTTTCAACTCTGGTTGGTTGGTTACTCCTCCCAATAATTTCAGATGGTAAATAATACAAACATGCGTATCCATCTATTATATAGAAGGAAAAATGGGCACGCGCGTTTTTGTATGTCCAAGAAAAGTTTTTTGACGGAGCTTCTCGACAACGTTACTATTTTGGAGAACTTTCCTTATACTCCCTAGATAGTAATATCTCCGATTTACGAACGGACGTCGTCTCTATCTTTATTTTGACCGACTTTTCACAAATTCCCGCCGTCCCGTCCTATTGTGTGTTTGTTTGTCTTTTTCGTATAAATAAAGCGAAACTAATCGAAGCAAAGTCGATCGGCTGACCTACCCGGTCGGAACGTCCAGAAAGGCAATCAGTTTTGATCATTGTGGGGAAATCCTTCATATCAGACAATTGCTATTCATGTGAACATTGCCAGAGCTCCCCGTTTTGGGGGACGGGAGATAGCTTTTCCTAACAGCGTTTAGAAACAAGTACGGCAACTGGCCTACAGCCAGAGTTAACTCGTAATTAACATCGTGGGGAAACAGAAAGCTGAAAGCTTAACTGGCTTACAGCCAGGGTTAAGTGCGTGATGCTTATTCGCTATGGCCTTAAGGTTAAAATCGCAAAATTTGAACGCTTTTCACTTCTTGTCGCGTCATAGCGTAGCGATAAATTGTCAGGTTTTCTTTCATTTTCTTTTCCGCCTTTGCGTCACGGTTCGAGTCTTTTTATAAACCTCCAAACACTCGGGAAACGCCGGGCACCCCAGCTAGTCTAAAATAATATCAGAAGCTGAACACAGTGTATCATAAATTTGAAAGTGTTTTATTTCTTCGGGAGGGGATCATAATATTAGAGTTTCAAATCCGTTGCTCAGTTTTCCCTAACATTTATAATTTGTAAATGATTTAATAATAATTACCCATAAAATTTAATGCATTCTCTTTTTCAACGAATGAAAGTTTCACCTCTTTCTTGCAGGTCTTTCTAGGGTATAATTAACATTTCTATCTATAATTATTTTACAATTATATTTATTTAATTTTTAGAAGAAAATGCAGAATAAGGTACTTTTTATGTATAAGAACCGAGAGTTTTATTTTTTTGTTTGGGCGTATTTTTTTTATGAGGAGTTTGTTTCTTAAAACAAAAATCCATCTTAATACAGATCTTGTGAGTTCTTCTTAAAATTGGTGATGGAAAAATTGCAACGAGTAAGCAGAGCAAGATTGTTATTATTGAATCACTTGTTGCATCACTCACAGAACTTAGTAACAAAGTTTACCATCTTCATCTGCAATGGTTAACAGAGAGAACAATTCTAGCTCATCAAAATGACATGAGACATGTAATCACTCGACAACTGCTTAACGAAATTCCAGGTAAGAAATCAACCTTCAGTTATATAGATTCTAAAATCAATGATAAACATGCCGTCCAATGCCCTACAGAATTTAACATTTCATTAGAATGAACTATTATGTTACCACACAGATTCAAACTGAAAGCTAGCTGCCCAGTTATGTTATTTCTGAATCTTGACTATGCATTGGAAGAAGATTGCGTGTTAAACGTATGCAACTTCATATCATATAGCGGGCATACTAGCTTATGTGGTTAAGGACGAATTGACATTCATTCCAAGAATACCATTAGTCCATCATATTCTGCAATTCAATTTTAAAGGCTTCAATTTCCAATTAATAAAAATAAACAAGGCACAAGAACAATCATTGACAGGGGTTGACTTCAATTTAGCTTGGGCAGATTTATGTAGGATATTAATAGGTAGGCCCTCCAAAATGTCTACATATATTAAAACAATAAGACACAACATCCAATATTGTGCATCTAAGAGCTTTAAACAAATAAGAAAGTTAGTGTTGCATTTCATAAACATATTAACTTACATAAAATCATTTACATGCCACTTAATATTTATATGCACTTCAAATCTATTATTCTAGAATACATTCTGAAAAAGAAAAAAAAAAACAATTTCTACTGCTATAATATCAGGTTATCATTAGATTTATATTTATCCAAACACTTTTAATTAGCAATAATTGTAAGGCATATTTTGAGCTATTTACTGAGAATTTTCATTTGTTTTCGAAGACTGTCATTTATTTTTCGAAAATTATTAGCTTTGATTATAAATACCCAAGAAACCACACCTTTTGTTAACCATTCGAAAGGAATATTTAATAATAGTTCTTTAAATTAACATACATTTACACCTCCACGGACAACTCCGAGAAACGGATCCTGCTAGCTATAAATAAAAAAAAATACATTTTAAAGACCCAAATATTTTATGGGGATTTGAAAGCTATACTATTTATATCAATGCAACCATTAATAAGATCTTCTGGATAATCAATGAATATTTTCCTGATCTACTTTACCTTGGGGTCTAGTCTGATTTGTTCACCTTAAACGTGTATGAATATATATATATATATATATATATATATATATATAAATATATATAAATATATATAAATATATATATATAAATATATATATAAATATATATATATAAATATATATATAAATATATATATATATATAAATATATATATATATAAATATGTATATAAATATATATATATATATATATATATATATATATATATAATAAACTACATATTATATACGTTTGAAGCCAAAACAACGCATTATTACAAAATAAACAGGCATTTATTTTGTTTGAAATTTGTATTGAAATTTATAAATATATTTCAAAGTTAAACTTCATCTTCAGTATGTCTTTCTTTCTTTGACATGTTGTTGTTGGAGAAGAGAATCAGTTAGTAGAAATCCGTTGTTGTTTTGACAGTAGTTTTTTAAATCTCCGAACGGTACGTTGGTCACGCGGGATTCACGTTAAGATTTTTGTTCCTTAGAAGCGCTGGTTGAATTTGAAGAAAATAAAATACGTATTATATACAGCTGGACATAGATGCGAAAAGGACATATAAACCGAGAAACTGAATCTCTTAAACTGCAGCACAAGATAACTCGATAAGAACCAACCATATCAAAACCAATATCGATAAAATACAGAAACAGCAAATGCAGACTCTGTGGACAAAGAGACGAAACAATAAACCATATAGTAAGTGAATGCATCAAACTAGCCCAAAAAGAATACAAGATGAGGCATGACTAAGTGGGGAGGGCGGTGCACTGGGAATTATTTCAACGGCTGCATTTAGAACGTACAGACAAATGGTACAAGCAGAAACCCGCAACAGTACTTGAAAACGAGAACCACAAAATCCTATAGGACATGGACATACAGACGGACAAACCCATCTAAGCAAGAAGACCAGATGTCGTAAAAATTAACAAGAAGGAAAAATCCTGTCAAATCGTAGACTTTGCTGTCTCAGCTGACCACAGGGTGAGTATGAAAGAAAAGAGAGAAACGAAGCTAATACACAGAACTAGCCAGAGAGTTAAAAGGGATTTGGATGATGAAGAAAATCAAAATAATACCGATAATAGTAGGAGAACTAGGAACAATTCCGAAAAAAAAAGAATGGGAGAAATTGGAATCAGAGGAATGGTGCAAAAATACAACGACTAACGATAATGAAAACCCTTGAATGTGGAGAATAATACAAGTATACAATATGATGAAGAAGCGTTACAGGGAATAAAGAGCACGGAAGTTGCATATCTACAAGTTCTACATCCCCATCACGCATCCCCTCTCATTCTCTAATCACCGCCCCCACCCTCAAAAAAGTGATACCAAAGAGCCGAGAAGGGTCAAGGAAGATCGAAAGGCCGAGGAGAGAGCACTGACCAGACCTCCGCTGGATAAGCGCGAAGATAACTGGGACCTTGGGGAGGCTTAGTGCCACTCAGATTCCAGTATAGACCAATGGTCACTGTCGGCGGGAAGTCAATGGTAAGAGGCTGTTGCGATGATGCAAATTTATTTGCAGATGCTATCGAATAAAGTGGAAAGAGTTGGACGTCTGGGGATACTTGGTGTCACTCAGCTTCCAGAGAACATCACAGGTTTCCAATCAGATCTTTGATGACTTGTGTGAAAGCTCCATGTTAGCCAATAATAACAACAATAACAACAGCACTAATAATAATAATAATAATAATAATAATAATAATAATAATAATAATAATAATAATAGACTAATAAGCAACGATAACCACACATCTTTGCGAAATTAAGTGAAGCAAAACGATGTTTGTCCACGTCTGTGCCTTATGGACTTAGACTAATGAAGACAAATTGTAAGCCCCGAAGGAACATTTCAGAATGTATCAAGCAAGCCACATTCTCAGTGATGCAAGCAGCCTATCCTCGCTGTGGAAATTATCCGTTCGGATCGTCAAGTTTATTGCTGATGGACATCCACGCTATTAATGTGGATAGGGAACTTAATGTAAACATTTATTTATCGAGATGGGTAAAGGAAAAAATACTAATAAAAATAATATGACAGAATTTATAAATGCAAATAAACGTATGAAAGTCGATGGTCACTCTCTAGGTAAAACGTGACTCGACGCTAAATCCAACAATTTATGACATTTATCGTGTTATTATCGTTGGTCTGATGACGTAAAAAGTTTCTTTATTACATCTTTATTTGTATTTAGTTTTTTTTTTTTTTGCAAAACTAAAATACTAAACTGAAAAAAAGCAAAAAAAGCATTGATTGAAATGCCGAAAATATCCTTGCCTAACCAAATTACAGAATCGACTACACAATCTAGTGGGTTATGATCCCCCTCTTATCCCTACATCTTCTTTCTTACAGAAGAGAAGTTGCTAGTCTCTATCGTTGTTTTGATTGTAGGTTTCGACTGAGCTCCATGCTGCGATTTTTTAACATGAAATATTCATAGCAAGGATTGTCTTGTGACGCGAGAGAGTGAGAAATGACGTGTTCGAGACACAAGAAGGAAAGAGAGAGAGTGAGAGAGAGAGAGAGAAAGAATAAGAAAGTATGGAACAGGACGAGTTCGAGACACGAGTGTTAAGAGAAGTGGTGTTCGAAGCGTGCGGGTGGCGCTAAAGAGAGACGAAAAACGCACTCGGCTGGAAAAATAAAAATTAACTTCTTAAGCAGCTTAGAAAAATGCGTTGTTGAAAATACTCGACATAAAGGCTTTGTTTAAAAAATAGAAAAATGCATTGAGTTTTGTTGTTTCTTCTATTTTCTTGCGACTGCGTCTACAACGCGTTGGGCCCGTTAAAATAATATAACAACACCGTTTTAAAAGTGTTCAACGTTACAGTGTAATGACTTTCTTTTTTTTCGATTTGTATCCCAAACAAAACGAAAAGCTATGTAATCAGAATACGGACCGTGCTTAAATAATAACATTATTTTTAGATATCCGTAAGTGGTGTTTTATAACAATTCTCTATTTTCACCTAACATTTTAATAAACAAAAAACTACCGTACAAATCGAATTCAACGTAAAAAAATAGCACGGCCTGTAATCTGCAGGAGTAGTACCAAAACTTACATGGTTACTTCTTAAAAACATCACATCTGTGGAACACAATATAATATGGTTATTTTGTAGTATTATATTAGCGTGCCGGGCAACGCTAGATAATACTGAACGATTATTATTATTATTATTATTATTATTATTATTATTATTCATCTTGTTAAATGTTATATAGAGAAAAATATTCAAAGAAAATGTTTTGATAGAAAGGAATGTTACAGAACAAAATATATCACGAGTTTAGCCGAAACTTAATATTTAGATGCATAAAATATGGAGAATTCACATCAGATCTGATTTTTGGTAACGTGGGTGGTGACGTAATGGGATAGAACAAAGATTTAGATGTATACATAATTTTTAACTGTGAGACGAGACAGTTCAGTGTGCGACTTGCTAGCGGCAGCAGCGGAAAAGATGGTCTCCACTTACGCAGCCAGTAGTGAGATTAGCAAAATATAACCGTGGTGAACTCCAGAGCGTAAAATAAATGTTTATACACAAACGCGATTGTTAGTGTTTTGAAGTTTTTCTAAAATCGAAAGAAAGAAACCAGAAGCGTGACAACATGCCAAATCCATAAAAGAGAGAAAGTGGAGTTACTGTCCAAAAATATGCAAGGGTACATATTTCCATCTGTTGATTTTAACCGTAGAAATAGTTATTTGTCACTTGTAAGAGCTGTCCGAGTTATGTTATCTCATTGTTGAACTGTTGCTGAACGTCTAAATACAGACACACGACAATACACGTAATAAAACACCGACAACGAATATTTCTAGGCCATCACATTAATATGTAATGGTAATACGTAAGGAGCGACATATAAATATACTCACACGTCATATATATATATATATATATATATATATATATATATATATATATATATATATATACATATGTATATATACGTAGACATACACCCCCCATACACACACACGCACACACACACACACACACATATATATATATATATATATATATATATATATATATATATATATAAATAAAAGCTGAATGTCTGTGTGTGTGTGCGTGCTCACGAATAGGCTCCTCTATGGTTGACTATTATAGAAAACTGATCACATATAATGATAGAAGATGTATCGAGACACAGAAATGGGTATGTTTGATCTGGCAGAATGATGATTCATTAAAATTGTGGTCCAGAAAGTATGGAAATAAAAAATTAAAAAAAAAAAAATGTTTACAAATGTTTTTGAGATAGATGTATATAATAATACTTTGATAAGTATGTTTTAACTTAAATAGGGATGATATAATAAAATTGTGGGGTCTGCGTTCGCGCCTGGCCTCCATAGAATGGAAATAGACACAAACTTTAATAAAGACTTTTCATATCTATCCACGTAAGTATACTTTGATAATTATGTTTCAGTTTAAAGAAATATGGTATAATAAAGTTATGGGGTGTTCGTTCGCACCTGACCTCCATAGAATGGAAATATGTCACAAAGTTTAACAAGGTTTTTTTTTAATATAAATCCACAGAATATTGTGATAAGTGTTTCAGTGTGAACAGGTATGGTATAATAAATTATGGGGTTTATCTATATTATTTTTACTTTCATCATATTTTACTTTGGTTTTGATACCCCCAAATTCGTAGCTATCTCTTTACATCCCTTCCTTTTCATAACCTATCATACTTTCATAAATCAGAGTCCATTTTCTGTAGGCTGTTTTTGAACCCAGTCAACGACGGGTACGTTTGCTAGTAAAAATATTAAGTAAAAAACAAAAATATCAAGAAAAACACTGGGAGATATTACCCTTCCTGTAATGACCCAGTCAAGGACGGGTACTTTTGCTAGTATATATATATATATATATATATATATATATATATATATATATATATATATATATATATATGTGTGTGGGTGGGTGGGTGGCTGTATATAATTATTTCCACAGTCAACGTCGCAGCTCACAAGAACCATGAAACCCAACAAACCGGAAGTCCAAGACTCGAGTTTTGCCCTTATTTGGGCTCATCAACTAGACACATCCGTACTCAGGATTCGAACCCCGAATCCCTTGGGTTATAGCTGGTTGCGATGATCACATCCCTTTTTCGAGACGAAAGTAGGTTTATTCCACTGTCGGACTTCCACAGAGTTTAAGCTTTCGAATATTAAAAAAAAAAGATTTAAAATAAAACAACAATATCACGAGAAGCCGAAAAGCAAGTATGACAATCAAAGGGAAGATCTTCAATGAATATTTACTACCTGTGATGATCTACGGTTAGGAGCCCGAACTACTTTGATAAAGTAAAATCTTGGCAGAGGCACAAAGGAAGATGGATGAAGAGGATAATGTTGGGCATCACTCTACAAGGCAGAAAAACGAATATTGGGATCAATCGACAAACAAGAGTTATTGACATCAATACTGCCATAAAGACATTGAAACAGAGATGGGCATGACACATAGCTAGACAATATGACAACAGATAATCCATCAGGACAACGGAATGGACACCTCCTGAATATAAGAGGGCAAACGAAAGTCCAAGAACGAGGTAAATATATAGCGAATAGCTCGGAACAGAGATAGATGGCTAAGGTCCATAGAGGGGTACAGTAATAAAAATAAGCGATGCTCTTAGTGTAAAGAAATCGAGCTTAGGTAGTTCGAACGATGTCAAAATATCATTAAACTCATGACTCACACAGCAGCCGCCCATAGAGTAGTGGTTAGGAGCTTTGACTGTCGTACAGACGGTCGGGTTTCAATTCTGGCTTGAGGTATTTACCTGTCTAGCCGCACTGATGAACTGCGAAACACTACTGTATGTTGATGGCTATATATATATACTTTGATAAGCCTGTTTTTAATTTCATATATATTATTATAGAGTATATATATATATATTTATATATATATATATATATATATATATATATATATAGAGAGAGAGAGAGAGAGAGAGGGTATGTGGATGCATATATACAGAGAGAGTAGATATGTGTGTGTATGTGTGTAAACATTCAATCGATAAACTAGTAAAACAACTGGTTATATAATTAATTGAAACCTGCATTAGTACACCAACTGCTGGAATTTTTCTATGTCTTATTTATATATCTACAAGAATAAAAAAGCATTGGAAATGCAAAAGGATATAGGGATTGTATGCCAAAAAGTATACAAACAAGATAACTATGAATGGCTAGGCACATGGAAATAGAATTGCATCCAAAGTATAGCCCTATAGCTTTTCTCCAATCTTCATTCCGTGCCATCATTACGGTTGTAAAAAGCTATAGGGCTATACATTGGATGCAATTCTATTTCCATGTGCCTAGCCATTCATAGCTATCTTGTTTGTATACTTTTTGGCATACCATCCCTATATCCTTTTGCATTTCCAATGCTTTTTTATTCTTGTTAATTAGTATTTTTACTTACAGTCTTATTTTTAAACTTACATTCATGATAGTATTGTCTTTTTTAGGAGGCGGCTCATTGCCGCCTCCATTAGTAGCAGGTCGCTTTCTGCTGGGTTTTAGGTTTTTTTTATAATAGTTTGTGCATGAGGCAGCTTTTTTCCCCTTGGGATCCCTGTTATACCGTGCTTTTGAGTCAGCACGTGAGGCAGCCTTTTTTTTCTGGTTCTTTGTTATAAAGAGCACGTGAGGCAGTTTTTTCCCCTCGGGATACCTGTTATACCGTGCTTTTGAGTCAGCACGTGAGGCAGCCTTCTTTGCCTCAGGATTTGCATGATACTTAATTTTTATTATTTCAGCATTTTTCTGATAGTATTCTTTTTGATCAGATAATACCTTGACTTTGTTTTTTTCATAGTCTATATTTCTCTGATCTTTTTTACTACGTGCTGACTTTGGCATTTTTTATTAAATGTAAACATATAACACTTATGTGTATCTTACTATAATATCACTTATCTTATAGCAAGACAACTCTCGTAGAATTGAGATACTGCCCCGTCACCAATAGTTAAAGTGTGGAACGGTATATACACCAATAGTTTAGTTGTTATCTTTATATGAAGTCCTAATCAGTGACAGTGTGAGGTTACTTGGTTAATTTATTGTAGTTTATTTTAGAAAACTTACTTGTTTTTATTAGTAGATTGTGTATAGTAGCCACAATATCTAGTTATTTTTGTGGCTAGGGCTTGGATTTTGATTCTTTTTTGGTCAGCTTCCAGTGAGTTCTTAGAAGATGACTTTCTTGCAGTTTCTTTTGCGGTTAATTTAACTTATTTCCTTTGGCGTTTGGTGAGTTCTTAGAAGAACTGGTCTGATCTACTTTTCTTAGCGAGCGAAGAGATTCAGCTGCATTTAACAATGGTTGCTATAGTGTATTTTTGCGCATGCGTGAGAATTTCAAGTTTCCTCCTTATTTTTCAATAGTTTGACAGTAGTCATGCGTCTTTCTGCCAAGAGCGACAGACGTCAGTGTTAGCCGTGATCGTCTAGAGGTTAGGACCCCACGTTGTGGCCGTGCTAACCTAGGTTCGAATCCTGGTCACAGCATTGACATTTTGTACATATTTTACAGTCCAAAATCTTAAGAATTATTTGTTTTTATAACATTGTTTTTTGACGTCGTACTTACTGATAGGTTACTCTTATATAGGCACCGCCAAAACTGGGGGGGGGGGGGCAGGTCAGTACTTTTTGACGGACCGTCTTTTTAAAAATCTGCCAAAAATCAGGTAATTATCCGATCAATATGAAATTTTCAGCGATTATTAGGAGAGGAATGAACTTTATAACAGTGTACTTATTTTTCATAAACGATATTTATATATATATATATTTTTGCTTACAAAACCCCCCTTGTTTTGAAGTGGGAACAAATATGCTTAAAATAATCATCTGAAACTGAAATCAACATATTGTGTTGTTGTAAGGGACAGAATTATAGATTAAAAAAAAAATTGTTTGCATACCTTATTTTGACGTCTGAATATCAGAACTTCGATTGTGTTTAATTATCCCGCTTTTGAGTTTTGAAGTGTGAAATTCGGTGAATATGTTAAGTAAAATAATTAATTTAAGTTAAGCAAAAAAAAAAAAAAAATTTTAATATTTATACGAAAAAAGCTATTTTAAAATTTTTGATAAATAAATTAACAATTTTATTTAGCGAGCCGAATAATGCATGACCATTATTAAACAGGGCATGCTTTGAATAATCGATACCAAAAAGAAAAATTCGATAAATATTGTGCCCTTTGTGTTAAAAATAGCATCATTTTTTTCGATCCCGTTTGAAAACGTTTGCCGCCTTTCGACTACGGTGGACCAAACGCGCTGAAATAATTTTTTTTATTCTGCTTTAAATTGCCCCCCCCCCCATTTTGGGGAGCTTGGCCCCCACACACATACACATTAAAAACCAAACGCATACAAATGGTCACCCATCTGGTACTGGCCAGCCTCAGCTTAATAATACATTGACATTTTCGTTACTGAAAAATAAGTTTTTTTTGGCCTGTTTGCTTTTTATCAAACGAAAACGTAAACAGAGTCGATCTGAACTCTACGTCAACGCGAAATATCTGGTTACCTATATGAATTAGTGGAATTATTTGAAATTTAGGTACTTATATTATAATATTTTTGCATATTCTCTTAGAAAATCATCCTAAATCTTAGTTAGACAATAAATAAATTAATTAATTATTTCAAAAACCCTTTTTTTTTAAATATTTAAGTACGTTTTTTGTGCAAGACAAAAAATGTCAATTGTTAACTTTTTGGGAAAATTTAACATTTAAAATTGAATTAAAAATAGTAGAAAAAGTTTTACATTATTCTGTTTTCTATATGATAAAATTCAGGGGTTTATCTTTCTGGGAAAAAAAAGTTACTCAGAAATAATGGATTTTAATAAATGTAATTTCGTTTTAAAAAACAACAACAACTTGATTTTGCGGCCATTTTTGGCGGTGCCTACTCTTATAACAATTTTGATCAACTGAGATAAAGATTTCGTGGTTTCATTAACGCTGGTGGGTTACTGTTTAAAGAAAAAACCTTAACGTTCACCTCAAATATTCAGCGTCCAAGAAATATAGGCCACTGGCAAACTGGAACGTCTGTGAGCATCCGGTGTATTATTTGGAGCTGTCCCTTTTGAGAGAAGTTCCGTGTTCGAAGTGGTCTGTCTACATTGGGTATATAGTGTTTAAAGCTTGTTATTACACGTAATCTTATTTAATTATGGAGTTTGCTAAAAAGCGATGGGTCACTGCACTTCTCCGTGTAAAGAGCAGTCGATTGATGCTTGAACTGTTGTCAGAGACCGTTCGTACATCGAGATACATCGTCTCAAAAGAAAGAAGAAAGAAGAAGAAAGAAGAAAGAAGAGCAATTGGCCATTTTTGTACCCTTTCTTTTTTGCTCTCTTTTGACATTTTAACCGACGTTCTGACACTCGCTGGATTCGTAAGACGCTTCTCTGTAAGAATATGTGCTTTTTGAAACTTATAAGTTGATGTTAGTTGAGATTTGGATAGTTTTGTTTTGTAGGCGTATGTAGGCGTGTACGGGCCATCCCTATATAGAGAGTGCTACCGCTTCTCTGATATACACTATTGAATAAGTTAGTTTTGTTATTTAGAAGTTTGTAACTACAAAGTTAGTACGAATATCATGTCGAGTGGTATGAATATTTTGTTTCAGCTCCAACCTTTCTATGGCAGGTGCCGAAATAATTGTCGTCTCTAACATCACACACACACACACAAACACATATATGTGCGTGTGTGTGTGTGTGTGTATATGCACATATTTATTTACATGCATATATATAGAGATATTTATATATATAATGGTACATACAATAATTCTATACATATGTATATGTACGAAACGACGTTAATACATTTACAAATTATAATTTACAATACTTATAAGAACAAGTGATTAAATAAAAAAAAGGTTATTACATCTTTACTAGCGAGTTGTGAACGCCCGTGCGTAAAATACGCTTAAATCTGATACTTAAAGTTCTCCAGATTTCGTATATATTATTATAGAGTCGTGATTTCAAAATAAAAGTGCTTAGGTGGCATCAGCTAGAATCGAAACCGAAACTGTTGTATTCAAACCAATGACGTTACCACTCTATCAACGTCACACGCATATAAATCGTTTTAAAAAATAAAATTAAAAATAAACTAAGATTAATGGACGGCGTATTTAACGATTTTTTCAATTGTGACCCATTTGGGACCACTTGAAACAATTTTAACCGGCTAAAGACCTATAAAAGGACGGCCCGTAAGAAACCAATCATTTGAGGCTCATAGCACCGCTCTGCGCCTCCTAGTTTCGGTGGAGATAGAGTTTGAAAATATAGAGACTAACAGAAAAAATACAGACCGACAGACAGGTAGACCGACAGACAGACAATGACAGACATATAGCCGTTTATACATCAGATTACATTGAGTTTCAAAAATTGGCTCTTTTATTCAAAGGAAAAAGTTAGCAAAATAACTTTCATATAGACTAGTTATAACTTTGCAGGTTAGCAAAACACAGGAAGCTTAAACATTTGAGAGAAGCAATAATCTAATCATATAGATATATATGAAAACAAATAACAGAAGTCAATATTTTTATATTTCATGATGTTGACCATATTACAATTTATTCCTTTCATTACGTTGAAATTCACAATTCTTGACAGAAACTATTTCGTAGCGCAAAATCATTCACCTAATTAATGTATCAAACAATGAATCTATTTTACCCTTAACTCATCAGCAGAAATAGCAGCTATCAATCCATTAAAATAAAATAAAATACCTTTCGGCATAATTACAAATTTCGAAAATTGAAGAAGTTGCAAAACCTTTTATTGCATCTTTTAATCCGCCATTATATATATATATATATATATATATATATATATATATATATATATATATATATATATATATAATCAGAATGTGAGAGATTGTATATATAATAAATTCCACAGCCAAACAACATCACAGCCCACAATAGCCATGACAGTCAAAGAACCGGAAGTCCAAGACTCGAGTTTCGCCCTCATCTGATGAGCCCAAATGAGGGTGAAACTCTAGTCTTTGACTGTAATGGCTCTTGTGGGCTGCGACGTTGTTTGGCTGTGGAATTTATTATACATATATATATATATATATATATATATATATATATATTAAAATGTATTTAAAAAATAATAAATAAATAACTAAAAATACGTCTAAATAAAAAATGGGCGACTTTCTAAGAAAAACACCCATTCTCCGAGGCGGAGACGTTTAAAAAATCAACAACAAAAACTTCGAAACAGATAAACGATAAAAACTAAAATGTAAACTTTCTATGGCATCATAGCGTAATGGGTAAGGGCGCTGGACTGACATACACCAGGTCCAGGGCTCGAATCCTAACAACAGTCAAGCTACGCTAAAGAGGAGTATGGCTCCGAAAAACGCGTGTCCGTAGATTACTGTTTTTAAAAAAATAATATATATATAATTATATTTTTACTATAATAATTAAATACCTACAGACACTAGTGTTTCATCCTTTCAGGATTCTTCAGTGCAGGGTGTCACGATTAACACCAGCCGAACGATTCGAACCCCGCAACATCTCTGGCTCGATTAGCGAAGACCGTATCCATTCGGCTACCATTAAACGCGCGAAATAGCGTTGAATTTTAAACATTTTAACTTTTAAATATTCATTACGTCAGTCAGTAAATATTTGAAATTATTCACAACTAATATATTTTCTTTTTGATCTTTTTACTGTCTAAATGCATTTAGATACGTGGATTTTAAATGAAACATCCTTTTTAACACACACACACACACACACACATATATATATATACATATATAAAATTATTTAAGGGGAGAAGATGGTCGGTATCTGCAAATTGCAGATACCGGCCGTCTTCTCCTCTTAAATAATTTTTATTTTTTATTTTTATTCTTATCTTATTTTATTTTATTTCATATTATATATTATACTTTATATTTTATTTTTTATTATATTTTATTTATTTATTTATTTATTCTTTATTTTCTATTTATTCTTTATTTTCTATTTATTTAATTATTATATATTTATTTATTTATTAATTTTTATTTTCCTTTTTTATTTTCCTTTTAGTGTCGTTTAACAACTCTTGGTGACATTATTTTAAGTGATGACCTGTACATTTCAGTTGACCTATATTATTTTGCCCTACATATATTTTCGCGCCTTTAACATTTCCTTTCTGTGCCATTTTGCCTTTTGTTTCCCTTTATTTTATATTCAACTTTATCATTTTTTTCTCCTTTCTCTCCACAGATCTTTTTTATTTATAGTTATGTCTCGGAAGTAGAGTGAAAAGCACATCTTATTTTCTTTTATTAATATTATATTTTCCTTGTACACATGTTTGTGAATTATTCCATGGATTTCTGACTTTGGATTATTATGGACCATCTTCTTCCAATTACGGGATTTCCTTGGATTTTACTTGTACAAATGGAAATTCTTTTAACTTTCTTGAAGTTTTACATTTGGATTTTACCGTCACTGGATTTTTTATCTTTCACCAGACTATCCATTCATGTGTAATCACCTTTTTCTTTACCATATTCCCTCTGCTTAACTTATTCTGTTTTAAAGTAAGATCTTTGACTTATTTGTTGTTTCATCAAATACTTCTGCATGCAAAATCCGATCCCGCATTTTGCTAATTTCTACCCTCTGATGAGAAGGAGAGTATTTCTTCGAAACTCCGTGGATTAAGGACTATCCCTTTATTTACTATTTCCTTTTCAGATTAAATATGTTTTTAACTCATTTCAAAGTGTTTTTTAACATATTTTATTAACTGTTTGCTCATATTATAAGCTCTATTTCCTATTTGGCTTTATCGAGCTTTTACATCTGGCTGAGATAATTTTATAAATATTAATTCTTTAATATTTATAATTTACTTTAATTTTACCATCTTGGATCATTTTGGTAAATTCAATTGTAATTTTCATTTTATTTTATATATATATATATATATATATATATATATATATATATATATATATACATATAGATATATATAGATATGTGTAGGTATATATAGTTTTTGAAAGCAACGAATACATTTTTATGAACAATTATACTATTTTCTATTAATGTCTGCATCTTTCAATATATATATATATATATATATATATATATATATATATATATATATATATATATATATGTATAAATTATTTGATTGCTACTGTCGCTTTACTGTGTATTTTTTTGCACTAATGGCATATTTCACGTCATTAGTGTTTTTCTTTTTCTTTCCATTCCTGACGAACGCTTCTGATAGGAATTTCGTTATTTGATGAAATTGCATCAAAGACAAATCCGATTAATATAAAAAAAGTTCTGATCCTTGTTTGCAGAATTTTTTTTTTTTCTCGTTTTCAAACGAGAGAGAAAAAAACTTTCGTTAAACATTTTTTAATACTGAGGAGAGAAGAAAATCAAACAAAATCTGAAGAAAATTCTTTGATCGAAAAAACAACAACAATTTAATGTAACAAACGAGGCCAGTTAAAAAGGTGGGAACTTACAAAATTATTCTTGAAAATGAACAAAAGAAAAACGAAAAGGAATGTTAAGAAAATTAACAAAAAAAAAAAAAATGGACACTAAATAATGGAAAATTAATCCAGACAGAAAGAAAAATAGTGAACATGATTCTGGGGAGTATGAAACGAAAGAAAAAAAAACAAAAAAACAAAACAAAAAAAACAGAGCTAAATACATTATACAAAGAATAAACTGACAAATAAATACAGGATCGATAAAAAAAAAGAAATCGAGAATTTCGTTTCGTTAGACTGCGCCATTTTATTTCGAAGCAAAAATTTTATCATAAAAACACGTTAAAATAAAATATTTTAACTGTAAAAAATCATACGGTAAGCAATATTTCCTTGTTATTTTTAATTTAATTTGCTTTAAATCATTTTTATTCTAAATATCATTAGTTTTCATTTTTTTATGAAGTAAAATAAATTATAATTAAATAAAATTTACAACATTTCAATATTACGATTCTTAATTTTTAAGATGAGGTTTAGATAACCGATGTTATTTGGACCACCGCTCTAATCTTGCATAGTATTGAGTGTCTCCAGCACCGAGGATTGAACTTTTAACTTCTAGAAGACAAAAATGGATGCCTGGCGTTGCTCGGGTATTTGGAGGTGTATGTTGAGCAAAACAAAACAAAAAAAAAAAAAAACAAAAAAAAAAGCGATCAATTTTTTAAAACTTTGACCCCTATTATGACCCCTTAAATTAATTGTTTTGGGCTCAAATAAAGTTATTAAGTTAGATTCATGGACCAGAAACCTATATCTAAAATTTCAAGTGTTTAGACCCCAAATTGTCGGAGAAGTTTGGTAGAGTTCTTAAAAGTCAAATCGTTGAACTTTGACTCCTTAATCGCCGAATTTCTGGCCGAAAATCGATTACGTAGATTTTCCCAAATCTCAGTACCCTGTATATCAAATTTCGAGTCTGTAGACTAAAAATTGACAGAGTCATTGCGTAAGGACATGTACATACACAGACACACAGACAGATACACAGACAGACAGATACACAGACACGTTCACTTTTATAAATATATAGATTGTAACTTTTCAGAATTTACAAAGTTCTTTACCCATTATGACAGGGACCCTTGTGTCACTCAAAAATACAACTACTTAGGTTTTTACTCAGACAAAGCTGACGAAGCGAGAGCATGTTACCTCCTGAATTAAGGGTCCGTTCGAAGTTCCTCGACTGTTATAAAATTCGATAGAAAGATTTCGGGGCCCGTGGCGCAGTTGATAGAGACGTTGAATCTCTACGGTTCCGAGTGAGAATTGTCTGAAGATAGCGGTTTCAATCCTACCCAAAGCCGGCCAGAGGCTTACTTGGCCAAAACGTATTGAGACGACAACAACTACGAAAGGCAGTAATTGAGTTCCTATCTCGTCGCGGTTACCACTTGACGAGCGCCAGAGGAAATGTTGGCCGACACGTCGTGAAACCACTAAGAAAAGATGAGGATAATAGTCCACAATGGATAAAAAAAATTAATCAAAGATTTGAGAATTATGCAGAAAGATTTCCAATTTCGACAGAGCGATCTTCGATTTCGCCAAGATAACCCTATAAAAGGTTATGGATTATACGGATCAAAAATTTGTGAAAATAACACTCAAGTGAAGAATGGTAGTCCAAAGAATCAAAATAATCCATGAATTTTGATTAATGTGCCATTTTCATAACCTAATTTTTTTCTGCAATCATTTTTCTAATTAAGAACAAAGTAAATTTATCAGAACGATTCAATATTTGTTTCGATAAGAATTGAATGTTTATATCATTTGCTTAACTTCGATTACAATTTTCACCTCGAATGTTTTTCTAACAGCGTATCGAATAATGTGACCCCAGACTTAGTTCTGATGTGTCCTTTAGAAATTGAATACAATAAAACTTATTTAAGAGTTTTGACTCACAGGTGACTGACCGAGGACAATATAGCCATGTTTTCAGTTTGAAATCTTATACTGAATCCCGAACCCAACAAAACAAACCCGAAGAAGGTCGAAAAGTGACGAGAAGAGCTGCACTAGTCGTCAAATGCGATTTTCACATTGAAACATACTTTATTATATGTTGCTATTAATGACGATAACCCGCAAAGCTCGACACCAGAACAGAATGCTGGAAAAATATGCGTTAACATTAAAAATTGTCTATTTTATAAAAAAGCGAATAATAAAACATCTGGTATAATTAGGTCGCCATTTTGTTTTATTTTTGCTTATTCGCATACACTTGACACATTTCAGACCCGATTTTCTCAATTTACATGCATAATCGATAGTGATATTTAATAAATAACAACGTAAAACACTTAGCAAAATAATTTAAATTCATCATTTTGAACAAACTTTGGAGGAGACATATTCGTACAAATAAGAACACGCTATAATGCTTATTGCTTATCTGAAGGATGAAGTTTCACAAGAGCAAGAAATTCAGAAGCGGTCCCACGTCGCATGTATATTCCTGTCAGGGGAAATGTCGACGTTAGCTTTTTGCAGCTCTTGCAGGGAAGTGTTGACGTTTTCCTACATACACCACCTGATATTCTTAACTGGTAACCCATTTGGTACTGATCAGGCTTGACGTTGCTTAACTTCGCTGATTTAACGAGAACCGGTATGCCAACGTGATTATGTCGTATATGGTAGTCCAGATAAAGCCAAAAATATAATTATCCCTTGTTTGGGGTGAATAAGTGAAAACGACTACCCCCAACATATTTTGACTAAACAATTAAAAAGAATTAAACATCCGTCAAATAAGATCCGTATTAAAAAAATAAATTGTATATGGAATCTATGTATATCAGAAATATTTGCATAGTGTTCTTATTTATTGTACAATGAAAACTTATCTTCACCTTAATATGTAGTTTTCTGAGGCTATACCCGAATTTCAGAGATAACAAGTTTCATCTCAGTTCATTTTTGTGTTCTATAGGAGGATTAGGGAGAGGTGCCGTTGGTAATTGCGCGACCCTTGCCTCATAATAACATGCACAACGACTATTACGCACACATATTTATCTATCTATCTATCTATATATCTATCTATCTATCTATCTATATCTATCTATCTATCTATCTATATATATATATATATATATATATATATATATATATATATCTCAGTATTTAATTCAATACTACTCACTACATGTGTATAGTTCAGTAACAGTATTAACTACGATTCCAGGTGAGCATTATATGGGGATAGCGGTTTCACTCCTACCCAAAGCAGGTCAGTTGGCAAAAAGATGATGAGACAACAGAAACTATGGAAGACTGTAATTACTCGGGATACAGTTCTAAGAATCAGCTTCCTATCTTGCCGCAGTTAACCACATAACGAAGGCCCACGGATAAGTTGTGGTGAAATAAACGTAGTTAAATAACTACTATGAAGATGAGGATAACACTACACACACACAAAGAAAAGGAATATACAAATTACTCACACCAAAGGATTACAAAAAAAATTAATAAAGTAAACGGTGTTATAAAACTAAAACAGATACATAATCTCGTAATCTCGTAATATTCTATTATTTCCATCGTATCTATGAGGAGTACTCAAAAAGTAATGCTTTCTATTTCTATTCTGCGCGAATGGATCAGAGAGTAATTCCATATTTCATCCATTATGATCACTAAACTTATACTTTCATGACTTGAAAGACCTGTCGCAGATATTGACAGTATGAGATTAGGAAGGCAATCCTCGTCAGAAACAGAGTTGTAGAGAATGGTGGTTACTATGTTGAAAAATAAATTATAACACACATAATTTTAATGGTACTACTCCCATCTTCGTAGCTCTTTAACTTTGTGAGTTAGAAAATTAGGCGTCTTTACCATTAGAACGACCTTGGTATTTCTTGTTTGTTGTCTGAAATTGAAATCTAGTGGGGAATGCCATCTACTCCCGAATTATAGTCATTTCAAACAGAACAATTCTTTTGCTTGTCTTTCACTGCTCCATAGCTATTTCTATGGGAAGTGCTTGACTGAACTCCTGTCTATAGTTCAGTCCTGTGAAATCTTTACGAGGAAAACCCGTGTAACTACTACTAATCTCCAAAAATATACCTTTCTTCCATTCTCTCCCTAAAACTA
>NC_136491.1:13616494-13886494 GCF_053919585.1 Euprymna scolopes | reverse complement strand
GTGGTTTATATTTGTTAAATTTAAACCAACGTTTATGACTGCATGAGGAAATACGCTCCTCTCTTGAATTTAGGAGGATGGTTCTATTTTTGATATCGTCATATTTTAAAATCTTTAGGGTCTCCTGTGTACAAAATGCACAGAATCTATCTCCTGGTGTATATCCTTCATATTTTCCTATTATTTGCCATGTCAAATTGAAGGAAATATTATTATCTTTAAGTTGGCAAATATGTTTAGATAGAGTGGTTTGGTTCAACAGGGAGTGATTTTTAAAAGAGTGCTTATGGGTTGAAATCACATGCTTAATAAGTCCAAATGTGGAACCGAAGTAGATTGCGTCTTTTTTATGTATTTATTTTCAGGTAGATTAGGGGTGGCATTGGTATGTGATGAGTTGGTCTGTATTTGATTGGTAGATTTGTTAAAGTCGGTGTAGTTATTTAATCGCGTGGTCGAGTTATGGTTGCTGTTAACCTCATTTAAAGTTGGGGTTGGGATACTGTGCAGCTATAAACTACATTCTTATTTTGCATGAACCTTGTAGAGGCCATTTCGAAAATATACACTTACAGCCTGCTATATTTTCTGTATTTGTATTTTGTATATTATTATTTTTTTATTGTTAGAACTAATTAGTTTTTGGTGACGGTTTGGCATAGTTGAGTAAGACACTTTGATTGTGTTCTTATCAAATATTTTACTGTATCTATGAGGGGCTTTAAAGTTTTTTCTAATATTTTAAAGAATTCTCTGGCTATGTTTGTCTCAATATTGTTAGAATATGGAGGGTTGAACCATAGGGTCTCCCTATGTCTGTTTTTACGCTTCCGGACTTTGGTTTGCTGTTCAATTGTGTAAGTATCTAATACTTGCGGTTTCATTTTGCTTTGTCTTGCTTTTTGGTCATCTTTTTGTAACTCGCATACGAGATGACATGGCCATATTATGGTTATTATGTTCTTAGTAGGTTTATTTTCAATGTAGTTTTTGTTTCTATCATTTTTATTTATGAATTTTATTTGTGATTTGTATCCTGAGTTTTTAAGGGTTTCATTATAATATTTTGCATTTTTTTAAAATATAGATTTGTTAGAAGATAGTCTATAAATTCTTAAAGAGACATTGGCAACTATTGATTTCAATATTGATTTAGGGTGGTTTGATTCGTTATGGACATATAGTACAGACTGGTTAGGGTTATGATAGGGTTCATAGGTAGAGTTTTCAAGATTTAAGGTTATGTCTAAGAAATTAACCATTTTTTTTATTAGGGTCGATTTTTATAGTAAGTCCATAATTTTTAAATAATTTATGTAGGGATTTAATTGCTATTTCGTAATTTTTATTTGTGGAGTTTGTTACGAAAAGTGCATCATCTCTGTATAGTCTTCCTTCAAGTTTGAACTGTTCATGGAGTATAGAATAAATTTCATTTAAAAGGAAAAGGCCGACCAGATCGGTGACCAGAGCTGAGTCCGTTAAGCTCATTAAAACGTTGAAATGGTCAGGGGTATTTTTTCTGGTCCAATACTTATCCCCAAAGGTTATTAAAGATTTTCTAGCTACGAGTATTACTTTAATTCTGTCGTGCGTTATATTAGTTAGTTTTCGTGCCATTAGTAGAGATTTATTTAGTAGAATCGGCGATATTGATTTGTAATATTATTCAATGTCAAAAAAAAGAAATTTAAGATTATTTTTATTTTGAATGTTAGAAAACTAGTGGATTACCTGGGTGGAGGATTGCCATAGTGGGTATTTTATTAAAGATTCAATTTTAGGGATAATTCTATCTGATATGTTTTTACTAACTAATCCTATATCTGATTTTGAGGGGCAGATGAGTCTAATAGTAGGGTTTGTATTAAAGCCTTTTTGTGGTCTTTTAAAGCAAATCTCGGGGTACCTGATACTGTTATTTCTGTGTATCTATTTTAAGTTTAGTTAAAATATTTTTGCCTCGTTATTTATTCCATTTAATGCTGACTTATTTATTGTTTTATCATTTTTATTAAGTTCCTTATATATTAGATTTTTATACTGCATATAGTCCATTGTGCAAAAATTTCTAGTTTTATATGCCGGTACTATCAGTTTATTTTGGTGGCTTTTTAAAATAGATTTCGAAAATTTATTTATTTTTTTAAGGGTTGGAGTGAAATATGTTTTTTTTAAATTTAATATTTATAATCAGGTTAATCAAATCATTTTCAAATTTCTCTGTGTCTTTGTTCTTTTTAGGGTTTTTATATGTTTTTAGTCTGTAGTATTTGGCTGCTTTTCTCTGTTCTTCGTCCTCTCTAGGGTTGTTTTTTTTTCCATTTCTTCAGGTTGGTGATATACTAGTTCAGTGGTTTCATTCTGGTATCTATCAAAATGGTAGGCTTTCAATATATATATATATATATATATATATATATATATATATATATATATATACATCTTTGGTAAAAGGATAGATGGTTGCCACTTCGCGTAAAGCAAAGCTTTTTGTTGAAGACTTGAGTGCTCTAAACATCCGATATTTCGAATTATAACATGCATAATCAGTATAATTTCTCATGCTCAGTAGACAACTATGGTGCAAACTCTGCTGCGGGCCGTCAGGGTTCAAGTCACAGTGTTACCACTGCTTTTACTTAAGTTTTCTATTTTCAAAGTTTAGCATAAAGTTGATAGAACATCAATTTTTTCTTAAAGTCAAGCATCTCTGACACTTAAAGTTTCCACAATATTAAGCATCGCCGATAGTTCTTTGGCATCTTTTTTTTTTTTTAATTTCAGATGAATATCAAGGTGAAATTTAAAATAACTTTATACTTTCATATAAAATATCTCGTTTACTTGGTAGCTCAATAAAACGATGTTAATACTCGGTTTGAAAATTTCTACTTTTGTTTGTCATTTTTTTTTTCATTAAAGACGTTTTGCGAACGAGATTCGCGCTTGCTTGTGATAATTCTGTTTTTACTTTCTCCTGAAGACTTTTTCGTCGTTGAAAAAAAGTGAGAAAATAGTGAAGAGCCTAGGCCGCACTTCAGTTGCGAAAATTCCTTCATCTTCCGCAAGAAAACATATGAAATAATAATAATAATAATAATAATAATAATAATAATAATAATTAATAATAATAATAATAATAATAAAATATGAAAATTAATCTGACCAAGAAATGAACACGTTGAATTACAACAAAATATATTTTTCTGTTTTGCGATTGACATTTCAAACGTCATTTCTTTTCTCTTTTTTTTTTTTTTTTTGGCTTCATGTTTTATTTTTTCTCTGCTGTTAATTTTATTCTTTCATTTTCAAATCGTCATATACGATGTGACACTTATCCTCGAGTGTCACTTGAATTCAGCCTGGGTGGGTGGGGTTTCGTCTTGGGGGGGGGTGAAGGGATTACCATATTCAACACAAAGTTTTCGAGAAACGTAAGGCATCGTGATATTCATAAAAATATAAAAAAAACAAAACGAGTAGAAAGATAGAGTGTGAACTGAGAGTAAGAGAGAGAGAGAGAGAGAGAGAGAGAGAGAGAGAGAGAGAGAGAGAGAATTATTGATAAAGAGGAAAAAGAGAGAAGAAATAGACATAGGGCAAGAGAAACATAAAGCACAAGAATACGAGAATATGATCTTTTTTTTACACGGTGGTCACCACTTATCAAGGCCCGGAAGCCACTCAGGGATAAGGTTTATTGTATTGCAAGTACAGTACGTTAGTGTGGAGATTTGATGAAGTGTTTACTTAAGGGGGCGGTTCATTAGGAATTTGTTAACGTTGGACTTGAAGACATCCAAGTTGTAGTCAGGTGGGAAGCAGGCAGAGGGAACATCGAACAAAATAAGAAACTGCAATTTTCAAAAAGTATAGGATGCGGCAGAAATATATCCCACATTTTGACATGCGACCTTTCTTGTGACGCTCGTGCAGTTTCTGAGCAATCATTAATTTGTATACATGGAACTGCATATCATTGTGTAGAATTCGTCTGACTGTTCGATCAGACAGTTCCAAGGCCAAAACATGTTTGCGAGCTGAACGTGTAGGAGACTGAATAATAGAAAGCCTCACAGCTCGAATACTGTCTGGCATTCGAACGCTTTAAGGTGTTACAGCTTGCTTTCCCTTAATTGCCGAACCTGTAACCCTGAAATTTGCAACCCATAGATTGTCTATCTTGAAAAGCATCATGTCGGCCAAACTTGTAATGCTTTCTGTTGTGCAGTTACAGATTAATCATTCTTCAAAAGTATTTCTACAGTAAAAGTGCGATGTACATCAATTCAAACAATATTACTTAAAGATGGTACCTGAAAAAATTGTATAAGTTCATTAGCAAGATAAAGATGAAATTTTTAAATGTAGTACATTTTTCTGCCGCACTTTTTATTTAATATAAACCTTGATAAATATCATTAAATTTCTGTGTCAAAATATATTCAATAGGTTAAAAGATCAATAGTTAATGTGGGTATTACAATATATATATATATATATATATATATATATATATATTATGTGTATATATATGCATATATAGTACGTTAGAAAATATACATGGAAATTAAGCTACACTGAAAATTCATGTTTCAACCACATTAGCTTTCGTCAGATTTATGAATAAGCCTGACGAACCTAGCGTAGATGAAACGCGGAATATTCTGTGTAGCTTAATTGCCATATATATTTCTAACTTCCCACCTAGCTCTATACGTATTGAGCACTGTTGAAGTAAATACTTAAAGTTACGCATAAATTTATACTACTGTCGTATATTAATTTATGTGATTAAATGAAGTAATCATATATATATATATATATATATATATATATATATATATATATATATATATATATTGGGAGTATGGTAACGTTTTCACTACCCCCACTAAATGTAAAGTTTATAAAAAGGAAAATGTGACCACGTTGCTAAGCTGAGAATATATATTCATAATTCATAAGGATCAGTTAAATAATAAAAAAATTACAAAGAGTTGACATATTAATTACGATCATGCGCGCTCGACGACACTTTTTAAATATATTTTATAATATAACTCACGATTTCTGTTTTTTGAAAATCATATCATTATTGTGACTCATAGAATTACACAGTTACAGGTAGTCTCTCTCCCTGTCTCTCTCCATTTATATATATATATATATATATATATATATATATATATATATATATATATATATATATATGCTGAAGGTTATATCTCACAGGATTACTGAATCTCTTGACAAAGGCTTCCTTTCTAGGGCAATTGTTCTTGACATATCAAAGGCCTTCGACAAGGTATGGCATAAGGGTCTACTTTACAAGATTTCCAGCTACGGTATAACTGGAAGTGTTTTCTCAATCATTAAATCATTTCTCTCCGATAGGCTCATAAGAATAGTGGTAGATGGACAAAAATCGGAGGCCTGCAATATAAATGCTGGGGTCCCTCAGGGGTCAATTCTGGGCCCAACTCTCTTCCTGATCTACATCAATGACCTCCCTAAACACATACTTAAATCATTCGTTGACATCTATGCTGATGACACGACCATCTACGGTAACACATCAAAGGCTGTAAATGACACAGTTCTCTCTGATTCTCTCTCCTCTGATCTCGAGTGCGTGGTTCAGTGGGGGAAGATGTGGCTAGTTACCTTTAATGCATCCAAAACCAAACTCCTATCCTTACATCATCAACGCTCTGATCCCCAGCTGGCATCAATTGTGATGGATGGCTCTCGTCTGGGTGAGGCCCCGTGTTTTGACAAGCTTCTGGGTTTGACCTTTACTCCTGATCTGAAATGGAACACGTACATCAAGTCTGTTGCCAAGGTCGCTGGAAAGATGGTGGGATCCTTCTACCGCTACAGAAGATATCTCACTACTGATGCAATTCTCTATCTATATAAAAGCCAAGTACGTCCGAGGATGGAATACTGTTGCCATATCTGGGCAGGAGCTGCCAAAAACAGCCTATCATGCCTTGACAGAGTACAAAATAGACTTCGTGGCTTAGTGGGGGATGCCCTTTTCTCTACCCTGCAACCCCTCCTCCACAGAAGAGACGTTGCTAGCCTATCATTGTTTTATCGTTATTTTCATGGCAGGTGCTCGTCTGAACTCCAATCCCTGGTCCCCCCTCGCCAATCTTTCATGAAAAAAACCCGTCTAGCTGAATCCACTGTGAAAAATTTCCCCCACTCTATATCTCTGCCTAAATCAAAACGCGGATTCCATGAACAAAGCTTCTTTCTTAGAACTGCACGCCTGTGGAACTCTGTTCCGTCTGCCTGCTTCCTTCCGGACTACAACTTGGATGTATTCAAGCCTAATGTTAACAAATTCCTAGTGAACCGCCCCCTTAAGTAAACACTCCATCAAATCTCCACACTAACGTAATGTACTTGCAATAACCCTTATCCCTGAGTGGCTTCCGGGCCTTGATAAGTGGTGATCACTGTGTAAATATATATATATATATATATATATATATATATATATATATATATATATATATATCGGCTTTTTGCCTGACAAACGTATACATTTCTGTACGTAATTCTTATCGTTATTTATATTGCGACTTTCGGACACCTGTCTTATCGAGCTGTCCCGTGCTGCAGTATTTGGTGATATAGCGCTAGCCCCTGCATCTATAAAAATGGCCATTTATTTTTTTACTACATAGCAATTTATTAACTTTTAACTGTACGTAAAATTCTTTTTTTAATCACATGTCAATGTATTTCCCTTTTTACCATATGCTATTTTATTTTTAACCACATGTCAATTCATTTTCTTTTAAAACCATGCAATTTTATTTTTAAGCCCGTTTTCTTCACAACTACATGCCAATCTTTACCGCATGACAATTATTTCCTTTGAAAAACATGGCAATTTATTTTAAACACTTTTTCTAATAAACTACATGTCAATTTTACCGCATATAATTTTATTTTTTTAACCACATATCAATATTTTCTTTTAACAACCTAGAAACTTATTTCCCTTTAACTACGCGTCAACTTCTTTTCAGATAACCACATGTACATTACTTTGCTTTCTCCACACGTTAATTATTTTCCAGATGCCAATTTATTTTTTAGCCATGTATAATTTTTAGTTTCTTTTAATCACATGTGATTTTGGTTTCTTTAAACATGTTAATTAATTTTCATAAAACACAGTCCAATGTATCTTGTAACTACATGTCCATTTAATCTTGTACTGAAATATTAATTTATTCACTTTTTACCAGATCTACGTTTATTTTTCTTTTAAACAAATATTAATTTTCCTCTTTTAACAACATGTCATTTTTCTTTTAAACACGTGTAAATTTATTTGCCTCAAACATATGTCTATTTTTTATTTTTACAACCTGTCATTTTATTTTATTTTAACTACATGCAACTTTTCTTTGTTTTAACCACATGCCAATTCATTTGTTTTTAACCACATAAGCATTTATATAATTTTTGGAGGTTTCAATTAGTTTATTTTTTATTTTCATTAATTATTGTTGTTAATTGAGATTGCTTTACGTGTTCAAAATTGTCTTAATATGATCGTTATTTTCACAATTATATGGTCCCAATCTTCACGTTGTGTCGAATTTATCTTATTCATTTGTTGCAGGTTTTTTTTTTATAAACTGTCCTAAGTGTTACCAAAATTATTGATATTATAGTAATTTTTAATCACATTTTACATTTTTATTCAGTTATCTCACATGTCATACGTATTGCTTTATTTAGCTCTTGGGTCCTCACTCTATGACTCTTGAAACAGCAGATTCTACGACTTGTATTTTTCACGTCGGGTTTGTTTGCTAAAATAATTTGTCTGTTCGTATATCCATGTCACCGAGGATTTTTTGTTTTTGTTTACTAATACTTTCTAAATGTTTTACTTGTATTGTGTGTATATTCAAAGTACAGGCGGTTGCATAACTCCCATTAAAGTAAAATATAAATTAAAAGAGAAAAGATAGATAGAGACAGAAATAAGGAAAACGCAAAAAAAAAACATCAAACAATATGACTGAACAAAATATCTAATGAGAGAACTCGTAATCTTAACAGTGTTTTTATATTACCTCTGATGAATAACTCATGCAGTGCTTTTTGAGTTCTTTTGGGCTAGATAGCTGTATTAAATTACTGGGCGTTGTTTTACTACATCTAAATATTATGTTGTTTACTGTTTCGTCTTTTTCCCAGAGTCTATATTTACTGTTTTCTTGAGTTCTGCCTTTTCTTACTTTGATGTCGTTCGTGCTGAGTGTGTTTTCTGTGCAGCTGTCAGTAGTACTTTCGTTTTACTCTTTAGGTGTTCTTTTCGTAGCCATGTGCAGTTATTTTATGTATCTCTTCTTTTGTTATCCTTATGCCCTCCCATGCTGGTGATTCTATTCTCATTATTCCCTATAGGTCGTTCTGTTTTCATGATCAATTCATTTTGCAAGTGTCTCTTGCGCCCATAATCAGTGTATCTTTGTTCTGGTTTATGCATTTTTTCCTATTTTCTTATTTCTCTGCTTTTAAGTAGATACAGTTAGAATGTCGTCCTCTAGTATACTGCATTGTTAGCAGCCATTAGTTTTCTAGTCCACTCGTTTAAATGCTGAGTTTTTTCTTTTGTCCATATTATCAAAAGTTCAGAATATCCTATTAAGGACATTGCTCAAGTATTTATACATTTGATCAAATGCTCTTTATATTATCTTGTTTCTAATAGTAAACTTTCTTTCTGAAATATTATTAATAGTTCATTTAATTTCTTGTGTTTATTAGATGTTTCCTGATTCCAAATCTCATGTTCTCACTTGCCCTTGCTTGGATAATTCCATGCTTACTGCTGTCTCAATATTTCTCATATTTATCTCTGGTAATGCATATTTTCCGATTCCCAATTTCATTTGAATGTCTTAACTGAGATTCTGGTTGTGTTTATCAGATTTTCTTGTTTCTAGATCTCCCACATAGTTTATGATTTCTTCTGTGTTCGTAAATTTGTACGCGGCATTACGCTTCCAGTGTATATTGTTTAGTTACTGCGTGGTTTCTAATAAACTGTAGTGATGATAGAGCGTCTCCTTATAAAAAGGTTTCTTTTATTCTTATCTCGGCCATGTGTTGCCATTGAACTGCAATTTCAGTCTCCAATGTTTCCTTCATTAACGGACTGATATTTCCCGACATTTATAACATCTCGCTCCTAGACAGGGTTCAAAAGAGAGTCGCCAATCTGATAGGCCCTGAACTGGCATCTCCTGTACCTCTATAAGGCCACCATTCGCCCATGTATGGAGTATTGCTGTCATATTTGGGCTGGTGCATCGGCTACTAGTCTCTCACTCCTTGACAAGGTTCAAAAGAGAGTTGCAAATCTGATAGGCCCTGAACTGGCATCTAAGCTTCAGCCTCCTCTCTCCCATCGACGAAACGTTGCATCCCTCTGCCTGTTCTACAAGTATTATAATGGTGAATGCTCTGACGAACTGCAAGCACTTGTACCCCGACGACGTGAACACCCTCGACAGACCCGACAGGCTGCAAAATCCCACCCCAACACTGTAGAAATCCCTAGATGTAAAAGATCTTTCTACTCCAGTAGTTTCTTCCCCAGAACCGCTAGACTCTGGAATTCCATTCCAGGTCCCTGCTTCCCTAACTGTACTGACATGCAGAAGTTCAAGTGTAACGTGAACCGACATCTTGCTGCCCAAATCCCAATATAGTGCCCCAGTAGTTGCTGTCCCTTATAGTAGCCCCCTACACCAAAGTGGCAATCCGCCTTGTTTGGGTTGAAAATGTAATAAAAAAAAAACATAGTTAGGCATTCAGCTATCTATTGCTTTTTTGTAGTCAATTCAAGCTATGGCTACGTTCTTTTTTATTTTTACTTTCTGGCGAAACCCTCAATGTATATATATATGTTGCCGGACTAAAGGGTCACTTAGAAATACTCAAACTAGAATATGGTTTAGGAAAAAGTATTTATATTTACAAGACACAATATATAGGGACGATATAGGGTACTTACCACCATTATAGCGTACGACGAAATACACACACACACACACACACACACACACACACACACACAGACAGACACACCATAAGAGTAGGTTCAACTCCGTATATTTATACTGTTCGGAAGAGTTCTGATCTTGTGTATAGGTGAGTCTCCACAACAATATAACATGGGTTCTTTAAGGGCAAAAATACTCATCATGGGGTAGAAGTATATGGCGATAGAGTGGGTGGCAGATTATTGGTCGGTAGTTATATTGGGTGGGTACCTCTTAACCGTCATTAATATGGTTTCTTTTTGTCAATAATAATGTTATATATGTTTCATACATATGTCTCAGTTTTTTCGTTATCATTTTGTGAATTTCCTTAACAATTACGGATATACCACATGAGGTATTGGTGCTTTCAAGTCTAAAATGCTTTGGGAACGTTTTGATTATTTTTGAGTAATTTGTATAGCTGTCGCTTCATGAATTCCTTGAAGGTTTTCTTTAATGTATTTTAATCATTCCGCATTTATGGCCTGCTCTTACGTTTTCAGCTTATATTCATCTAGAACTCTTTTATGTAGTTCGATTGTTCGGTTTTTATTCTTTATTAGATGTCCTTTTCGTAAAACTACTTTAATTATTTTCAAATTTATCGTATTCTTAACATTTTTTATGTGTATTGTCTCAGTCTTCACTCTATTGCGACGTTTTAGTTCTTCATGTTACTTGTTAAGACTTTCTGCTTTGTCACTTATATTTTTCTTTTATCCTTTTCTACTTACATTTATCTTATTTGCGGCTTTAGCTTTTTTTCAGTTTGTTTTTCTTATCGAGTTTCTCATTCGGATCCCGTTTGCCCACTCTTTTGATATCATTTTTTCTTTTCTTTTTTCGTCTCGTAATTACTGATTATCCCTCTATAAATAAATTTGTTTAATTCTCTTACATAATCTCTTGATATATGCTGAAGACCTCTGTCTACTTATGTTTCTAGTTTTACTGTTTGCATTTTTTTTCATTCTTAAGGGATGGACGTTCTGATTAAACCTCGTTCATAATATTTTTCATGCAATCAACATCTGTGATTTCGTAGTTAATAATCTCCGTTATTTATGTTGTTCCAATCTCCTATTTTTTCAGTTTAATGGTATTATGGCACACAAGTTGTCTTTCTTTCATTAATTTCAGCCCCGAAAATCATCCTCTTTTGAGCATTGCCTTGCTTTATCTGTAAATACTTGTTCCGTTGCATGTTAGTTAGTATACATATCATATAGAGTCTTCATAGATTTCAAGAAAACTCTTTATGTTGGGTTGCTTTTGTTATAGCAAAGAATGTCTCATCATAGGCGTCGTTACCTTTGAACACCATTTGTTTCTGTCGAGTTTTTTTCTCGTGTAATTTTATAACACTAAATATATGCTAAAATATTCCTAAGTTCCAGGATTTAAAAAAAAAATCCATTACTCTAATAAACAATCAACTTAAGAAATGGCCTATTCCATTAATCCATACTACGTTTCTGCCTATTATTCTTTTTTGAATGCATGTTGCTTAACCCTCCACGCATAATGCATACTTTCACTATTTTTCTTCTATTTTCAATCGGTCTACCTTTCTCTCTCTTTATATATATATATATATATATATATATATATATATATATATATATATATATATATATATATATATATATATAACATGGGTTCTTTAAGGGCAAAAATACTCATCATGGGGTAGAAGTATATGGCGATAGAGTGGGTGGCAGATTATTGGTCGGTAGTTATATTGGGTAGGTACCTCTTCACCGTCATTAATATGGTTTCTTTTTGTCAATAATAATGTTATATATGTTTCATATATATGTCTCAGTTTTTCGTTATCATTTTGTGAATTTCCTTAACAATTACGGATATATCACTTGAGGTCTTGGCGCTTTCAAGTCTAAAATGCTTTGGGAACGTTTTGATTATTTTTGAGTAATTTGTATAGCTGTTGCTTCATCAATTCCTTGAAGGTTTTCTTTAATATATATATATATATATATATATATATATATATATATATATATATATATATATATATATATATGATTGTTGAGCTGGATTAAATCCGACGATATGAAATAAAATGGAGGTGGAAGGACCTGGATACTCAACGTTTCGCCCGATTTATGCGGGCTTCTTCAAGAGGGATGGTCATTGACGAGAGAGTCGGAGGATTGGGGCTATATATAATGATGGGGGAGAGCAGCGTGTTTTCCTTATGTAAATTAGATGTCATATATACATGTATATACATTTTATAAGAGAAGAACTAATTAGAGTAAACTAGTGTAGTGGATTACGTCTAAAAGATAAAATATCGTAGAGATTAAAAATTGTGTTTGGAAATATAGCGGTGATAGATTAAATAAATAAAATGACACGAGATTACGAAAGAATCTTTTTTTTTGTTTTAAGATTAGAAATAATTGAATTGGGATAAAATAGCGCAGTAACTTAAAAGATGGTATCTAAAAATAAGAATAGGAGGTGATAAAATGGAGTCTAAAAATAGATAATGATAAAATACAGTAAATAAGTAAAATAAAAATAAAATTAAGTGAAATTAAGAATTTTTTTTTTCGCGTTTAACCGGTGTCTAAGTGGTTTTCTTTAATAATTATTTTCGACAGAAAATTTTACGTGTTAGATCCCTAATTGTTAAAGAGTTTAGTTTTGTTAATTGAATGCCTGTCTTCTTTAGGTTCTTATAGATTGTGTCGTTGTTTTTATTAGTTGGTAATGTTAATTGTGGGATCTAACACGTAAAATTATAACTAATACCAACATTAACACCAAAACCGGAATATATTCCATACCCTGCCTTGATTGTGGAAGAATATACGTAGGAGAAACTCAACGTAATTTAAATAAAAGAATATATGAACACAAAAGAGATGTAAAAAACAACAATACACTCAACGCCATATTTTGTCACATCATGGAAAACGACCACCATTTTGATTTTAACAAAGCAACTTTCCTTAAACACATAAATAACAGATCCACACGACGTTTAATTGAGTCAGCTATAATCTCCCATTCCAGCAATATAATTAAGCAAAGAAAAGATTTTTTCCACGTTGCTCCCTTTCTGTCGAAAATAATTATTAAAGAAAACCACTTAGACACCGGTTAAACGCGAAAAAAAAAAAATTCGCTATATAATTATATATTAGACATGAAAGTGCTGCTGTGGAATTTCCACAGGTCTCGCTAGTTCTTCTTCTTCTTCTTCTTCTTCTTCTTCTTCTACTACTACTACTTCCTCTTTTTCTTCTACTTCTACTTCTACTACTACTACTACTATTACTTCCTTTTTATCTTCTTCTCCTTCTTCTTCATTATTATTATTATTATTATTATTATTATTATTATTATTATTATTATAGGTGGTGCATTTATTGTTGTTCTTATTTGTCGCGATTACAGTTCTTGCTCTCGTATTTTTGTGTATTTGCTCTTATAAATTTGAATGCTATTAATAAGTATTTTGGAACAAAAAATATAGCAATAACACAGGAGCAGTAATATGGAAAAGATAATAATTATTAATTTTTTCCGATTAAACTAGAGTTTGAAAATTTAACGTAATAACTATTAGGAATGTGTTGTAGTTTTGTTACAGACAGAAGATAATTGATTTCAATTGTTGCAATAACAAATCTTTTCATATAAGGCATATGAAACGAATTTTGAAATCCTGTTTATTAGTGCATCACAAGTTTGTGTCGAACTTCAAAAAATGTTTTGTCTTGTCCAGACTTTCAAAACTGGTTATTATGATCGAGAGACCATTACGGTTGGAGAAACCAGCACTAAACCTGAGCTGGTGCGTGAACTGCAAATAAATCGAAGGCAAGTTGGCAGAAATCGCACGCCATGAATAAATAGATTTCAACATGGACGGCAATGGTAAAGACGATATTGAATCAATTTGTCATATTGGTTAATGGGGTCGAGTCAATTCCAAGGAAATGTGATCTACAAATGGACAAACGAAAAGAGAGTCGACTAAAAAACACCTTTCCACATATATCATCGCATTTGTATTACAGAAAACTTCAGTGAGTGCATGAATTATGTCCAGTTACACACACAAAAACAATAACACACACACATATATATACGTATCTGTGTGTAAACCTATCTAATATATAATTAAAAATCAGTAGATTAGAAAGTTCAAGACATATATATATATATATATATATATATATATATATATATATACATATATATATATATTGTATTTTGTGTACGGAAAGTTGTTAGATGAGACAAGTCATTGGTACCGTCGGTTTCAAGCCAAATAATTAGGGCCGTTTTAGATATCCATATCAAGATCTCTTCAGCCAATACTCATGTATGAGTAGATGAGTATTGGCTGAAGAGAGCTTGATATGGATGTCTAAAACGGTCTTAATTATCGGGCTTGAAACCGACGGTACCAATGACTTATCTCATCTAACCTCTTTCTGTAGACAAAATACAAAATATAAATACGCCCTTATTTTTCGGATTTTCCATTTTAATTGACCACTCCGCTGGATTTCTTTTTCCAAAAAATAACTAATCAAACACACACACACACACACACACACACACACACACACACACATATATATATATATATATATATATAACTACTTCATTTAATCACATAAATTAATATACGAAAGTATAAATTTATGCGTAAACTTTAAGTATTTACTTCAACAGTGCCCAATACGTAGGTAGGGCAAGGTAGTAAGTTCTAAAATATATATGGCGATTAAGCTACACAGAATATTCCGCGTTTCATCCACGCTAGGATTCATCAGGCTTATGAATCCTAGCGTGGATGAAACGCGGAATATTCTGTGTAGCTTAATCGCCATATATATTTTATAACTTACTGTATATATATATATATATATATATATATATATATATATATATATATATATATATATATATATAACGTTTGAATAATAATATGCGGAAAACCCCTAAACCCCTATCGCCAAAAAACTCCTCAGTAATTAATCGTTAGTATATAACATAGACAAACAAGTGCAACATGCATGGTCCCCCGTTAGTGCCCAGTGAAGGAGGCATAACAAAATGCCCCCCATTTAGCCCCCAAAGTCCCAGGTGACCTCAAATCCCGGTGAAAATTAACAAAGTGTTTAATTTTAGGCCTTAACATATGTAAATTTGAGTTCTGTAACATGTAAAAAAAGAAATGACTAAGATTTTCGACCACCATAATTCGTCCTCAGGCGAGTGATGGAAAATAATAAAAATAAGGCAATGAATTGAATAGAAAGACGATTAAAATCGTTTAAAATCGTTTACATTACTTAAAAGCAGTTAAGAGTGCCCTCCGGTTCGTATTGAGCTTGATTAATGGTTGTTTTTTTTTAATACGGATTAACAAGGCTTCAATAATTGGGAGGCGTACATCACAGTGTGAAACAGCTAAAATCACAGTGTTTTTTTTTATTAGTGTGTACCTAAATTCGGCTTTGGGGTTGTCGTGTGCTGTGAGGTGCTGATAAATGTAGCTATTCGGGGAGATAGGTAACATGTTAGTTGACAAGAGATGCTGGTTCGAGTCATGCCAATGTACGTGTTATTTTTGGAGACACATTCTCCTATTAGACATTTAAAGACGTACTCATTATTTCAAGTTTTGAGTATAGTGTGGTCGGATGTAGGGTAATTGTCTTTCTTTTTTGATAATTGGCTTTAAAAAAATCTTTTTAATAAATAATAATTTTATGTTTTAGTTTTTTTTTTCTATAGTGAAACTATGTTTATTATTTTTGTATCATTTTTTTTGTCTATTTTATAATTCGCCAGCATCTGGTTACAATAAAATATGCTAATATTATTATTATTATTATTATTATTATTATTATTATTATTATTATTATTAGTAGTAGTAGTAGTAGTTGTAGTAGTTGTAGTAGTAGTAGTATTTTATTAACGGCGGTTAAAGTGTGTTTAATCTGTTGGTCAACGATGTAATTTGGGAAGTTATTAATTAGGGTTTGTGTTTTGATAGAAAGTGCCTTATAGAATATTTCATTAGTGGAAGAACTACTGTTGCCTCTGTAGATAGTATTTTTCACTATTGCAATTTAATATCCGTCGGGGCATTCGCTTTTATAATTGAGGAGACATGCTTCTTTACTGTCAGAGCCCATTGGAACACCATATGCCTGGATATATAAGGTGTCATTGGGGCGATAAAATGCTACCCTACATATCCAGGTCGACGGCCTTTCAATGGGCCCCGCTTTTTAATATCATACTTAAACCATCCATGCACATTAGGTACGTTGATGATATACTTTTATTAACGAAAAACTTAGACGAATTAACAAAAATTAAAATTCACTTTAAAAAATTCTGTACTAAATTTCACATATGAAATAAATATAAATAACAATATTTTCTTCCTTGATATGGAAATTAAAGCTTACATCGATAAATTTATTACCTACCCATACAAAAACCTGTCAGTAAAGAATCATGTCTCCTTAATTAGAAAACCGAATGGCCGACAGATATAAAATGCCCCGATGGATATAAAATGTCTCGATGATAATAAAATGCCCGCATAGATATAAAATGCCTCGATATATATAAAATGGTAGGATAGATATAAAATGCCCGATAGATAAAAAATATTCCGATAAATATAAAATTGGCTGATAAATATAAAATAACCCGGAAGATATAAAAAAGCCCCGATAAATATAAAATGGGCCGATAGATATAAAATGTCTCGATAGATATAAAATGCCCCAATAGATATAAAATAGCTAAATGGGTCGATAGAAATAAAATGCCCCGATAGATATAAAATGGCTCGATAAACATAAAATGCCCCTATAGATATAAAATGGCTCTCGATAGATATTAAATGTCACGATAAATATAAAATGGCCCGATCTATATAACATGCCTCGATAGATATAAAATGCCCCAATAGATAAAAAAATGCCTCGATAGATATACAATGCCCCGATAAATAAAAAATGCCCGATTGATATAAAATTCTCCGATAGATATAAAATGCCTCGATAGATATAAACTGCCCCAATAGATATCAAATGGCTCGATGAATATAAAATGCCCCAATAGATATGAAATACCTCGATAGATATAGAATGCATCGAAAGATATAAAATGGCCCGATGGATATAAAATGCACCGATAGATATAAAATGGCTCAATAGATATAAAATGCTTTAATATATATAAAATGCCTCGATAGATATAAAATGCCCCAATAGATATAAAATGCCTTCATAGATATAAAATGCCCCGATAGATACATAATGCCCCGAAAGATATAAAATGCCCCGAATGATATAAAATAGCCCGATCGATAAAAAATACCTCGATAGTTATAAAATGCCCCAATAAATATAAAATGGCTCGATAGATATAAAATGCTCTAATATATATAAACTGCATCGATAGATATAAAATGTCTCGATAGATATAAAATGTCTCGATAGATATAAAATGTATCGATAGATATAAAATGTATCGATAGATATAAAATGCCCCAATAGATATAAAATGCCTCGATCGATATAAAATGCCCCAATGCTCGATGCGCTGATAGATATAAAATGTCCATAGTCAAACATCTCATCTAAATCATCAATATTCCTGCAGTTGCAAAGTGAATCTTCTCCAATGTTTTATTTTATAAACCTCCTTCATTCGTCTCTCGTTTTATTTTTGCACTGTTAGAACTTAAGAATAATGTTTAATGCATCCGGTGAAAACATAAGATCACGGACTTGCCCACCTGTTAACGAAACAGGTGTAATCGAAAAGTTTTACGGTAGAATAAAGGAGAATTAAAAAAAAAACTGTATGTCTGAGTTTTAGGAAAATTTCGGACTATATATATATATATATATATATATATATATATATATATATATATATATATACATATACATATATATACATGTATGTATATATATATGTATATATATCTATATATAGGTATATATATGCATATATATCATATATATGTATATATATATCACATACTCTCACTTTATACAACATATATATATATATATATATATATATATATATATATATATATATATATATATATATATATAAGACTATGGTCAGAGACTCGGAGAGCGTTAAGAAGTGATTCCTGAAAAAAAGGAAACGTTGTTAGAAGTAACAAAAAAACATTACCTAGGAAAATGGTAGGGAGTTATTAACTAAGCCGCACAAATCCACTAGGGTGAATAGTCGAAAGTAAGTTCGGTTGTGAGCTGGGAGCGAATCAAATGGCGAATCATTATTCGCTTAAACTAAGACAAAAACCGGACATCGGATTTCCAATCGTGAGACAAGATCACCGGGAGTTTATTTTGACAATGGAACGATTCGGGGCAGATAAAATACAGCTTTAGCAGATGTGAGGTGAGCTCAACCGAACGGCAGTGATAAGTTCGTCAAACAAATTATTTTATCTGAGTCTTAGTTGATACACTGAACTCAAAATGAGAATGTTAGTGATCGGAGTGTGTTTTCCATGAAGGTGTCACACACAGAGTACAATTGATCAACACACTGTGTGTCGAAGTTTTTTTTTTTGTGAGTTTGCATTATTTTTCATACTCGTAAAGCCGTTTTCGTGCCCTCGGCGATTGCTGAGAGAAAACATTCAGAAAAAGAGGACCAAACAGGAAACCTCGGCACACAAGAACACGTACTTATTTATTAGAGAAAATCTTGTAATTTGCATGGAAATATTAATTTTCATTTCACATATAAAATTTTCTCATTCAATTATTGACTAGAAAATATCAACGCGTTGGACTAAAGTCTTTAAGAATCTTGATAACTTATTGCAATCAACAACCTATGATGTTTACTACTAATCGATCGCATACATTGGCTTTTATAAATATTACATTTTCCATTGGACCAAAACTATAATTTACTAAAACTTAAGGAACGGTGTAATTCACTAGAATTCTATAATTTTGATTTTTCCTCGTTTAAATAGCGTTTTCAATATCCAGAACTGACAAAACAGGACAGAAATCACAGCAAACAGCGAAATACTAAAGGAAAATCCAAATTAAGAAAGACAAACGCTTTTTTAAAAACACGATCCTCAACATTACACATACATCTTAAGTTTTGGCAGAGTGTTGCCATTATAAACATGTGAAATTTTGGATCCTTTCTTTAATGTGAAGCTTATAACGTGTTTATTTACTCGTATCTCTTTAAAATCTGCAATTGTACATCCTTATTTCTCATAGGCAGGGATTTCAACACATTTAAAAGCGTTTAGTGAATTGCCTTTCCCCTCTTCAATTTCTAATCTTAACCTTAAATTAAATAGCTAAAATAATACTAAGAGAAACCGGAAGAAAATAAGAAAAAATAAAGGGAAAATATAACCCTATACTACACTTCTAAAAACGACAAATACATACCAATATCGTACGGCTCCACACAAAATAAATACGGGGGCCAGAGAGTCCGGAAAGTCCGAGGAATCACTGCTGTCCTTTAGTATCCTTCTGTGATCTAATAATTCTATTAAGGAATAGTCAGTCCATTACCAGAAACGGCAAACCAATGAGAGACAACTGTTATGAAAAGGCAAAGTAGTTCGAAACAGATATTTAAAGAATCTGAGAGTATTGTTTATTTTAGTAAACTCTTCGTTCAAAAAAAAATCAGCGGACATTATTTTTTGCTAGTAAACGCTGACTTGTTATGAGTCACTCGAGAAATTCTAATGAGTAAATAATAATAATAATAATAATAATAATAATAATAATAATAATAATAATAATAATAAAGAATGGGAGAAATTGGAATCAGAGGAATTACTGGAAAAATACAACGAACAACAATAATGAAAAACGGCTGAAATATTAAGGAAAACTTTTAAATGTGGAGACTAACACAGACGAACCAAAAGAGTAGACCAGACAAACTGCCACTGAGACAAAACATGAACCACTACATGGAACCAAGAACATTGAAGCTGCATAAATATAAGTTGTTTTACACCACCTCATCCCCCATTACCACATCACTGCCCCCCCAAAAAGAGTGAAACCAAATAGCCAAGTAGTCAAGGAAATAGCAAAGACCGAGGAGTGAACACTGACCAAACCTCCACTGTATAAGTGCGCAGAGAACTGGGACCTGGAGAAGGCTTATTGCCACTCAAATTCCAGTAAAGACCAATGACCACTGTCAACGAGAAATCAAGGCAAGCAACTGTTGCGATAATGCAAATTTATTTGCAAATGTTATCGAAAGAGGTGGAGAGTACTGGAAAATCTAAGGAGACTTGTTGTCACTCAGCTTCCAGGGAACACCGAAAGCTGTATTCAATAAGATCTTTGATAACCTACGTGGAAGCTCCTTGGGGGCCAATAATAATAATAATAATAATAATAATAATAATAATAATAATAATAATAATAATAATAATAATAATGATAATAATAATGATAATAATAATAACAATAATAACAATAATAATAATAATAATAATAACAATAATAACAATAATAATAATAATAACAACAACAACAACAACAACAATAATAATAATAATAATAATAATAATAATAATAATAATCACCAATGTAATTGAAAACGCAATGAAAACATGGAGACTTGAACTGACAGCAGATGAACAACACACAACAGAAATTAACATACACAGAGGCATCTTCCAAGGAGACTCATTATCACCACTACTGTTCATCATAGCCATGATGCCCTTGAATAGTATTCTGAGAAAGAGCCAAGCCGGATACAAGTTCCCAAATACAGAGGAAAAAGTGAACCACCTGATGTACATGAACGATCTGAAACTTTTTGCAAGGACCGAAAAGGAGTTAGAGACACTAATTAACACTACCAGGATCTTCAGCCAAGATATCCAAATGGAATTTGGAATGGAAAAGTGCGCACTACTAGTTATAAAAAAGGGAAATCTGGAAACGACAGAAGGCATGGAACTATCCAACCAAACAGAAATTAGAGCATTAGGGGAACAAGACGACTATAAATACTTGGGAATTCTGGAAGCGGACACCATCAGAGCAACAGAAATGAAAGAGAAATTTGGAAAGGAATACCTCATGAGAACAAGAAAACTCCTGGAATCTATATTATATAGCAGACACCTAATAAAATGTATAAATACATGGGCAGTGTCACTAGTGAGATACTCTGGACCGTTTATAGGATGGACAAAAGAAGAACCGAGACAGGTCGACCAGAAAACAATGAAACTCATGACCATGCATAATGCACTACACCCAAAGGACGATATTGACAGACTCTACGTGAAAAGGGATAGACGGCGGGAGAGGACTGATCTGTATAGAAGACTGTGTGAAGGACACAAAAAAAAGAACTAGAAAAATACATAATGCAAAACACTGAAAGGATAATTATGGCAGCGAGAGATACGGAGAAAACCAACAAAACAGAAAACAGAGAGACAAATGACAAAACGAGAAAATAGAAATGGGAAGAGAAACAACTTCACGGAAGATTAATAAGAATGACAAAAGACGAGAATAACGAAAACACCTGGACATGGATGCGAAAAGGACATATAAACCGAGAAACTGAATCCCTAATAACTGCAGCACAAGAAAACACGATAAGAACCAACCATACCAAAGCAAAGATCGATAAAACACATGAAAAAAGCTAATGCGGACTCTGTGGGCAAAGAGACGAAACGATAAACCATATAGTAAGTGAATGTAGGAAACTGGCCCAAAAGGAATACAAAAACAGGCATAACCAAGTAGGGAGGGCGGTGCACTGGGAATTATGCAAACGGCTGCATTTTGAGCGTACAGATAAATGGTACAAGCATAAACCCGCAACAGCATTAAAAAACCGAGAACCACAAAATCCTATGGGACATGGACATACAGACGGACAAACCCATACAAGCAAGAAGACCCGATGCCGTAAAAATTAACAAGAAAAAGAAATCCTGTCAAATCGTAGACTTTGTTGTCCCAGCTGACCACAGGGTGACTATGAAAGAAAAAGAGAAACGAAGCAAATACACAGAACTAGTCAGAGAGTTAAAAGGGGTTTGGATGATGAAGAAAATCAAAATAGTCCCGATAATAGTAAGAGCACTAGGAACAACCCCGAAAAACCTGGGAAAAAGAATGGCAGAAATTGGAATCAGAGGAATAGCTGCAAAAATACAACGCCTAACAATAAGGAAAATGGCTGAAATATCAAGAAAAACCGTTGAATTCGGAGAATAACACAAGATAATATAACGAAGAAGCGTTACAGGGAATGAAGAACACCGAAGCTGCAGATCTACATGTTCTACACCCCCCATCATGCATCTCTCTATTGTTTCACCACCGTTCCCTCCCCCACCCAAAAGTGATACCAAAGAACCGAGAAGGGTAAAGGAGGATGGAAAAAACAAGGAGGGAGCACTGGCCAGATTTCCGCCGGACAAATGCGAAGAGAACTGGGATCTTGGGGAGGCTTAATGCCACTCAAATTCCAGTATAAACCAATGGCAACTGCCAGCGAGAAATCAATGGTAAGATGCTGTTGCGATGATGTTATCGAAGGAGGAGGAGAGAGCTGGACGTCTGGTAAATAGTAAACAACTGATAATCCCTCTAAAATATTACTGGTGTTATAGTGAATTCGAGAGAGCAAGTGATTGCAGGTGATTGAATGACTTACTGACTAAATAGTTTTCTAACGAATGATAAAAATATTTTTTCTTTTTGTATAGTTTTAAAGGTAAAAACTTCCAATACCATATATATATATATATATATATACACACACACACACACACACACACACACACATATATATATATATATATATATATATATTTGGCCGGTTTTACATCTGCAATCTCCATTTTAGTGTATAAGTTTACCTATAAATATAATATATCCATCTACTTATACATTTATATTCTGTATGTATGTTTACTTATATTTTACTATGTGCATTTACATACGCATTTACTTACCTTATTCCGGAACTTGTAGATACCAGCCATCTTCTCCCCTTAAACTTTCCCCTTTTAACTCTTTATTTATTTATGTATTTGGTCACTTATTTACTTATATATGTGTGTATATGTATGTGTATGTTGCGTATATATATATGTATGTATGCGTGTAATTGTATGTGTAACATATATATGCATGTATATATATGCATGTGGATGTATATATATATATACATACATATATATTTATTTAACTAATAATTCCTCACAATTCATTGGCTTCTTTTTATGACTCCCGCTGATAATTTAATTCTAAAGTAATAGCTTATCTATTTCAGTTGACTCCTTTATTTGCTTTAAATTAGGCTCTACATCAACGACACCCTGTCTGGGTCATTTTGACATTGCCTTTTCTATACTAAAAATTACTCAATCACCATTCAATTATTTTTTTTTCGTCTTCTTTACTCACTTTTCTTAAATTAGCCTTGGCAGCCGCGTTTTAAAATCTCTCCATTTCTTCTTTCTACGCACAATTTATCTTTCTTTTAATGATATTATTTTAACTCATTCCCGTTTTTTCTTTGTACCCATTTGTGAATTATTCTACGGAATTCTGCCTTTTGTATTACTTTCAACCATCTTCCATGAACGCGATTCCTTTGGATGTTACTGTAGAAATGGGGATTTAATCCACGTTTTTTTTGGATTTTACCGTTATTGGATATTTTACTCTTCACCAGACCATCCTTTTACGTGAAATCACCTTTTCCTCACCCTATTCCCTCTGCTTCACTATGTTTTACCAAGATCTATGACTTAATTGTAGTTTCATTACATACTTTTGCAAGGAAAATACGATCCCGCATGTTGCTAATCCCTACCCTCTGATGAGAAGGATTAAAGACTATCCACTTATTTTGATTAAAGACTATCCACTTATTTTGATTAAAGACTATCCACTTGGTTTGTGCTTGCTTCTTAAAATTAAATGTGTTTTTAACTCTTTTTCAAAGTGCTTTTTAACATGCTTTATTAATTACTTGTTCTTATATATAGCCAAATTTTCCGCCCAAAACCCATTAAAAAGCTTGTTCTATGTCTGCATATATTTTATGTAAAATGTCAAATGTTTAGACCAAAAATTAATTTGGTAGAGACCGCATAGGTCATTTTTTCTAAAACTTTTACCTCAATTTTGGCCACTTAACAATTTTTGTTTCGAACTCAAATCAAATTAAAACGTTCGATCCATGTCGAAGTAAACTACATCTAAAATTTCAAGTGTTTAGACCGAAAATTGGCGGAGGAATTTGGTAGAGTTTTCAGAGATCAAATCGTTTAACTTTGACCGCTTTGACAGTAAAGATTTTTGCCGATAACCAATTAAAGATATTTTTCTAAATCTCAATACCCCTTATGTTAAATATCGAGTCTGTAAACTGAAAATTGACAGAGTAGTTCTGTAGGGAAATGTACATACACAGACAGACGCACACAGACAGTTTTCACTTTCATAAATATATAGATAAGAGACTGGAATTGACAGTGGGATAATAACACCTTACAGATATTAGAATACAAAAGCACTATTTCCAGAAAGATTCCATGGCTCAACTACTTTTATCCAAGCTATGATGTATCAACCTAGCATATACAAGAAATGCAATTCAGGATAAAAATGTACAGATAAAAAGTAAAATAGCATACTTTGTATAAGTGTTAACATACACAATTGTTTAGCAACAAAAAGCAGCTTGCAATAATAATAATAATAAGCACCGCTAGAATTTTTAATTTATATATTATGAGGTGCTTTCAGTAAGTTTCTAGTCTTGTTGTAAAGGCACTTAAAATTGTTGTAGACACTTGACAATTCAGTATGTTATTATTATACATCTTATGGGATGACTGACGAATTTTTATGATTTTAGATTCAAATTACCATCTATAACAGACATAAGAAATATACCCTACTAAAGCCTTATTGTCACAGGAGGTAAATTTAAAAAAATGCTATCTGGATGCGAGGACACTTTAGAAGAACTATATGCAATTCTGTTTTGAACTTAGGTAAAATTCGACAAAAAACGTATGGAATGCTTCAAACTGATTTTCTTGATGGAATTTAAGTGGCATAAGAGATCCAAGAAGGCAGGGGTTCTATGAAGGATGATGAGAGGTGTGGGAGGAGTAAGAAAGTCAGAACACCAGAATTGATTGGCCAAATAAAGAATTTTATGAATAAGAACCGCCATGCGTTTATAGGAAAAATAAATGCACATTTTGATGTCAGTGTGGGAACTGTACCCACAATTATTCGCGAGGAACCAAAGCTGCGGGAGGTGTGCGTGAAATCAGTCCCAAACGTTTTCAGAGAAGATCAGAAATAAGTCGTTGTCATGAACATTAAGACAGTTCCTTACCCTTCCTATAGTCCAGGCCTTGATGCCTGAGAATTGTTCTTATTCCTAAACTCAAAGAAAACCATCGAGGCTGTCGTTATGAGACAACTGAGGGCATGGAAGATGCTGTATCGAGGGCTAATGACTCACTCACACAAGAGAACTTCCATGGGGACCTTCCAGAAGTTGTTGGAACCGCACGACCAGTGATTAGAAGCCAGAGGAAATTATCTTCGAAGATGATTAGATTTTCTGGTGTATGCTATCAATAAAAGTCCCTTCTCCTAAAATTGGAAACGTATTGAAGGCACTTAATAGTATTTAATTCGGAAAGAAAACATGACGAATATTAACCATTGTGTGTGTTTAATTTAAATAATTGGAAAATAACAGAAATGCAAGTCCAGTCAGGGTTGACTCGTGATTCGTTTTTACTTGACTGTTAAAATTGATAGTAACATCCCATGCTTAGAGTAGAGAGTGTGTGAGAGAAATGTGGGAGGACTATTATTTATTAATAGGTGATTTAACCCTGGCGCTACGATGGTATTTTTACAAATATTGCCTACGATGGGTGTAAATTTTTTTTACATCACATAAAACAATACACACAATCAAACAGGAATTTCAAGCATGGGTTTCATTCATTGATTAATGCATTTAAAGCAAAGAAGAATTCCATAGTCCTTGTAGATATCATTGTTGTTTGTTATAGACAAACTAGGTGTTAAAAAATTAACAGCCAGCGTAGCCTAAGGGTTAATGATTTTTTTTTTTAATTTAAAGGAAATGGAAAATCCGTTTTCTCATAACATGTTTTATTTTTCATATTATAATAAAAATATGATTTTACTTTAAAACTACTTCAAAAATAAACAATCAACATTAAATTGTAAAAGTAGTTTACACAAAATATTGTTTTACTTTGAACCTTTATCATTTACTAGTATTTCAGCCCGGCGTTGCCCGGGTGTTTTGAGGTGTATGTTGAGCAAAAACAAAAAACAAAATAGAAAAAAGCGGTTAATTTTTTAAACTTTGACCTCTATTATAACCTCTTAATATTTATTGCTTGGCGCTCAAATCAAGTTATTGTTAGATCTATTTCCAAGGAACCTATATCTAAAATTTCAAATGTTTATACCCAAAATTGGCGGAGGAGTTTGGTAGAGTTCTCAAAGGTCAAATCATTGAACTTTGACCCATTTAACAGCCAAATTTCTGGCCGAAAACGGATTACAAATATTTTCCAAAATATCAGTACACTGTATATCAAATTTTGAGTCTGCAGACTGAAAATTGACAGAGTTATTGCATAGGGAAATGTACACATACACACAGACACACAGACAAACACACAGGCACGTTCACTTTTATAGATATATAGATTATCTATTTATCTGCTTCTGCTATTATATAAAAGGATCTTCGTTTGTGTGTCTGTGCCTCCGTGTGTCCGTGTGTCTGTGTGTCTGTAAGTTCGTTTCCTATGGACTCGAAAACGGCTAAAGCAATTTTTATGAAATTTCACAGGAAGTTATTTAATACGCCTGGCAGTATTCTTTGATAGGTTTTGTGTCGGAATGTCTTCGATAAGTGTCGATAATCGAAATAATCCGACGAAAGAAAGGAACAGGCGATTTTGACAAAAATCAACATCTTACACAGCCGTATGTCACAAATGCATTTGAGAAGTTTTATTACCACGCAAGCCGAAAAAGCCTAACATATAAAATCAACAGTATACATGACAGGGGCGCGTTAGAAATGAAAATTTCTGTTTAGATCAGAACTGAAGAATGATATTGACTTTTGTATATTAAACTTTAATGCAAGCCATTATATATAAAAATAATTTCATAAAATTAACAGTAGGTTGATCCGAACACTTAGGACAGATATGCTTGTTGACGATTCGTCCACACCTTGCCAACGATTTAATTGTGCTTAACGTCTCCGACGTTTCTTTGCTTAAGACTTTTAGTACTGTGTTTGGAAAGCAGAGCTCCGCCATGCACTAAATGTTTTATGACATGAGAAGAATTCTTACACACGAAAAGTGATTGCCAATTTTATTAACACAAACTTTAATTATCTACATGTTTATCTATAAAAAGTGGGAATGTGTGTGTATGTATGGGGACAAGTTTTAACCTATACTCTCAACGAATTATTGGTCTATAAACTTTAAAGTTAGTATATAGGGTATTCAAACACGTAGAACATTTTTTAATCAGCTTTCATCTGGAAAAAAGTGCCGGTAAAGAGTGCGGTTCATCGGATTTTTATCTGTCTGTCAACTGTTTCACTAATGCGCATGCGTGAATAGTTCGCGTTACTGATTCCTTACGTTTAGAGTAAGTAGGTTTGAAAACAGTTTTTAAAAATCGAGTAAAACTGCTTTTTTGCTATATTGGGTACAATATAAAAATTGTTTTTTTTTTTTTTTTTTTTTACACAGTGATCACCACTTATCAAGGCCCGGAAGCCACTCAGGGATAAGGGTTATTGCAAGTACATCACGTTAGTGAGGAGATTTTATGAAGTGTTTTATTAGGGGGGCGGTTCATAAGGAATTTGTTAACATTAGACTTAAAGACATCCAAGTTGTAGTCCGGAGGGAAGCAGGCAGACGGAACAGAGTTCCACAGGCGTGCAGTTCTAAGAAAGAAGCTTTGTTCATGAAATCCGCGTTTTGATTTAGGCACAGATATAGAGTGGGGGAAATTTTTCACAGTGGATTCAGCTAGACGGGTGATTTTCGTGAAAGTTTGGCGAGGGGGGACCAGGGATTGGAGTTCAGACGAGCACCTGCCATGAAAATAACGATAAAACAAGGATAGGCTCGCAACGTCTCTTCTGTGGGAGAGGGGTTGCAGGGTAGAGAAAAGGGCATCCCCCACTAAACCACGAAGTCTATTTTGTACTCTGTCAAGGCATGATAGGCTGTTTTTAGCAGCTCCTGCCCAGATATGGCAACAGTATTCCATCCTTGGCCGTACTTGGCTTTTATATAGATAGAGAATTGCATCAGTAGTGAGATATCTTCTGGAGCGGTAGAAGGATCCCACCATCTTTCCTGCGACCTTGGCAACAGACTTGATGTACGTGTTCCATTTCAGATCAGGAGTAAAGGTCAAACCCAGAAGCTTGTCAAAACACGGGGCCTCACCCAGACGAGAGCCATCCATCACAATTGATGCCAGCTGGGGATCAGAGCGTTGATGATGTAAGGATAGGAGTTTGGTTTTGGATGCATTAAAGGTAACTAGCCACATCTTCCCCCACTGAACCACGCGCTCGAGATCAGAGGAGAGAGAATCCGAGAGAACTTCGTCATTTACAGCCTTTGATGTGTTGCTGTAGATGGTCGTGTCATCAGCATAGATGTCAACGAATGATTTAAGTATGTGTTTAGGGAGGTCATTGATGTAGATCAGGAAGAGAGTTGGGCCGAGGATTGACCCCTGAGGGACTCCAGCATTTACATTGCAGGCCTCCGATTTTTGTCCATCTACCACTACTCTTATGAGCCTATCGGAGAGAAATGATTTAATGATTGAGAAAACATTTCCAGTTATACCGTAGCTGGAAATCTTGTGAAGTAGACCCTTATGCCATACTTTGTCAAAGGCCTTTGATATGTCAAGAGCAATTGCCCTAGAAAGGAAGCCTTTGTCAAGAGATTCACTAATCCTGTGGGATATAACCGTCAGCAGTAGATCTTGCAGAGCGGAAACCATATTGTGTGTCACTAAGAAGGTTGTTTCTGCTGAGGTGGTTGACTATTTCTCTATTTAATATTGATTCCAATTGATGATTGACTCTAGTAATAATAAATGCGCAATCTGCATAAATTAGATATCATGTTTATGCGTATTTTACGACCGGGTTACGCCGGGCGGCTTGCTAGTAATAAATAGAATCAATAGGGATTATTCAGAGTATTCACCAGTTAGTTTGACAGACCCGCACAAATCGTTTGTAAATATTGAAATGTATTTAGCATTATACCAAATCTATTCTTCCAAAAGATTAACTCAGTTTACCACACTACAAAAATACAAACACCTGACAGTATCCTATGTCTCTATTAGTTAGAATTAACCAATGCATATAATATTGTTGTTACATGTGTACCGATACATCAACCAGTATTGAACAGGGTCTAAAAAAATGTCTTTAATGTGAAAGATCGCACACTATCAAGCAAGATCAGATCCAACCCCTGTGCAATCGCAACAATGTTTCATCGCTTTACAAATCCTTCATTTGAATGTGCTCCGACGAACTCGTAGAACTGGTCCACCCTCAGGGTAAATATTTCCACTTGACCCTAAAAGTTACACAATCCCTACTCTATCACGGTAGAGGTCCTTTGATGGTAGTTTTTTTTTTTACTGCAATCGTTTCTTCACTCGAATTGCCATATGTTGGAATTCCTCCATGTGCGTTTCCTACCACTGTATATACGTGCAAAAGCTTAATTATGATGTGGGCAGACATGTCGCTGCTCAACTCTCTTCTTAGAGTGTTTTCTTTTAGTCATGATCTTAATTCAAAGTATCCCCTTAAGACTCAATGTCATGATAGAGAAAACGGTAATATATCAGAAGCAAAGGAATAAATCTAGTCTTCCATAAGTTTGTGACGAATTTAAATTGTGTGGATACCCGGTAGGAAAGCAGACCCACTCTAGTATTTTGCCATCTTTGGGCATGACAGAGAATAGACTAAAATCCTAGACTAAAATCCTAGCCTAAAGATTAAGGAAACGTATTTTAGTTCACGAATTAGGTTCTACACAACAACGTCATCAAATGAAATTTAAATTTTTTATGAATTACATTTTCGGCGAGACGGGTAACATCGTTTTTAAAAACGGGTTGAAAGGTGATAACGTACGCACAAATAAAAAAATGTCTTTATCTATTTTTATATAGATTTATCAAATTCTGAAGAAGTAAGTTTTCTGTTCCTACAGAAAATGCCATTTTTATTTGTACGAATCTAATTGTCCTCGTCCCCAATATCCTTCTGACAAGACGCGCACAATGTCGATGTACAATGAGGAGTACCTGTAAAATGAAATCACACTGGCTGATGCGCAAGTTAGTCAAGTCTACGATCCGTATAGAGTGCGAGAGTGGCGTTAATATCAATTGCCTCTTTTCGCTCTTGCCCCACGCACGCTCGCTTTTGATTGATGTGTGTGTGTGTGTAGTAAGTGTGGGTGGGGGTCCGGGGAGGAGGGTGAGCGAGCTCGGGAGAGAAAAAGAGTAAATGATTTACGCGGTGACTTCCCGTGTAAATTGTATTGAATTTCGTTCATCTCAAGCGAGATGGATACAAATTAAAGCTGAGAGTCCGGACGCCTTCACCTAAGACGCCATTTTGTCACTTTCTCAAACGAATAGCATTTACTTTCATGTCAACGAAAAAGGTTATCTATCAGCTTCTTTCTTTTTTACTCATCCGTGCTTTTCTTCCTTTTTTACTCTTTGAAATCGCTGATTAAATATCTATTACTAAGGCTATCTCTTTAAGTCTAAAATTCGTTACCGATATTCAATACACTTTTACCGTTCGCCCATTGATTATATGTATATATATATATATATATATATATATATATATATATATATATATATATATATATATATATATACACTAGCAGGCCGCCCGCCGTTGCCTAGTCGTGAAGTATGCATAACTCTCTCTTTCTGATGGAATGGTCATTACTGACCAGCCGTGGTACTCTTCATGAAACGGTTCTGCGCTATTTTGAGCAACTCAGCCATGCTAACATCCGCAATGTCTTTCACATTGTCTGACATTCTTGGTTTTAGTCTTCCACGCCCTTTTTTGCCAGGGGTTGTAGCAAAGAGCAGGTCTTTTGTAAGGCCGTCTGTTCTGACGCACATAACTATTATATTTTAATTCATTCAGACTTTAACATTTATTATTATATACCTCATACACTCTTATCCAATATATAGTAACGAGTTCAAAAGTTATAAAATAATATCTTAGTAATTTCCGCTAGAATCGTAATCAAACGTTCTAGCTCTTCAGCCCTAGGTTATGTATTTATCTGTCCAGTGTCAGTGCCGTTTGAGCTACCGACAGATAATTACGAAAGGTTCAAAATAATGCGACTTTGAACAATGAATGTCTAAATTTGAACATGCGCAAACGTAACAGCCTGTTAAATATTTGATTCGACTTTCTCTGCCAAAGTCAACTGGCTTGTTTTAAATTGTGTCATCTTGGTAGCAATTGTTGCCGGCTAAAACCTATATCTAAATTATACTATATGTTTAAAAAAAACCCTATATATCACATTACTTGTCTGTAGACAAAATAATTAAGCAGGAGTTTGATAGAGACTTTTTGCACACATATTGACAAAGTAACTTTGCACACACACCGACAAAGCAACACACACACACACACACACACACACACACACACACACACATATATATATATATATATAGTGCGTGTCAAATTATTAACAGGATAACATTTTTCTACCAGTTTCAGAAACTTACCGGTAGTTTCGTATCAAAAGCTTCGGAAATGTTGGCAATGCTTAGCTGCGCGTACTGTGAAATTTTCGTACTGTTCTGCGCAATGTAAACGACTTGCTATCGTAATTGCTGAATCCACGGTATTTGATGTGTGTCAAATTATTAAGAAGGCAGTTTGTTTTGTCAATAAAATGGGTCGTAAAGGTGGTTTTAGTAGTTCTGAAAAGAGTACTATTACAGAACAGCTAGTAAAAATTAAAACTACCCTCAAAATATCGAAAATGATAGGAAGGTACCATCAAACTGCGAATAATTTTTATAAAGACGCTACAAAAGTACGTAAGAGAGTTGATAAAAGTAAATCTCGATTTGTTTCACGCCGTTCTGTAATTCAAATTAAACGTGAAGTTGTTAAGAACCCAGAGCGGACAAGTCGAGAAGTTTTTGACCAAGCCAGATTAAAGAATGTCTCAAACGGTACTCGATGTCACCTTCTGAAAAAAGTGGCAAAGTCTGTTAAGCCTGTGATAAAACCTCCAGTAAAGCAACATCACCTTCATAACCGATTGAAAAGGACAGAGAGCAACATGAAAACGGATTTTTCTGAAGTTCACGGATGAAGTGCGTGTCACTTTTGATGGCCCAGATGGCTGGAGCAAGGAGTGGGTCCTAGATGGACGACAACTTCATCAGCGTTTAAAGCGCCAACAATGTGGTGGTAGGATAATGATTTGGGCTTAGATTATCGGAGGTACTTTAGTAAGCCCATGGAAACTCCCAAAAAGACGTAAAAATGGCGTCAAATATTTACATAGCTTTTCTGATGGAGAACTTTGACCCATGGCTGAAGAAGCAAAGGTTGACGTTCAGCAGAAATATTATTTTTATGCCGGATAATGCTCCCTCGCGTGGAGCTAACAAAAGCAAAGCGTATTTGCAACAACTGGGGTTCTCTGGCTTACAGAAGATGGAGTGGCTTGCGAATCCACCAGATTTGAACCGAATTGAGAACGCTTTGAGTATCATGAAGCGACGCCTCTATGCAAGTAGACGTCAATTTTAGAGCAAAAATGAGTTGTAGGATACTCTCAAAGAGATATCGCGAGGAATAACTGTTGACGTAATCAGAAATTTCACTAATTCTTCATAAAAGTCACAACATATTTCACAGGTCATTCATAAAAAAAGGATTGCATATCCCCTACTAATCATGTCAACATAGAAATTGGTATGTAGTTATTGTGTTGTAAGCATTTTTCCTAAGGGTTTAATGTTTGAAAATTATTTCAATAAACATGTTATGGGTATATTTGTTTTTTTTTTCTCAACCTTACGTTAATAACTTGACACACTGAAATCAATAGATATTCCTATCTTCTGCCATAGTTTCGCTAATACTGCTTTAAATACTTTTATTTTCTGATTGAAGTAGCTGAATAGTATTGTAAGCACTTACTCAAAGTTTCATGGATTTTTATTCACTCGTTCCTTAAATATTAAGAAAAATGTAAACTCGTAAATAATTTGTATATTATATATATATATATATATATATATATATATATATATATATATATATAATACCTTGTCTATGTGTGCGCGAAATGTCTTTACGAAACTCCTTTCTGTATGAGAAGCATTCAGCTTGGAAATGGCATGATCTTTAGTGGTGCTTCCCTAATTTCCCTTTCACTTATCATATTCACCCTCACCTTTATTGACATGATGATCTCATAAAATTCGTTTAGTTTAGTATTAAATTAAACTTGAAATGGTGTTCAGGGGTAACGGGTGGATGTCTCCTTCCTTAATTTATCTAAGTTATTGTTATAGTTCTGAATTAGCCACAATAAAAACAAAACAACGACGCGTATTAATAAAAGATAAACAAAGGGTTCCAGAATGAAAATAATGTTTGCATTCCACCGAGCATGCGACATTGACTCCGGAACTAGAGCCCTACTTGAGATCGTTAAGAGTTCGGTATATATGAACGGTGATTGAGTCCATTCAGAGGATGGTTTCCCCACAACCCCCCCTCCCAAGCTGATTTCTCCAGTATTTTTTCTTTTGGAAGCATACCAGCAAGAGGTCTGTGCACTTTCTTTTGCTGAGGAGCGTCTTGTTTCTGGCATGATTTGTGGAGGTTCTATGTCAGAAATGTCATACACTGTATCGTTTACCTCTACGTCTTCTTGTGGGGGTTCTGCTTGATTCTTGTGGGTGCATTTCCTTATTTGTTTCAGGTACTTTTTATGTTCGAACTTTGGGCCGTGAATGATGTATGTAACATTGCCGATGTTTTGTGAGATCGTGCCTTGTTTCCAAAAGGAAACGCTGTTCTTCAAATGCTTAAAATAGGCATTATCGCTGGGGTTTAAATCGTTTTGTTGGCATGGTAGAGTCTATGTGTTGCATTGTGTGTTTGGGCAGCAGTTTATCAAAAACTTATTTGATTTTTCGCCCAAACTAGATTTCAGCCGAGGATCCTGCATCTTGTGTGATAGGATTTTTCGTAATTCTATAAACTTGGAGAAATTGTTGGAGAGCCTTTTCCGTTGGTATGCTGTACGCCTTCTTTAACGCCCTTTTTAGCGTGTCGACGAAGCGTTCGACCTGTTCGTTGTTCCAGTTATGGTATTGAGGGGCCGTTATATACTTGAGTTTCTATGTATCGCAGAATTCCCTAACCTTTGCCGAGGTGAACTGCGTAGAGCTGACCAGTCAGTCTACAATTCCAAAACGAGCAAATAACTCTAATAAAAAAACAATCCGCAATCGTTGCGGTGCTTGGATTTCTGTATATCCAGACCATTTAGAGTAGCTGTCAGGTAGTAGAAATCCTCTACTGGTCCCGTATAGTCAAGTTGTTTCGAGAGAAATTCTAGTGTAAAATCGTAATTTAGAAGAATCGGTTCCCATCTTAATAGCCGGTTCGCCGTGAATGTGGGAAGTCCCTTTTTTTGCTTCAGAAATTGCTATCAAAAGCTGCGAAAATGATGCATAATCCCTCTTTTTCGATCTGAGCATAATTTTCTCCGCTGGAAATACTGTCCGGGATGCAAAAACAATTGGTTGTTTGGAGCCATCCAACATTCTATGTAACATGCATGTCCTAATGCCATATTGGCTTGCGTCGCTAGCCACTATTATATTCAAATCCGAGTTAAAATGAGTTAGAAACAGTTTCGAGATAGGGAGGTTTTTTATTTCTTGAAATGATGTCTGGCATCCAGTGTCCATTCCCAAGTTTTATCCTTCTTTAGTAATTGGTTAAGTGGTGCGCGCAGTTTGTGCATGTTTGGGATAAACCCTTGGTAATAATTTGCCAAGCCAAAAACGCTTTGTAGTTGTGCTATGTTTTTCGCCGCCAGCATCTCTCTAATAGCGGTCGTTCTGTCCGGATCTGGGCGTCTGCCATCTTTATCAATCATATGTCCTAAGTATTTGATTTTTGTAAGAAGAATTCACACTTGTCTTCTTTTAATTTAAATAATTTTGTATTCGAATAAATACTTGTTTGATATGCTTTGCGTGTTCCTTCCTGCTTTTTTCATTATAATAATGTCATCCAAATATGGTGATGGCGGTGTCAAGGTCGCCCAGCATGGTATCCATGACCTGCTGGAATATAGCAGGTGATACTTTAAACCAGAACGCGAGCGTTTAGTATCTGTAAAAACTCCCGATTGGTATAAATACAGAGAAGGTTAGCGCTTTTGTCGTTTACAGGAATCTGTAAATAACCGTCGCTCAGGCCGATCTTAGAAAAAAACTTGCCACCATTTAATTTTGTAAACTCTTCATCCAGGCTTGGTAATGGATAGTGGAAGTCTTCTAATTACCCCCTGAGTCCAGTCGAGAAGTCGACGCAAACGCGGATTTCCCCAAACTTTTTTTTTTACGTAGATTGCCGGAGCAGTCCACATACCGTATTCAGTTTTATGCAGTATACCGACGCTTTCCAATCTGCCCAGTTCCTGATCTTGTTCATGGATGCGAAAAGGATGGTGCTTAACCCCCCGCCAAAATACGGTTTTATGATCGATTTCAGCTTAAAATCAGCGCCTATATTTTTACATGTCCCAAACCCAAGAATGAATACATATGTGTATTCTACCTTAAAGCTAGTTAGAAGTTTCTTAGTTTCCGCTGGATAGGCTTCTATTTTTTGCAAAATGTGGAGATAGGTAAGTCCCACAGGTTAAACTTATCCATCCTATTAGAGCCGAACAAGTTTTCACTAATTTTAATGGATATTTTTTGAAAACTTTTAGTTTGTCCAAGCAAGGTGGCGTTAGTAATTAATTCACCCTCTAAATTAATTTTAGTGTCATTGACGGCTTTTGCCGTTCTATGGATGTTTAGCATAGTAGGTTTTCGTAATTACTTCCACGTTTTAAAGTTTAGCAATGTGAGATCCGACCCACTGTCTAACTGAAATTTAATATCCATGCCGAGAATTTGGATCTTAAGTATTTACAAAGGTTTTCTTCTAAGGCGTCTAGGGTTATGGTTTGGCGCACTCGGCTTTTGTTCTGATTTTTCCTTTTATGCCACATTTTATTACATATATGACATTTTCTTGTAAAGGGCAATTCTTGACACAGTGCTTCTCACCACATCTGAACCAAGAGATCAGTTCTTTTGGTTTATCAGATTTTGGGGGTATTTTTTTGTCTACCGTCTTGTATTGTAGGTCAGCGGTTTTTCCATGGTTATTTTTTATTTTATATTTGCGATGGCAGCTTTAGTATTTCTCGTATCTTTTTTTATTTCCACCTTTTGAGAATCATCGGCATGAGAAGCTTACACCCAGTGCAGTTCGGGGGCCCCCCGACTAGAGCAGGCAATCAGTTGATTTGATTTAAAAATAGGCGAATGCATCAATTTCGATAACAATAAATGTATTGGAATTTTGGAACATTCGTTGATCCTCATTCAATCCCGAGCAACATTGGATCTATCTGCTAGTAAATACATAATAAAACCTTTATACTCAAACAAAAAATGATTAGAATATCCGGTAATTATAATAAAGTTCATATATCTCTTAATTTGTTATTTAATTACAGTTAGACTAATACACACGTATAACACCCGAGTCCACATCAAACTATTTATGTAATACAAGTTAAAACATAAATACAAAAATAAATAACACTCTCCATTTATATCCAAATACACAATTAAAACGGATGAAAATACAACTTCCGTAATCGGTAATATTATGTTAGTGTAAATTAATACGCACACTTGTAATGAAAAGCTTTTGTTAATATTGTAACATAATTTCTTGTTTTTCTTCGCATTTCTCCCATAAGCCTTTTTCCATCTTTTTTTTGTTTAATTTGCAGTTTCGTTAACCGAGACAAAGCTGATCTTAGCTCCTCCATCTTGTCTTGTTGGCTATCTCAGAGGAAAAAAAAGAAAAGATTTAGTTCAAATACACAATAAAAATAGATGAAAATACAACTTGCGTAATCAGTAATATTATGTTGCTGTAAATAATTATACAAAGTTGTAATGAAAATGTATATCCTACATAATTAAAATAAACCGAAACTTATTAAAAGAAAAAGAATCTTTTCAAACAAAACAGCGGACGCCAATAGGAGGTGATAGATATCGTCCATTCTATTTTTCTGGAATGTTGAGGAGTTTAGTCGGTCTCTAAGGTACTCTACATAAGCATTAAAATCTTATCGGTGTCAATAAAGATTAGTCAATCCGAAGACGATATAATATATATAATTTTTAAATAAAAATTTGCATAGTATATATATTTAACTAGCGGTTGCAACTATTAGTTAACCTGAATGCAGCTTAGTTTGGCAATTCATCATGAAGAGACAAACAAACAGCCACCGTTTACAGATTGCAAATAATACGATCAATTTACTGAGAGAAACATTGGTGATTTAACCCCGGTAGATTATTTTCATTAGGAGTACCTAAAGTCCCATATTTACACTGATAAATGCTGCCTTATTTAATGCATAAGGATTGTCTAAATTTGATCTCTTGATCACGGCATGTACCCGCGAGCCGCGGCTATATTACCGAAACTGTATTTTAACTATGAATGCAAATATTAATATTTGTACTAAACCACCATCTGACACTGTTATTATTGGCTTTGCTTTAATGTGTTACAATCACTCATGGCAAAGCACAGTACTGATTGAAATTGATGTATTGATTAAAAGTGATTTAAAACTAGTATCTTATATCGCATAAGTTGTGGAAATATAGGGTTCATGCCTTTTGAAAAAAGTATTAATGCGAACTTAACCAAACTAGATTCAGTCGGATTCAACCTTATGCACGCATTTCACGCACGGCGGCGATCTACAGGTCACCAGGCATGCGCACTGCGAGAGAAGGAAAATTGTAATGGCTATCATCCTAGAAAATGACACTTTTGTAATGAAAATAAATAATAAAACCTTTATACTCAAACAAGAGCAAAGAAAAATGATTAGAATATCCGGTAATTATAATAAATTTCATATATCTCTTAATTGGTTATTTAATTAAAGTTAGACTAATACACACGTATAACACCCGAGTCCACATCAAACTATTTATGTAACACAAGTTAAAACATAAATACAAAATAAATAGCACGGAAACGTAGAAATCTAAATGATATCAAAGAAATATACGGAAAACATTTAGAGTATTCTCCCTTAACAATTGTGATGAAAAGCGACTTTAACGCTTTTGATAGACGAAATTATCGCAATAGCGCATTGGGTCCTTATCAGCACTTGCAGCCATAGTGTAATATAGCGGAACCATTTGCCTATGGATCGGCACGTTTATCTAAGATTGGATATCCGTTCATCATGTCGCCTATCAAAACTTTCTTCCTGGGGGAGTTAATCAAAGATCAGAGTTTAATTGTTTTCTCTTCAAGTTTCAAGCCGAACACAATCGTTGCCTTTCCTTACTATTGTTTAATACTTCCAACGTTACCTGATGATGACAGTAAACAGTGTGGATTCTGACCTTGGAAATCATGTTTATTACAAGACGTAATCGGAGTATTTTATGTAAATCGATGTGTCTAACAATGCTTAACGTTTCTTTACTAAGTGAAATATTTACATAATTCATGACGGCACAATGAAAACAATATCTGCCCAATATAAACTCATTTGAACGTTTGCAAGATAATTTTTAAGCTTTTATGTTCCTAAGTCTACCACAATAATTCATAAGCACATATATGAACATATAAATGCATATATAAAAGACCATGTGTAAAGAATAAGGTATTTATTAAAAGTAATGCTAAAACTTTAATAATTTTTACGTCTATATAAAACGACCAAATGTAAAGTATCACGAAAGAAAAAAATTCGAAGGGACTAGATAAACAAAGTGTCGTTTTGTTTGAATCGAATGTGTTGGAGTTCATGGGATATTTAGTATTTCATAGCCGTGTCGTGTATTATTTGCCGCGATACCTTCTAATCGAGCGGCCACGGTTGTCGTTTAGCTACAAGGAGTTTGCATCGAAGTAAACAACAGCGCATTGACATTGAAATCAGATAGGTTCTCTCACTTGCCGTATTTGGGTTCTGTCCTAATGCTTAAAAATTTATAAAAAATCTATTTATTTTATTAAATTAAATTTAGATTTTTGATGATTATCGTATTTATAGTGTATACTGATAAATGTAGTATACGAGAAGTGAAAGTGAAAACTTGTAATAGTTCTACCCGAATATTTTCTGTGCATACAGTTAGGGCAAATGGCATATTACTATTTTTTGTTGATAAAATTCTTCCAAGCAAAATTTACAATAACTTCCTAAAGGTTTATAGTCGTTTTCTTCTTACCTATTAAAATGTATTTTAATAAGAATATTCTCATGTTAAAAGTTCATAACGCTTGGACAATGAAGATTACTATGCGAAACGTAGACTATTTAATGCTTGTGTATATTTAGAAATCTATGGAGCTATATTCTATCATATTTATGCTACATCGTTGTAAATAGCAGATTCAGGTTACTTTATTATTATTATTATTATTATCATTATTATTATTATTATTATCATTATTATTTTTATTATTAATATTATTGTTAATATTGATATTATTATTATTATTATTAATATTATTGTTAATATTGATATTATTATTATATTTATTATTATAATAATTATTATTATATTTATTTTATCATTATGATTTTATTATAAGTTTATATAAGTTTTGGTTTCAGTTTCGACTATAGTTGATGGCACTTAAATTATTCAATTTTTTTATAAATAATTTTATCAAGAATTCTTCATAAGTTTTGGTTTAGGTTTCGATTATGGCTGAAAGAGTTCAAGTTATATATATATATATATATTTTTCATAAGTTTTATTTCAGTTTCGATTAAAGTTAATGCACCCAAGTCATATAGATATATATTTTTTATTTTTGAAATCGCACTTTTATAGCTTATAAAAATCGATAGAACATTAACTCTATAATAATATATTCGAAATATGCAAAGAATGAACATATCATATTTAAGCGTACTTTACGACCGGGCTTTACCGGGCGTTTGTGCTAGCTTAGATAAATACTTTTGAAGTTTTAACAAAAAAGATACAATCTTATCAGAGCGTCTCCATTTACACTGAACATTTACAGAATGCCAACATCAATATAATATATGAATGAATCCCCTGTGGAATTTCCACAGATCCTGCTAGTTATTATTATTATTATTATTATTATTAGAAAAATTAGTTCTGCTGTATTGTGTGTTTAGGTTTGTTTTATTATACAACAAGAGTGATGTCCAATACTATTCTTGGCGATTTGTGTCTTGAACCCGATGTCTTTGCCGCTGGGAAGTGTTTTGAAGTCGTCTCATGTTCGCCAACCTTGCTAATAATTTATTCAATTATCGATCTCGCGATGCGGAAATAAGACAAGGAATAAGTAAAACAACAGAGGCTGTATAATAGAGTGTGTATACAAAACTATCCTGCATGCGATTAATATTTAACAGGTAGAATTATAACTAAATAATAACATTCAGATGTTTTATCATTCATTTTCGTGTTTATTTTATTTGTATTGGATTTAATATGTCCTGCTGAAGGTTATGAAGAAATTCTAAGTGTTTTGTTAATTTTAACACTATGCATGAGTGCTTTAAACTTACATCTTCTTCAATCCGAAATAAGACTGAAATTAGACTGTAGGGATATCAGTTTGTACCATACAGATTGATATCTTGTATTCATACTACATTTATTCCTCAAGTCACTTATTGCTGTTTATTGTTCTATTTTACTTAGTTCTTGTATTTCTTTTTATCATCACAATGTTATCGGTTATTTTATTTGGTTTCATCCGGGTATTATACTGAGAAGGACAGCCATTTTTATTTTGCCAACATATCATTTTGATGTATCAAAATGTTTAGTGCCGTATGATAATACAGAAGTCTAATTAAATAGTTACCCATTTGGAAAGATCCCATCAAAGTAATATATAATAAATTGTTCGTAATATCATATGAGCGCTGCTTAACTCTAATGATTAACCAAAAGTTTAACTTTATATACAGTATTTATTTCTATACACGACCTTTGTAGCATTAATTGTATTCTTTAAAGCAATTATAGTTTTATTACTTTGTGAAATGTGATACTTCTTAAACTAGATTTTCCTAAACAAATCGAGCGGAGGTATTTCGGACGATATCAAAACATCGTTAAACTCACTACTCGTTCAAGCAGCCGCCAATAGCGTAATGGTTAGAAGCCTTGACTGCCGTGTAAACGGTCGGGTTTCAATCCTGGCTTGAGGTAGTTGCCTGTCTAGCCGCACTGATGAGCTGTGAAACAGCGAAACAGTACTGTATGTGGATGACTATATATACATATATATATATTATATATTTATACACCCACACACATATATATATATATTTATATATAAATAAGTTTATACATAGATATAGGGATATACTATTTAATAAATAATAAATTAAGGAATTAATAAATAGAACATTTCTGGTCATTGCTGACGGAACAAGAACATGTTACTCCCGTGAAGTCAATAAAGGGTTCCGCTCGAAATTCCGTCCAAATTCTCGAGTTCGTCAGAAACCTTCCAAAGTTCGACAAGATAAACTTGAAGAAGGTCGGATGTTACATCGACCAAAACGTTGTGAAAATCACACTCAAGATGAGAACAGTAGTCTGGGTAATCCAAATAATACGATATATAAAACAGGTTATGTAGCCGTAAATAATGACAAATGTATAAATATCGAATAAAAAACGCCCCGAAAACTATAGTTATATTTATTTTAACTAAAAAAGAACTGGTTATATAATTGTTACGAGACAGAAGAATTACATTGTTTAAAAGAAATGATAATTCATAGCATGTAAATGTATATATGAAGTCCATTCTCGCAAAGAATTATGGGATACCGTAAGGTAAGCATGGATATAATATCGGCCTACATGATAAAGCAAATGAAAGCAAAAGAAGATTTGAAAAACTTGCCTAACAATTCAGCTTATCCGGACAAATCATGTTCTTGGCGCTGTGCATTTGCGTTGACACACGATCAAGCAAATCCTTCATTTTGTGGCAACATTCGATGTATTCGATTGTTCGATAGTTTCTTTTACGATAAACGTCATCGTCAAAAATCGGAAACATCCGCCAGCAAGTCTTTTGTATCTTCCAGGACAACAAGTAAGCCTTCTTTGATTGCAACAAAAAGTTATAAAAAAAAAAAAACAAACAAAAAAAACAAAAACAAAATGGAGATTTTGCATTCGGTTTTACTGTTACAAAGTTCCCTTTTGTTCTGATGGAACTAGGAAAAATATACTTCTTTCAGCACCGTCAAGAAGGTTTCGTAAATCTGTGTGATGGTATTGATGAATAGGGTTTGTTTTATTGTACACATAGATTCGAAAAAGTTGTCACAAAACAAATATATAACAATTAAATGTTATCAAAGGCAAGATAAGTTACGTTTCTACCGAACTGGATATGTTTTTAGTGTTTATATTTATTGTAACATGTTTATTCAGCTCGAAAAACATACAATGTTTACCGATGTATTGGGAAATTCAAAATTGCGGCTGACTCTCTCCGGGAGATGGTAAATTTGGGAAAATGAGTTATAAATAAAAAAACAGTCAAAATATTGTTAAAAACCCACCGATTATATGTCAACAGATGTCACGGTAACATATATTGAGCGAGTTTCTAACAGTATTTTGTCTGTCTTATTTATTTATAACTCATTTCCCCAAACTTACCGCCTTAAATAGAGAGTTGGCTGCCATTTTAAATTTTCCAATACATCGGTAAACACTGCATGTTTTTCGGGTTGAATAAACATGTTACATTGAATAAAAACACTAAAAACATATCCAGTTGGGTAGAAAAGTAACGTATCTTGCCTTTGATAACATTTATTTGTTATATATCTGTTTTTTGACAACTTTTTCGAATCTATGTGTACAGTAATACAAACCCGATGAATATAAGAGTGAATATGTTATAATAGAAAAGAACGGACTAGGATCTATATTACCATAAACACATACAGATATGCGTGTATTTACTAAAATACAGATACGAATGAACATAAGAAAATTGATAAATCTAACCAAACAAAGAATAAATACATTGTTATGGTAGACATAAAAATTAATCAACACTCTTGGAGAAACTATATATATATATATATATATATATATATATATATATATATATATATATATGGCGAGAGAGAGAGAGAGAGAGGGAGAGAGAGAGAGAGAGAGAGAGAGAGAGAGAGAGAGAGAGAGAGAGAGGACAGTCACCTCGGATTTTACCGTGCAATTTGGATGTAAACTTTTATATCTTTTTCCTTAACTTCCCTTACTCTATGACTTTTAATGAGTCATTCAATTTTTAATATTTTTTTTAATAATCATTTTCCGTGTCTCACTGACTTTAGCAAATAGGGTGTATACTATTATAGCTATTTGCTAATATTTTCTCCTCTAAAGAGATGGTAGACATAGAAACCCTGTAGGATAAGGAGTTAAAATATTTCTAATATATTCTTTGCCTTACCTAGAATAATAAAAATATTTTATATGAAACTCAAACATTTCACGTAATGAATTTTTTAAATTCATTGAATCACAAAGATTTGATATATATATATATTTATATATATATATATATATATATATATGTATATATATAGTAATTTATAAAATATATATGGCGATTAAGCTACACTGATATTCCGCGTTTCATCCACTCTAGGAATCTTCAGGCTTATGCTCGAAATTTGTGGTTGTCTGTCGTTTTTATATATGCACCTTCTTTTGAGATTTTAGTTAGCCAATCAGCTTTCTAGTATCCACCGCGCCCTTCCTATCAGCCAATGAACATGCACTTATCGGACAAAGGCCTATTTGACCTCTAGTTGACCTGTTCCTTTGTGTGTGCTCTATTTAGCCTGGATATCTAGTTTCTTGACCTGTTTTAAATAAAAAAAAAACAAAAAAAAACCTTAACCCAGATGTAATCCCTGAGACATTTGTCTGGTAAAATGGTCCTGTGGTTATGGAAGTCATTTTTGGGCTCATGGACTTTAAGTGTCTGAGGGAGTGGCACTCATCTGACAAGACGTTGCAATCATAATACATATATATATATATATATATATGTATATACATTAGATACTGAAATGAAATATATCTACTATAATATATATAAATCAGTGATTTTCGATCTTACAAAATATTATTAGATGTAATATTTTAAATAATGACAAATCCCAGCCAAATAAAATTGCTCAGAATACAAGATAGAACAAATAAATAAAAATTTATGCATTAAAATGTAATGATTTAAAACAGTGAATCTGAAGTATATAAATTTTATTGTTTTAAAACAAAGAATGGAATTTAATAAATCTATTTCGTTAACCCATGAGTTTTCAAGTCTTATAATCTCAGAGGAAAAAATATTGGAAAATGTTTTATTGATTTGCACCTTATAAGCAATAAAGCAATGGATACAGAAAATTAAAGTTATTAAAACATTTTAAATACATAGAATAAAGGAATTGGATACTGGATCAGAAAAAGGATATTGTAATTTAAATTCAAAATGACTGTAAAATCTTGAGAATGGAAATTACTGGAAGGAGGAAAAGGGATCAATCACATCTTGTAGTTCTTCCAAAGTATTAGGTTGCAACATATTTCCTTCGATTCACAGGTGGTTATATAAGATATCTGGCAAAGATTTTGTTTATATAAGATTCCAAAATTAAATCCAAGTGGTTAATTCAAGTGGTGAATTTCTAATTTGAATAAGAAAATATCCGGAGGAAAAATAGAAAAAAAGTAGTCATTATAAAATAAGATTTTTTAAACAATCAGATTTTTTAAACAATCAGATTTTTTAAACAATCAGGTTTTTTAAACAATCAGATTTTTTAAACAATCAGATTTTTTAAACAATCAGGTTTTTTAAACAATAAGATTTTTTAAACAATCAGATTTTTTAAATAATCAGATTTTTTAAAACAATCAGGTTTTTTAAACAATAAGATTTTTTAAACAATTATTTTTTTTAAATAATCAGATTTTTTAAACAATCAGATTTTTTAAAACAATCAGGTTTTTTAAACAATAAGATTTTTTAAACAATTATTTTTTTTAAATAATCAGATTTTTAAGCAATCTGATTTTTTAAACACTCAGATTTCTTAAAAAATTCAGATTTTTTAAACAATCAGATTTTTTAAACAATCAGATTTTTTAAACAATATGGTTTTTTAAACAATCAGATTTTTTAATGACTATTACTATATTTGGTTGACGGACTATATATAACTTTGACAATAAAGAATGTTTTTCTTCAGTTGGACTGAAACGATGACGTAGACATACCGATATGTTATTGTGAGGGGATAACAAATAGTTGTACATGAGGTGGCTTCACACGATGTTTCATTGATGGAGAGTTAAGCAAATGTGCTTTGGTGAAAAATGAAAGCAGTGTATACAATAACAATCGGGATGAATTGAAAAATACGTTTTTTTCAACAGATGAAACAGCACAAACTTATATTTCATATAACATTTATCAACACAGTGTCAAAATTTCGGAGATTGCAACACTTTTGATCTTTACTGGTATCCAAGGTGTCCTCTCGTTGATTTCTTCGACTGACCTTTTCGACTAACGGATTCAACTTCTTTTACTTGATAATATTACGTCATTTCACATCCACAACAAATCACATCAGCTGAATCTGTATCACGCATCTAGGTATTATTATTGTTAATGCTGATTCTTTTTTCGAAAAATATATCTGCTTTTATTTATCAAAAATTCCTTCCTGTAATTTTTGTTATAGAATCAAGTCTAAATTCTTACACCATATTCGTCCTTGAAATGAATTTTCCCTTGAAAATAAAGCTAATTTAATCTCACGAAAATGATATTAATCCTTTTTCTCAGGTAATTCGGCAATGTCCCGAATGTGCTAGCAGGCAAAAGCGAACCTTTAGAGCAAATCTGATGTAGTCTCAGCCGGTAACGATAATAGTCAAATTGAATAAAAATTTGGAAATTGACAGGTGTAAGTCGATTAAACATGTTATTTGTTCTCATGCGCAAATATACATTCATATTTTTGACGGCGTTTTTTTCAGTTTTTGCATGCGTACGGTTTTGGTCAGCCTGTTACAAGTAAGGCTTGAAAGCTACATGTGTTGGGTTCAATTAATGCTCAATGTACCCAAGGAATATATATATATATATATATATATTTATATTATGTAGATTTTGTATTTATTATCATAGAGTCTATTCTGTATAAGTTTTTATATTGAAGCAAATATATACTAGTGGCTTCAATATAATAACGAATAGAAAATTTGCATCTATGGTGATAAATGCGAAATCTGCATAAATTATAATGTTGTATTTAAGCGTATTATTCACCCGGGTCACGCTATAGCGAATACTACAAAATATTGGGTACAATATACTAATGAATAGAAAATTGGCTCTATAATAATTAATACGAATACTGCAAAAATTAAGTATATGTTTTGACTGTTTTTGTATGCAAGCGAAATATAGATATAAGCACCAACAAAAACTTGTTGAGGTCTTCCATTAATGTTGTCTGAGACAAATACTTGATACCAAATAACAGTACCATGAATTAGACACAGACGTATTAGGAAAAGCATGGCTACTGAGTATACAATTGATGGCAATAAAAAGTTGTCTCCAATATGTTTGTCATATTGTGCGTATGAATGACAGTCGCTTGCAAAGAAAATTAGTCTATGACAAAACGTGGAACGAAAAAATTGTGTATCAAAACCGAAAAAGAATTTAAGGACATAATACAATCTTATGTGAAATAATCCACACGATCTGTGGGTCAATGGGGAAATGTCTTTAGATAGAAGTAAATGGAACCTGATTTAGGAGTACGTAGAAACATTTGAGTATAGCCGTATGTAGTACAGCGCTTACAAATGTTTGATTTGAAAAATGGAACATGGTCCAGCATCGGACCTACAAAGTCACCAGTCTAACTGATACATATGTGGGCAATTGTGTCTATCTCCTTTTTGACCTCCAAAGCAATTTGCATTCCAATGATTTTACTGCAAAGAAAACTAATCGGATATGCCAATTCCGTGGCAAAATCTGTCGCAGTTTGACAGGCCTGAAGAGTTATTACCAAGACATACAAAGGGAAGAGGCTACACGGAAGAGAGAGGACAGCTACTTTATATATATATATATATATATATATATATATATATATTCCTATTGGGGAATTAGTATTATCCATTGGAGAGCCATATAACCTTTCTGGTACATAAGGCCAAAGGTAATTAAATTTTTATACATTTTTATTTAGCATTTATATGTTAGTTAACACAGAATATATCTTGTAATCTGGTTCAATTTACTTATATATATTATTAATAGTTTATTTTTTATTTTTATATATTAGTATAAATAGTAGCCATATAATTCTAAATTTTCTTATTTACGAAGTGGTATAATCCAATGCAAAGCTATGGATTTAACAACGGTCCTGTTTTTAAATATCGGAGACAGTTACATGGTAAGCAGCTGATGGTCTCTGTTTTCTATTTCCAAAGTTTTAGTTAAGGTTCTCTCTATTTATCCTACATTCTTTTTTATAATTGAAGACTTTTGCGAAATCAGCTTATGCAAATGCTAAGTTTATTTCTATTTAACAATTTTAGTTCAACTTTTTTTTCCATCCATATATTACTGAATTCTATTTTGTAACTGTGAACTATTTAGAAGTGGGATTATGTAGGTACTAGGTTTGCGAATGTGATAAATTGGTGTGTGAATGACAAAAGTCTGATTGGCTAACCAGCAAACCCAGGAAAATTAGGATGGACGCGGAAAATTCTGTATAGCTTGATTGCTATTTATATTTTCAAAACTTACCATATATATATATATATATATATATATAGTTATCAAAAAATAGATTTTCTGTTGTATAACCATATGTGTAGATAGACCATAACTAATCTTTACCCACAGAGCTCCATTTGTTTATTTACAAAGAGCTTTGCATTACGCGGTGACAATCAATATCAATTATCATGTGTACTTAAGCCGAGAAAAGAAAGGCTTATATTGTTAAACACAGTGTGACTGGAACTTTATTGATACAAAGCACATCGAGTTGAGAGCCAGTGTTCTATTCATCATGCCACTGATACAGACGTCATCGATAATGATCCATAACCATGTTTCATACAAATATTGACCGCCACCCCTACAGCGCTTGATTTGTTTATCTACAGCGGTTCGGAGTAGCTGACGACTATAAATTACGAAGCGTGATCTAGTTGAGAAAGGGGAGCTGATATTGTTATTCACAGTGAGGCTAGATCAGCAATCATCCAAAGCCCGAGATTGATCCAGCAACCACCGAGTTGATATAAATAACTCTAACCATCACCGCTCGACCCGAGATAAGGGGGATAATATCTATCTATCCATCTATCTATCTATCTATATTTATATATATATTATATTATATATATATATATATATATATATATATATATATATATATATATATATATATATATATATTATGTTGTGAAGCAAGTTCTTGCAAAATTTTTAATTTTGATTTCAAATGATGTATTTTCAAAGAAGAGCTTGTTATAACACCTTTACTTTCTATATCATTTTATGGAGTGTCTCTCGCCCTATCTAACTGTTTACATTGCAATCGTTTAAAATCAATTATGTCTTCTCGTCAGAAAGTTTAATACAAGATGGAAACAATGCAAAATCGCACACTTTTCTTCTTTTAATTCTAAGCTTGACCGAAAAGCTGCTGAAACAAGTTGTGATTATCAAGGAAGCGTTTAGCTCAGGAACCACTACTGAACACACAGTAAGATGGTGGTTTAAGAAATTTCGTGGCGGCGATGAGAGTCTTGAAGTTTATGGGCGTAATGGTCGGCCATTGGATGTTGAGATCGATAAAGTAAGTCTTAGTCGAAGCCAATCCCCGTACAACTGTTCGAGGACTTGCTTCTGAATTAGACGTAATATATACAATGATTTTCAACCACTTCAGTGAGATTTGAAAGACAAAAATCTTGATAAATAGGTTCTCACGAATCGCAATACAGCCAAAAGAAACACCGTCATGAAGTGGCATCTTCCCTTATGTTTAGTAACAAGAACAACCCATTTCTCGACAGGGTTTTGACTTGCGATGAAAGTGTTTCTTTTAGGAAAACCATCGACGCTCAGCTAAGTGGTTAGCCATCGATGAAACACCACAACACTTCATGAAGCGAGAGTTGCACCAAAAGACCATGCTGTCTTTTGGTGGTCTGCGAGCGGTCTCATCCATTACAGTTTTTTCAATGCAGGCGAAACTGTTACGACGGAGAAGTACTGTCAACAAATGGAGAAAACGCATCAGAAACTTCGACAAAAACATCCAGCATTAGTCAACAGAACATACCACAATTCTCCTCCACAACATGCCACAATGTTGAACGATTTGGGCTACGTAACTCTGCTTCATCTGCCATACTCTCCAGACTCTTACCTACCGACTAATATTTTTTTCAAGTATCTCGAAAAATTTTTCGTGAGAAATGTTTAAAAACCCCAAGCAATAAAAAAAACGGCTTTAATGACTACATCGTCACCAGAACGCAATATTTTTACGTTACTAGCATAAAATAATTTTGCGTTGTCAAAAGACTATTTATTCTGGTGGTGTGCTTATTTTGATCAACAAATTTTTGTTTGAGCCGAGATATGTTCATTGGAATTGAAAGTTAAAATATGCAAGAACTTTCTTGTCAAACACACACACACACACACACACACACACACACACACACACACACACACACACACATATATATATATGCTGTACCTGACATAATGAAGACTCATTTTTCTTTCAGGATCTCCTGAGCCAAATAAATGTGACAAGCCATTGATAGATATGTATTTGAACATAAACAGACAGAAATTAATAGGCATGAAAAAATATACTTATTAATAAACAAAAAGGGAAATAAAACTATGTATATGTAGGTATGTTACATATCTCTACGCTTTAATGCATATATTTTTTTGTAAATTGCTTTTAAAACGAAACTGTGAGACTTCGCTCTTGCCATCACAAAAGTGATGATACCTGTAAGTATATCAGTGTTGAATGGACAGTGATTTCTAATGATTGCCATATATTTTTAGATGACAGGGATTGGGGTAATATATCGATCACAGGATTTCCAGACATATGGTGCCGGTTACCAATAAAATATTTTCCTTGTTTTCTTTTTCTTGTATTATTGCACGGATGTTTTGGTCGTGCTTTAGAATTTCTTACATAAAACATTCATGTTCAATGGCTTCATTTTTATGCAGTTCCCTTTTGTTTGCACACACACACCAACATACACAAATGTGCACACACAAATTCATAATTTATATGCACATATATTTATAAAGCTTGGCATGTGTATATATATGTGTTCATCTCGAACCTGATGAAAAATAATTAGAAATTTATAAAAAAATGTATTTAGAAACATACAAATAACATGGCAACATGATATGACATGATATTTTATAAGATATGTAATATCATATTTATATTTTATAAGATATGTAATATCATATTTATATTTTATAAGATATGTAATATCATATATGTATTTTATAAAATATGTAATGTCATATTTATATTTTATAAGATATGTAATGTCATAATTATATTTTATAAGATATGTAATATCATAATTATATTTTATAAGATATGTAATATCATAATTATATTTTATAAGATATGTAATGTCATATTTATATTTTATAAGATATGTAATATCATAATTATATTTTATAAGATATGTAATATCATAATTATATTTTATAAGATATGTAATATCATATTTATATTTTATAAGATATGTAATATCATATTTATATTTTATAAGATATGTAATATCATATATGTATTTTATAAAATATGTAATGTCATATTTATATTTTATAAGATATGTAATGTCATAATTATATTTTATAAGATATGTAATATCATAATTATATTTTATAAGATATGTAATATCATAATTATATTTTATAAGATATGTAATGTCATATTTATATTTTATAAGATATGTAATATCATAATTATATTTTATAAGATATGTAATATCATAATTATATTTTATAAGATATGTAATATCATATTTATATTTTATAAGATATGTAATATCATATTTATATTTTATAAGATATGTAATATCATATATGTATTTTATAAAATATGTAATGTCATATTTATATTTTATAAGATATGTAATGTCATAATTATATTTTATAAGATATGTAATATCATAATTATATTTTATAAGATATGTAATATCATAATTATATTTTATAAGATATGTAATGTCATATTTATATTTTATAAGATATGTAATATCATAATTATATTTTATAAGATATGTAATATCATAATTATATTTTATAAGATATGTAATATCATATTTATATTTTATAAGATATGTAATATCATATATGTATTTTATAAAATATGTAATGTCATATTTATATTTTATAAGATATGTAATGTCATAATTATATTTTATAAGATATGTAATATCATAATTATATTTTATAAGATATGTAATATCATATTTATATTTTATAAGATATGTAATATCATATATGTATTTTATAAGATATGTAATATCAGATTTATATTTTATAAGATATGTAATATCATATTTATATTTTATGAGATATGTAATATCATATTTATATTTATTGAATTATTAGTTGAATAGACTTATGAGCTTATTTATATAATTTAAATACATTTGTAAAAATTATATGAGCAAAGTCCATCTCTCTGTTCAGCTAAATGTTAATATTAATTTATACAATTAATTAAGCTCGACGATTATCAGTATTAATAACCGTTCATGTGTATATTATTTTTGCAACAATCAAGACAAAACATTAAAATAAGAACATAATATGGTGCATTTACTTATGTGTTAAGACAGGTTTAAACATTATTTCATTTTAATATATTCAAAACCGGCTACTCATCAGGCACCAAAACAAATTCATCACACACACACACACAAATATATATATATATATATATATATATATATATATTTATATATATATATATATATATATATATATATATATATTCATGATGTGTTTTTAAGTGGACACACCCCGTTTCTCCTTATCTTATGTCGATGACACTATATACGGTATGACGGTATTTTGCTGTTTTCATTATTGCAAAATATTATATATAAATATATATATATATATATATATATATATATATACACACATATATATATGTATGTACTTATATATATATATAAATCTAAATACATATATATATATATATATATATATTTCCATTCTATGGGAGAGGCAAACTTTGAAATTATGTTCTGAGAAATACATTTTTCTCTTATGAGTTGTTTAAAGAGCTTCCGCTATTCAACGAAGAACGTGTGAGACGTACTTCATAAAAATATGAATAAAATATCACGAGTTAAAATTTATTTTTCCTCGTGTTCTTAATTATTCAGCGGTATTTGGTTTCCTAGTCAGTTTATCAGATTCTTAGTTATCTGCACATTCATTTATTGAAGCTAATGAGCGGGCGGACCGGTTTCTTTTCTGTTTCAGCCAAGTTATTTTATGATCTGAGATGACCTAGTTTTTATTTGGTTGTTTATTTAGATTTTCTATTTTACTAGGGCGTTATCTTTTATTAACTCTATTTACGAAACGAGCAGAGTAACTACTAAAGATATTTTCATAAAATTTTCTGTAGATACACATAATAAAAACAGTATATATACATATATATGCATATATATATATATATATACATATATATATACATATATATATATATCCAAAATATTTTTCTATTCCAAGGGAAATATATTTTTGTCTCTGATAGGTTGCTTAGTGAGCTACTGCTAGTCAACGAAACACGTGTAAGGCGTACTTCATAAAATATAAATAAATTTTTGGAGTGAAAATTTAATACATTTTATGGTTTAGGAATTGTAACTTTGTACATTTGTGTGTGGTGTGTGTATATATGTGCGTCCGTGTTTTTTCTCTTCTTCTTCATTGTCATAATAATAAAATCTCTAAGTTTATAAATACTTTGATAATAACTATGTTCAATTTTGTCGATAATTAACATCTTATATAGCCCTACTAATCAAGGAGAGTGCCTACAACTATAAATCAGTAGTAAACTAGTCTGGTTTTACTAAGACAATAATGAAAAAGCCTTCCGGTGTAGATGTCTAGTACTAAGGAGCTTTTTCCGAATATATAGTTTCGGATAAATATGAAATAAACTAAATAACTTATATTAGTGAAAAAAATCTAATAGTACTAAATTATCTCCCCTATTTTCTAATAAGTTCACCACTCATTTGAATTAAATCTTATTTTGATATATGTCGCCTTATTGTATGCCTTCATAAAGATCCATACCTTAAATCCCAATTCTGGTGATCTATAAAAGCACGCGTGCAACATTTGAGTGAAACAAGTTATTGCATATTCTTAATTTTATCAGACAAACATAAATGTCATGGAATCTACAATGGAAGCGATGGAAACTCTCACATTCTGTTTCGTATTAATAATGATTAGAATCGTCTGATGTTTTTAGCTGAATAATGTACAGATGGAATTCAATAAACTATAGTTTTACACACCAAGGCGAACATGAATCATGTGAAATATTCTTCGACATATTTTAGTGGACGCAACTTTTACATTTCTTCAACTAGGTTTACATCTTAAGGTCAAGTCGTGGAAAATTGAAGTTCGTGTGCTTGTTACCATCGATTAATTAGGACTAAGATAAGATAAGTAAGATATATATATATATATATATGTATAGATACATATCGTATATATATATATATATAAAATATAAAGCTGAATGTCTCTTTCTCTCTCTCTTCCCCCCCTCTCTCTCTCTCTCTGTCTGGTCAGGAATAGGCTCCTATATGGTTAACTATTTAAAAAAAACTGATTACATATAATGATAGATGTATCGAGACACAGGAATGGGTATGTTTGATCTGACAGAACGGTGGTTCATTCAAATTGTGGGGTCTGCGTTCGCGCCTGGTCCACAAAGTATTTAAAAATTAAAAAAAAAAAACGTTTACAAGTGTTTTTGATATAGATGCACATAAGAATACTTTGATAAGTATGTTTTAACTTAAATAAGGATGATATAATAAAATTGTGGGAGCCGCGTTCGCGCCTGGCCTCTATAGAATGAAAATAAACACAAACTTTAATAAATACTTTTCATATCTATCTGCGTTAGTATACTTTGATAATTATGTTTCAGTTTTAAAAAATATGGTATAATAGAATTATGGGTTGTTCGTTCGCGCCTGACCTCCATATAATGGGCAATCAACAATTCCCCCACTAACCAACAATTACGAGGTTGTCTCCTCAGCAACCGACAAGACTAACATGCTTGCTAGTCGAAGTAGCTCCAGTTCTCTCCAAACTCTACAACAAATGCCTTAATGAAGCTTGCTTTCTGACCTGTTGGAAAACTGTTTCTGTTGTACCAGTATTCAAGAATTCTGGCGAAAGAACTGACCCATCAAATTATCGCCCCGTTAGCCTCCTCCCACTTTTTGCCAAAATATTTGAGACCTTAATTAACCATGCTCTAGTCCATTACCTTACAGATGCTAAACTGCTGACTGACAAACAATATGGATTTAGACAAGCCCGTTCCACAGCAGACATCGCGAGGTAGGGCAGAGCAGTAGCTCTAGATATATGCCAGGCTTTTGACAGGGTATAGCATGAGGGTCTCCTCAGGAAAATTAGATCATACTGCATCACTGGTAGAATACTTAACATAATTAAATCCTTCTTAGATAAGAGAAAATCCAGGTTGTCCTCGACGGTCGTACATCTAAACAATATGATATAAACGCGGGGGTGCCCTCCTTCGACCTCTATTGTTCTTGATATTCATAAATGACCTCCCGACAAAATTGCCTCTGAGATGGGTATATATGCTGATGACACTACACTCTATGGCAGGCACGACAGGAAGACGAATGAACATATTTCTAAGAAATGGCAGAAACACTAGAGGAAGACCTCCAATCTGTGGTGGAATAGGGACAAAAGTGGTTGGTAGCGTTCAATGCTACTAAGACTGAACTAGTTTCATTCAATAATTACAAGAAACCCTCTCTACCACCTATAGCAATGGCCAACGACTCTTTATCTGAGAGTACATCTTTCAAACTCCTTGGCCTAACGTTCACAGGAAACAGGAGTTGGAACAATTACATTGAAGGCATTGCCAGGGCCGATGCAAGGAAGGTGGACTCTCTCTACCGTGCTAGACAACTGCTAACATCCGAAAGTATCCTGTACCTCTATAAGGCCACCATTCGCCCATGCATGGAGTATTGCTGTCACATCTGGGCTGGTGCATCTGCTACTAGTCCCTCGCTCCTTGACAGGGTTCAAAAGAGAGTCGCAAACCTGATAGGCCCTGAACTGGCATCTAAGCTTCAGCCTCTGTCCCATCGACGAAATGTTGAATCCTTATGCCTTTTTTACAAGTATTTTAGTGGTGAATACTCTGATGAACTGCAGACACTTGTGGCCCCATGACGTGAGCACCCTCGGCAAACCCGACAGGCTGCTAAATCCCACCCCACACTGTAGAGATCCCTAGATGTAAAAGAGCTTTTTACTCCAATAGTTTCTTCCCCAGAACCGCTAGACTCTGGAATTCCATTCCAGGTCCCTGCTTCCCCAACAGTACTGACGTGCAGAAGTTCAAGTGTAACGTGAACCGACATCTTGCTGCCCAAATCCCTACATAGTATCCCAGTAGTTGTTGCCCCTGATTGTAGCCCCCTAAACCAAAGTGGCAATTTGCCTTGTTTGGGGTGAAAATGTAAAAAAAAAAAAAAATGGAAATATGTCCCAAAGTTTAACAAGTTTTTTTTTTTAAATATAGATCCACAGAATATTGTGATAAGTGTTTCAGTGTGAACAGGTATGGCATAATAAATTATGGGGTCTATCTATTTTTACTTTCATCATATTTTGCTTTGGTTTTGATACCCACAAATTCGAAGCTACCTCTTTACAACCCTTCCGTTTCTATAATCTATCATACTTTCATAAATCAGAGTCCATTTTTTGTAGACTGTTTTTGAACCCAGTAAACGACGGGTACTTTTGCTAGTATATATATATATATATATATATATATATATATATATATGTGTGTGTGTGTGTGTGTGTTTACATTTTGTTTAACAATTATATATGAAAAAGTTATCACCAGGCACGTGTTTCGTGATTACTGTTACTCATTAGCCTGCCTGAATGTTATATTGTTCACCTCTCCTTAAAATTGAGCGACATTATAAATAAGGAAATTTGCATATACTCAGGGAGTATTAATAGTTGTGGCACAGCCATTCATAATTAATAACCCAGAATGATACAAACACACACCACACACACACACATATATATATATATTATATATATATATATATATATATATATATATTAATATATATATTAATATATATATGATAGACTATCTCGCCGTGTTTTATACACGACGGGTATTAATGTAGTCTTTTTTACTCTGATTTTATGTTTATACCAAAAGGCAATCTCTGTTTCAACACACCTAGCCGCAAGACTCACAAAGTACGATTTGCAGAATGCAGTTACTATTCGCTCTCTAGATTTGCGAAGTTTTTTTGTTTACATGAGTGTTAATGCATGCAGTATATTTTGTTTCCCATAACTTACATTTTGAGGCATCGTTTTATGTCTCCATACCAGCAAGTTTTAAGATTACAATTCAGTTTCTTTTTATATTTGAAGAAACGCAATGTCAGCCGTCCGATTAACTTATTTCAATTTTCACTTGATTGGTTGGTTTAGACATTGACTTTCATCAATGCGGATAAGGTGACTTGCCCAACAAGATTGCAATATATTAAATCTATATTAAAACTATGGTATAATATAATAAAATATAAACTTGATATTAAAACTAACATATACAATAATAAAAAAAAATATCTAATAAATCCTGAAAAATATAAATATAAAATACATAATATTAAAAATAAATACATATTAAATGTAAAAGCTGCAGATGTAAAAATAACAGAGAAATATTTATAACAAAATCCTTGATTGAATGTACGAAAAGAGAATGCAAGAATTAAAAATAAAAATAAAAATAAATAGATCCTTTGGTTAATTTCTTGTTTTGTAATTGAGCCAAAAAATGGGAACTTTTGATCGATTCCAAAAGCATAATGAATTTTCGGTCTTTACTTTAAAGACTGCATCATTGACCACGCAAAACTACCAAATAATTGTTAGCATTTATTCAACGATTAAACAGCAGATGTCTGCGCTTGAATTCGTTGTCGAGAGTCATTAATTATTATTGAAACGCTCGGCAGCAGTTCAGTGATTCGCCGTTAATGACACATTTGTATTCAAACTTTTGCATCATTTAAGACGGTATATTTGCATAAGCAGCTGATGTTCTTTCATGGATCAAAGGTAGATCTGCGTCATTATTTGTAATTATTTTCCTTTTTATAGTAAACTGATTTGCTTTTTTTTTTAATTACGTATTTTGCACGACGAACTGAAGATGACAAGAAAATTTAACGAGTGAACATGGATCAATTTTTGATTATTAACACAATGTCATGAATCAAAATATCTGTAACAATAAAACAGGAAATTTTCCTTCAGTTTAGTTCAATTGAGCCGACATTATGGCATATAAGAATCATTGAATGTTTGTAATTTGTGGAAAATCTGTTTTTATCAATGGTAATTGGAGAAAGTTTTATTTATAATGCATGCCAATATTGTTTACAATTATCATTATATCTTATTAATCCGAAGATTTTGTTGTTTGCATTGGTTTCATCAATATTTTTCTTAGAATTCTTTCTAGAAATACATAAAAAAAATGCGGGAGGAATCACGGGAAAGTTGTCAGAATCCCAAGTGAAAGTGAATTTTTCTAAAATGAATTGAATTCGACTTTGAGCTACCCAGGTTTACAGTCAGTGTTGTTTACCACTTAATCACAGTAGTAACACTTTAAAACACAAACCCACATGTTGTATCCGACATAGTCGCATAGGGACGAAAGAAGAAAAATAATTAGACTCAGCCTTTTCAGATTATTTAAAAGACAGTTTCCAAAGTGACGTATTGCATCTTGTTTTAAATACACTTAGTTAATCCAGTCAGCAATGTTGTTAACAACACCCTACTATCTCTACACGGGCTTAAAAGCCCCTCGCCGACACAGGCTACTTGTTCATTTTCCATCCGCATGCAATTTTTCTGGCCTCGCCACATGGGACATATTTTTCTCTCTTCTTCCGCCGCTGTGTTCTCTCTTCTTCCGCCGCTGTGACGTCAAATCGCACACCGAGTTGGTTATTTGCAAATGTGCAATGCGGCTTCAGCTGATAAATACGCCAGCGGTTTTGTTACACCGTCATCTATGTTCTTTAGCGAAAAAGTTAGAAAACGCTGTATATCGAAGGAAACTATATGGCTTTTAACACCGAAATATCGGGATTGATTCAGTTGGATTTTCCTATTTAACAACATTCATTGAGCAGCTAGAAACAATGAAATGTGAAATATTTATTATTGATGCAACCTATCTACGAATAGAACACTTTCACAACTTATAAATACTGCTATCAACTCGAAGCAGAACTGATTGATCACAGAGGGGCGTCTCTCGTAGCACGTTTGACAAGATTCCGACATCGACCATATGTCTGACAGAAACTTTATATTTCAATGGACCTTTAGCTGCCGAACTGATACAACTATTCTGAGTAGCCCTTAATTGAAACAGTTTGTAAGGAACAATGTCAACAATTTGTAGAACATGTTACATCGGCTCCAGTAACGCAAAATACAAAGGTACATTTAAAGGAGAGGAGAACGTTTAAACCGAGATACAGTATTTAATATAAGATGTTTTATGTAACTTTAAATAAAAAAGAACAAGAGAGTGTTTTGTGTACACGAGTGTTTATTGCTTGTGATATGATGGTTGCGTATTTATGTTTATTGTATATGCGCGTGTCTAGTGTTCACAAGAGTGCGTTAGTGTATAGATTGTGTCATCTTAAAACGAAAGTGCGCCTGTCGAGGCGTACAGAATATGCGTCTGTCAACATAGACGGTTCAGATGGAAAAGGTGAGAGAGATAGAGAAGGGTAGACAGAAAGCAGAGACGTCACCTGTCGAACAAATCGTAATTCACGGCAAGGGCAAACAACTAGTGCGTATTAAGCAGCGCTTGTGTGCGTGCGTATGCGCGCTAAATATTATTCGCATATCATTCTGCGAATCGTCTGCCCATAGAATTATCGCTTTTAATTTTACGAACAGTCATAGTGTCGACGAGGCTACGGAGGCTTATTTTTGCAGGGCTGCAGTGCTCCTCCTTTAAAAGCGCTGGCTCATCAATCCAACCTTTCGACCTTGTGCCACATCCCCTCAACATCAGAGAGATGTAAATACGGAGTGGCCACAGAATGAGTGGTTGATGGATACTGAGCGAGTGCTAGAGAGAGTATACTGCCAAATATAAACTAAGTAATTGTAAATTAACCACTTAGTAAATATTATGTAAAAAATGATACTTTTATCTACTAATTTTTCTTAAATAAGTTTTCGAAGATTGATATTAAACACGTAAGATATTTTTCTAGAATATTTAAACCTATATATATATTACAAAAAGCGGCCTTGTCTATATTTCTATCTGAAGAACGCCCTCTCCCAAACTACTCCGTCATTTTTGATTTACAATCCTGAGACTTGATATATGTGGTTTTTAATGTGGAAGTGATTTGATTTAGGTTTACTCAATTAAAATAGCTGCTGGGGGCATGATTAAAATAATGAACTAGGCAAATGTAAGTCGACTCAATGTGAGTCCTTTACGCATGCGGAAACATAGGTTTATACATATGCGTTAATTTTTAAAGTTTTGATATCCATGTGTTTAAGCTGATATGGTAGCGAAAAGAGCGATGGTTTGGTTTGGAGTCTATCTGATATCTTAGTTATATGTGTTTAACTTTTCAAATCATTGTTATATATTAGGTACGATATAATAATCAATAGAGAATTGATTCTAAAATAATAAATACGACATCTGCATGAATTAAAAAAAAGTATCTCTTGATTTTTTTTCAGTTTGAAATAATATTTTCATTGGTCCGTTTCACTTACGTTTTCATAGCTGTTAAGCTAATCTGTTCCATTTTATTTGGACTCATGCCTTGCATGTTGTAGTACAATTTAAGTTTTACAGATAAAACATTTCTATTGTTCTGTTGCATTAACGTTTAAAAAACAATTCGCCTAATCTGTGCCATTTTACATTGAAGCATCGCTATCGTTCTTTTTTTTTTTTTTTGCAGGTTCCGTTTTAAATATTACTAGTGGAGGTACTCCGCTTTTCCCGGGTGTATCGTGGTGGTGTAGCAAGGAACTCCGAAATAAAAAAAGTGGTAGTAGCGGATGGGGGATCAAAACAACAGTAGGAAGTTTGGGTTGAGAGAGGTGTTAAAATGTGGTAGTAGGCAGACAGGCTCGAACCCGTAACGCAAAGGAGAAAAAAAAAACGCAACGTCTTAGTCGATGCGTTCATTGTTTAACCGGAAGTCGAAAGCGTTGAAATTAAGCCTAGTCAACCTAAAGGAGACGATGAAATGCGAAAATGTCGACGAAAAAAGCGACCTTGTAAGAAATTGATGTTTTTAGCGAATTTTCCGATATTTGTCGTCCGAGATGCTGAGCTTCAAAATGAAAGCAATGTCGTGAGGATCTCTCGCGTGTGTCAAAAGTCATTGGCAGAAATACAAACACACACGCTTTGACTTTTATATTACCAGCGATGGATTACTCGGCGTTGCCTGCGTGTTTTGCGGTGTAAAAGAAAAAAAAGTGTTTGGTAGGCAGGTCGACTGGAAACTGAAGCCTTAAGGCGAAGGCGAAAGAAAAGGCCTGACATCTGACCACGACTCTAAGAGGGCAGAGAAACGAGTATGGGTGAAATTAAAAGATAAAAAAGTTAAGCGAATGAGTTCACACAGGTGCGTAAATTTAATGAGGTGAAACATCACGCCATAGAGGAATGAAATGCCGCACTTAACTTTGGCTGCGAGGAAGATTTTGTTTTCCCGAGATGTTGGGGGAAACCAGCTCCCCATACGTCAAGAAATGATTTTTTGGAGTGTCCAAATGAATAGCAATTGCCTGATATGACGGGTTTTCATCGCATTGATCAAAACTAATTGCTTTCTGGACGTCATTGGAAGGAAAGCCAAAGAACTGCCTGCCTTCCGATATTAGTTTCACTTTATTTATACGGAAAACACCAACAAATACGCGACAGAACGAAATACCGCGAATTTTATAGAAGTCGATCAAATTAAATCGAGACACGACGTCGCTTCGCAAATCGTAGATATTATGATCTAGGGGGCATATAAAAAGTTCTAAGAAATAGTACCTCCCCCACGAAACCCCTCAAAAGCCCTTCTTGGACATCCAAAACCGCGCGTGCCGCTTTTGCCTTATATATATATACTAGCAGGGCTACCCGGCGTTGCTCGGGACCGTATAAACAATGAAAAAACAAAAGCAGATATTGAATATATGTTTTATTCTTAGGGGAGAGGAATCTTTCATCTCTATGTATTATTTGTTTTATCTACCCTAGGACTGGTATTGTTCATGTTTTATCCCTAGTGTAGGTAATTTACAGCATGTACATGAAATTGTTTTACCTTAGGGAGAAGAGAACAGGTAATATACAACATAATGTGTCTATATTACATCCCTGGCAACGCCTAGAAACCAGCTAGAACATGTATTTCAGTCAATCTTTATTACATCTTGGGCTATGCCGGGAAACCAGCTAATCTCTATTTAGTGACTTGACCACCAAAATACCTCCCTAAGTGTGTCCTTTATTTTGAACTTATTAGATATAGGTATCTAGAAATGTGTGTGAAATTTTGTTGAATGCATTGTTCACTATGATTTTCTTATTGTTCTACACAATATCAACTGTAGCGAAATAAAACAGTAAACTTAGTGTAGTGTTAGAATAAAGAGCAAAGGAAAAAATTAGAATCATATTCTGTAATTACAAATCTAAATTTGCTAGCGTGTACCAGTATTTGCCAGGTTGTGGAAATTTGGAATTTATAACATATGTAGTGGCCTTTTCCTAGATACCTATTTTTATAATTGTTTCAGTACATTGCTACAAAATGTGACATTTGTTGGCGTTTGTAAAAAAAATCATGAATGTGCTTATATTCCAAAAAAGAAAATATCAGTGCACAGTATTGAAAGTGTTTGAGATTCAAAAGTCTGTAACATTTCTACTAACTTCATAAGATGTCATGTGAGAAACTTAATTGAATATCAAGACATTATCTGAAGCGTTTTTATTTTGGTGTAACGTATGTGTTTACAGTGAACCTTAACTTTTAATAAACAGATTGGTATGCAATGACATAGGCTAGGAATCTTGGACAAAATATATATAAATTGGAAAAATGTGTGAACAAATGAAAAAAAAATGATCCGCTCTACTTGATGACATCAAGCACAGTAATATTTTAGTGAAGAAAATATGAAATTGATGTTCAGTGATTAGTTTGGATGAATGAGAAAATGTAATTGTTTGATGCATAAAAAATAACTCATTTGCTGTATTTGATATTAAGCAGCAAAAAAATAGTGATTTGAATATTTAGGAAAACATCAAATCAGATTATGTAAAAAAAAAAGATGAAATTAGAAAATATATATTTTCTGTTTATGAGTTTTGCCAATTAAAATTTTGTGGCAGAAATTGGGTGATTACCATGCAATTTTATTTTGGTAAAATTCTTAAATTATTTCAATGTTTATTATAATTTCTAATTAGTGACTTGTTATCATCAAAATCCGCCCCAAAGAGTGTCCTTTCTTTTATTAGGTATCAGAATAGGTATCCAGATTTCTACTTCTATACAAATATGATATTGTAGTACAGTAAATGTCAAATTGTTTTTCAAGTATTAGTTTGTAACGTTTGTACTGACTTCATCAGATGTCATGTAAGAAACTGAATTCTATGTAAGAAGACTTTATCTGAAGTGTTTTTATTTTGGTATATCATGTGTGATTACACTGTAGTAATTGCGCTGAAAGCATGTTAATTACAAATGACAAAAGTTAAATTAATTTCTGATTCAGCTACACAATATAAACTAAAGGAAATCAAATTTGCAAAATAAAAGCAATATGTAGTTATGGGTTAGTTTGGAGTTAGAATAAAAAGCCAACAAAACAGTTAGTTTGTATTGTGTAGATTGGTCATTTCTGATAGTATTGAGAGTCATCAATGAAAATCTTAATTTCTGACAAAATACTGAATGTTTCTTGGATACCCATTCGTAAAAAGTACCTTTTTTGGAAAAAAAAAAAAAAAAAAACACTCCCCGGATCACCTTCACCACCTTAAAAAAAAACAACTTTATTCTTCAAAAAATGTGCACATTGTTAGTGTAAAAAACAGATTCGCACCACTTGATGAAATCAAGCATAGTAATATTTTAGTAAAGAAAATATGAAATTGATTTTCAATAATTAGTTTGAATGAATATCAGAAAATGTAATTGTTTGATGCATAAGAAAGAACTCATCTGCTGAATTTGATATTAAGCAGCAAAATATTTCAAAACATAAAAGTGTGAAACATAACATGAATACTCTCCATTGTCACTTGAAAACATTGGTCTTGGTAGGCAGTTTATTAGATGGTGAAATAGTGGTCTTGGTATGGTGTGCTTAATATTATTGTATGCAAAATGTAAAAACACAAAAGAGGGTACAATCAATATTGAAAAAGTAACATCTGTCACAGAAAATAGTAATTTATAAATATCAAAAGAAATATTATTCTGTACTTAAAATGTTAAACTTACTGTTAACAATAATTTAAAATGGTGATCAGGATGAGTCCAACAACTTAGTCCTTGAGCTTTCTTATTGGTCATAGTAAAAAGAAATTGTAGTCTTTCAAGTTTGTTGGTCACATTGGGATTCTTGGAATGTATCAACAGATTCCTGCATATGAATCTTTGTTAATTCCACACAATACAAAATATATATACAAAACAAAGTAAAGCAAAGTATAGGGTTAGTTGTGTCCTCTAATTATCAACCAAGTATATGTATTGATAAAAAGATAAAAGCAATTGAAATGTTTATTACAATGTATCAATATTAAATTTTTATCATGAACAACAAATCGAAATAATGATAGATATTTTGTGCTTATACGAAACTGGAATCAAGGATTGTCACCTGTGATTTTATATATGTCAATAGTGCATGCCACTACAAATGATATTAGCCAAATTAAGTTTTGTTTATTTCACCCATTATAAAATATATACACAAAATGCAGTAAACAAAGTTTAGGTTTAGTTAATGATAAGTTTAGGTTCGAGAAATAAGCAAAGAAAAGAAAAAAAGATACATTTGTTTATAGTGTGTAAATTGTAAGTTTGTAAATATTTAAAACTATCCACACTGGTATGTGGAAATTCTAGATACCTATTGTTATAAAGTTCCAATTCATGTTTGATATATCACTCTACATGTTCCCTGTTGCACCCCAAAGATGTAAATGATTATCGAGAAAGTGAAATGAAACAGTATTTGAAATAAAATAGAAACAAATGCTGATGTTTACTATATAAAACACTGTGTTCAATGGAATTGAGCCTTATACAATATTGGTGGAATAAAAAAATCCATGTACAACTTCATTTTAAAGACAAAACGAAAACTGTACTAATGATAATGACAATGGTGAAAGGAAATTGGAAAAAAATGTATCAGAGGTAAAATGTTGGTCACATATACGTTTGTGTGGTATGCATGAAACACGTGTAGAAAATTATATTTTCTGATGCTGAAAGTAAGAAGAGAAACATTGTTAAAAAATGATCTAAAAGGCAATAGTAAAATCCTCATTTTTAGTGTGGGATATGTTGTTTGTTTCAATTGAGAAAGGAAACTTTAATTTATACAATTTGATGTTATAGATCACAAGTTTTATTACAATAAACATTGTGTTCTTTAATTATCAACCAAGTATATTTATTGATAAAAAGAGAATGTAATGGACATGTTTATTATAATTTATCAATATTAAATTGTTATCATGAAAAACCAATGGAAAGCGTGAATGTTATTTGGTGTTTTTAAAAAACAGCTACCAATGATTGTAACCAGTGATATTTGTGTATGCTAACAGTGCAAATGTGGTGGTGAAATGAATTTTTGTTTATTCTTCACAATATAAAATATATACACAAAACTAAAACATAATTTACGGTTAGTTAATGATAAGTTTAGGTTAGAGAATTAAGCAAAATTATAGATACCTATTGTTATAAAGCACCAATTCATGTTTGGTATATCAATCTACATGTTCCTTGTAGCACCCCAGAGGGGTAAATGAGTGTCAACAAAATGAAATAAAACATAGTATTTGAAATAAAATGAAAAAGTGCTTGAAAAGTGAAATATGCTGATGTTTACTATCTAAAACATTGCGTTCAATGCAATTGAAACTTATACTATATTGGTGGACTAAGAATTAAAGAAATAAAATTTAAGAAATTAGCAAAAAATTGATATATAAAATATTTGGCATGAAGAAAAACAAATATAAGACAAAAGGGGAAAAAGCAGTAACAATCATGTGCTGAAGTTCATTGAAAATAAATCGTTTGTCAAAGAAATATAATGAAAATTCTCAGAGTGAAAAAAAAATGGGATTTTTACAAATCTGGTTTCCAAGTAATAGGAAACATGTACAGCTTCATTTTAACGACAAAATGTAAACTGTAGTAATGGTAATGAGAATGTTGAAGGAAATTGGCAAAAAATTGTTAGTCAAATGTTGATCAAATATTATAAGTTTGTGTGATATGCATGAAACGTTTAGAATATGATCTGCTCTCATGCTGAAAGCAAGTAGAGAAACATTGTGAAAAAATGATGTAAAGCTAAGCTAAGCAAACGACCAGTGAATGGAAATGTTTATTATAATGTATCAAGATGAACATATTATCATGAAAAAGCAAATCGAAATAGTGATAGTTATTTGGTGCTTATACGAAACAGGTATCAAGTATTGTCACCAGTGATTTTATTGATGTTAACAGTGCATGTCACTAAAAATAATGATGGTAGCGAAATTAAGTTTTGTTAATTCTACCCAATATAAAATATATACGCAAAACAAAGTAAACAAAGTTACGGGTTAGTTAATGATAAGTTTAGGTTCGAGAAATAAGCAAAGGAAAAGAAAAAAAAAAGGTACATGTGTTTATATTGTGTAAAATGTTAGTCTGTAAATATTTCAAACTATCAACACTGGTATGTGTAAATCCTAGATACCTATTGTCATAAAGTACCACTTCTTGTTTGATATATCACTCTACATGTTCCCTGCAGCATCCCAGAGAGTTAAATGAGTGTCCACAAAATGAAATAAAACATAGTACTGGAAATAAAATAAAATAAGAATATGTCTGAAAAGAAATAAATGCTGTTTACTATATAAAAAGTTGTTTTCAAGTGTCAAATGGAATTGAATCTTATACAATGTTGGTGGATTATGAAATTGCATGAATGAAATAACATTGGAGAAATAAGAAAAAAGTTTATATATACAATATTTACAAATGTAAGATAAAAGGTGAAGAAGGGCCAAATCCGAGATCTATAAATCGTAAATTTTCAAAGTGAAAACAGATATTTTTTTTTTTTTTTTAGATCTGCTTTCCAAGTAATAGTAACCATGTACAGCTTCATTTTAAATGAAAACTGTACTAATGATAATGTTCATGGTGAAAGGAAATTGGAAAAAAATTAAAAATGTCAGAGGTAAAATGTTTGTGTGGTATGCATGAAACACGTGTAGAAAATGATCTCATGCTGAAAGTAAGAGAAACATAGCTAAAAAATTATGTAAACGCAATAGTAAAATCCTCATTTTTAGGAACATAGTGTGGGGTATGTTGTTTGTTTCAATTGAGAAAGGAAAGTTTAATTTTTAGAATTGGATGTTATAGATCACAAGTTTTATTACAATAAACATTGTGTTCTCTAATTATCAACCAAGTATATTTATTGATAAAAAAAGAAAAGTAATGGACATGTTTATTATAATTTATCAATATTAAATTGTTATCATGAAAAACCAATGGAAAGCGTGTTGGTTATTTCGTGTTCATAAGAAAAAACATCATGGGTTGTCACCAGTGATTTTATGTATGCTAACATTTCGCTGCAAATGTGGTAGCTAAATGTCTTTTTGGTTATTCTACACAAAATAAAATATATACACAAAACAAAGTAAAAGAAATGTCAGGGTTAGTTAATGATAAGCTTAGTACCAAGAAATAAGCACAGAATAAGGAAAAGAAAGATACATTTGTTGATATTGTGTCGATTGGTGAATTTGTTGGTTCATTTTGTTTTATGACATATCAACACTATATCATGCCCAATCTAGTGACATTTTTTTTTCCTAGAATATATTTGTTTATTTAATGTTGGTTTCTATTTAACTCATAATTGGGACCCTAACAGGTACTACTACTCCAGATCAGAGTGGACCTGGTAGCAATAGCAATTAAATGGTGGCTTCACACTTCACAAAGCCCCATGTTTGGATACAGTTTATGGTCATATCCAGGACCTGGTGAATTTGTAAATAATTGAAACGATCAACACTGGCGAGTTAGAATTCTACATACCTATTGTTATAAAGTACCAATTTATGTTTTACATATCACTCCACAACGTTGCTGCAGAATCCAGACAGTTGAAAGAGTCTCAAGAAACTGAAAAGCTATTTAGTACTCTTAAATAAAATAACATGCATAAAGAACTCCTAATATAAGACAATAGATGAAAAAGCAATAAAAATTTTGTGTGGAATCAAGTGAAAACAGTTTCTTTGTCAAAGAAATTGCATGAAGATTCTCAGAGACTTTTCCTTCCTCGTTCCCTTCCCTTTTGGTGGAAGGAAACTTTCACAGTGGCTCAGAAGGTGGGCTGAGCACACTTCCTACAAAGGTGGGATGGGTAAATTTCTTTTTCATTTGGTTGCCTGGAGGACAGGCTTAGGCCCCCCCCCAAAAAAAAAACGTTGGAGCCAGGGAACTTCTCCTCCCAGAAGGGGGAGGGGGGCCCGGGAAGGCTTCTCTTCCCATATTTTTTGTTTTGTGTAAGGTTGATCTCTTTCCAAAGGGAGTAAGAGGATATCCCTCTCTTAGGAGGAGACCGAAGGCTCCCTGGGCCTCCCATCCTCCTTCTGAGAGAAGTTCCCCGGCTTCCACATTCATTGCTCAGCCCGCCGTCCAGGCAATCAGAGTCTGATTGTCTGCCGTATATAAAAAGGCGATTTTAGCTTGTCAGGCGGTATGCTCTGCGTAGACCATTTTTCTTCCACCTGTTGACCTTCCCTCCCTGTCATACAATACGCTTAAACAGGATATTTTAATTTATGCAGATTCCATATAGACTTTTAGTTTCCCAGGGTGTATACCCTCCGTTGACCATTTATGTTTAAGAGTTTTCCTTGCCCCTTCTCTGCCCCAGAATGGGAAGGGAGCTCTTTCCCACTGTATGGGGGGGGGCGGCTTTCTTTTATGGTTATGTGGGGAGCCTTACCTTTACCCCCCTTAAGGTGGTAGGTCTTTTTTGTAAAATTGTTAGTCAAATGTTGATCAAATATTATAAGTTTTTGTGATATGCATGAAACATGTGCAGAATATGATCTGCTCTCATGCTGAAAGCAAGTAGAGAAACATTGTGAAAAAATGATGTAAACCTAAGCTAAGCAAACGACCAGTCAATGGAAATGTTTATTATAATGTATCAACAATAACACATTATCATAGTTATTTGGTGCTTATACGAAACAGGTATCAGGGATTGTCACCAGTGATTTTATTTATGTTAACAGTGCATGTCACTACAAATAATGATGGTAGCGAAATTAAGTTTTGTTTATTCTACCTAATATAAAGTATATACACAAAACAAAGTAAACATCTGCTGAATTTGATATTAAGCAGCAAAATATTTCAAAACATAAAAATCTGAAACATAACATGAATACTCTCCATTGTCACTTGAAAACATTGGTCTTGGTAGGCAGTTTATTATATGCTCAAATAGTGGTCTTGGTATGGTGTGCTTAATATTATTGTATGCAAAATTTAAAAACACAAAAGAGGGTACAATCAATATTGAAAAAGTAACATCTGTCACAGAAAATAGTAATTTATAAATATCAAAAGGAATATTATTCTGTACTTAAAATGTTAAACTTACTGTTAACAATAATTTAAAATGGTGATCAGGATGAGTCCAACAACTTAGTCCTTGAGCTTTCTTATTGGTCATAGTAAAAAGAAATTGTAGTCTTTCAAGTTTGTTGGTCGCATTGGGATTCTTGGAATGTATCAACAGATTCCTGCATATGAATCTTTGTTAATTTCACACAATACAAAATATATATACAAAACAAAGTAAAGCATAGTATAGGGTTAGTTGTGTCCTCTAATTATCAACCAACTATTGCTAAAAAGAGAAAAGCACTGGAAATGTTTCTTATAATGTATCAATATTGAATTGTTCTCATGAAACACAAATCGAAATAGTGATAGTTATTTGGCGCTTATAAGAAACAGGTATCAGGGATTTTGGTGTATCAGATGTTTTTACAGTGAACTTAACTTTCAAGAAACAAATTGGTATGCAATGACATAGGCTAAGAATCTTAGACAAAATATATTCAAATGAAAAAAAATGTTGAACACTTATAACTTTGTATGGACTCTCAAAAACATTTGTAAAAAATGTGTAAACAAATGTAAAAAAAAATGATCCGCTCTACTTGATGACATCAAGCATAGTAATATTTTAGTGAAGAAAATATGAAATTGATGTTCAGTGATTAGTTTGGATGAATGAGAAAATGTAATTGTTTGATGCATAAAAATAACTCATTTGCTGTATTTAATATTAAGCAGCAAAATATAGTGATTTGAATATTTAGGAAAACATCAAACCAGATTATGTAAAAAAAAAAAGATGAAATTAGAAAATATATATTTTATGCTTATGAGTTTTGCCAATTAAAATTTTGTGGCAGAAATTGGGTGATTACCAAGTAATTTTATTTTGGTAAAATTCTTAAATTATTTCAATGTTTATTATAATTTCTAATTAGTGACTTGTTATCATCAAAATCCGCCCCAAAGAGTGTCCTTTCTTGTATTAGGTATCAGAATAGGTGTCCAGATTTCTACTTCTATACAAATGTGATATTGTAGTACAGTAAATGTCAAATTGTTTTTCAAGTATTAGTTTGTAACGTTTGTACTGACTTCATCAGATGTCATGTAAGGAACTGAATTCTATTTAAGACTTTATCTGAAGTGTTTTTATTTTGGTAGATCATGTGTGATTACACTGTAGTAATTGCGCTGATAGCATGTTAACTACAAATGACAAAAGATAAATCAATTTCTGATTCAGCTACACAATATAAACTAAAGGAAATCAAATTTGCAAAATAAAAGAAAAATGTAGTTATGGGTTAGTTTGGAGTTAGAATAAAAAGCCAACAAAACAGTTAGTTTATATTGTGTAGACTGTTTAATTAACTTTGTTCATTTCTGATAGTATTGAGAGTGGTCAATGAAAATCTTAATTTCTGACAAAATACTGTAATTTTCTTGGATACCCATTCGTAAAAAGTACCTTTTTTGTGAAAAAAAAAACACTCCCCAGATCACCTTCACCACCTAAAACACAAAAACAAAAATATCTTTATTCTTCAAATATTGTGGTTGACTGGAGGACGGGCTGAGCACTCCCAAAAAGGTAGGAGCCGGGGAACTTCTCCTCCCAGAAAGGGGGCCCGGGAAGGCTTCCCTGTCCCCATATTTTTTTTTTTTGTGTGTAAGGTTGATCTCTTTCGGAATGGAGTAAGCAGAACCGACAGGGGGGGGGTCAATCAACCATACAAAAGGATATCTATCTCTTAGTTGAAAGAGGGAAGGTCTCCCTGTCCTCCCATACCCCTTCTGAGAGAAGTTTCCCCAGCTCTCAGCTTTGGGGTGGGGGGGGGGGTAGGAGGGCTTAGCCCGCCCTCAAGGCAAATAGTCTGACTGTCTGCCTTATATAAAAAGGCGATTTTAGCTGGTCAGGTGGTATGACCTGCATTGACTATTTTTCCTCCACCTGTTGACCTTCCTTAATATTTATTTTTAATAATAAACACATTTTATTTTAATATTAATATTTATTTGTAATAATAAACACATTATATTATTTTAAATATTAATATTTAATTTTAATAATAAACACATATTATTTTAAATATTAATATTTATTTATAATAATAAACACATTTTATTCTACTTTAAATATTAATATTTATTTTTAATAATAAAAACAATTTTATTTGAATATTAATATGTATTTTTAATAATAAACTCATTTTTATTTTAATAATTATTTTTAATACTAACTCATTTTATTATTGTAAATGTTAATATTTATTTTTAATAATTATTGTTATTTAATAATAATATCTTCTATTTTTTTACTGTTTATGTCTAACTTTTATCGACTTTTTCTTTTTTAATAGCATATTCTTTAAATGAATAGAAAAATATAGAAAAATAATTTCCCAAATTTTAGACCCCGGTTATTTGGCTGATAGTCGATAAAAATGATTAAAAGAGAGATTCATGAACATTAACGTTGTCATATAAAAAGAAAATGCTAATAAGAAGTGTTTTTAATCAATGTAACATATTTATTCAACTCTGTCATATTCATATATTTGTTTGATGACAACTTTTTCGAATCTGTGTACAGTAAAAACGATATACTTACATAGGATTTTGAAAGCATTTAAACTGTCGAAGAGTTTTATTATAAATAAAAGAGTTTAGTTTGTTGAACTTAATGGACTTTTTTGTTGTATCTATTAACTGTTTATTCTTTTTATCAAACAAAAAGAGAATTTTTATATTGACATGTGATGGACTGTTTTTCTAACATCGAAATTTTAAAATTAGTTTTATTTAAAAAAAAAAAAAACTCGCCATTAGTGGACGGTCAAAAGACAAATATATAACAAATAAATGTTAGGAAAGGCAAGATAAGTTACTTTTCTATCCAACTGGATATATTTTTTGTGTTTTTAATCACTGTAACATATTTATTCAGCTCGAAAAACATACAGTGTTTACCGATGTATTCGAAAAATGCCACCAGTTGTTTACATAGCCATTTGCCGGAAGTGACGGTTTTTTTTTATATAAGTTTTATTCAAACAGGCTTTAAGTTCAAATTAATGGACTTTTTTTTATACTTCCAAAATAAACTATTACAGTCGTTTAAAACATAATAGAAGTATTATTTTTTATTTTTTAAAAACAATGTTTACAAAATGTCTATGCGCGTTTCTTCCGGCCGGCTGCGAATAGCATAAATAAATAACTGTTGCCAGAATTTATCGCATTTTTATTTTTTAATAGCATTTTCTTAAAACGAATAGAAAAATAATTTCCCATGAAAAAAAAAAAAAGAAAATGCTATTAAATATAATAAAAATTACTGAGATAAAAATATAAAAAAATACGTACGTAACAACAAAAACACACCGAAGAAAGTGTGTGTGTGTGTGTGTGTGTGAGAGAGAGAGAGAGAGAGAGGGAGGGAGGGAAGAGGAAGCGGTGTATGTTGAATTTTGTTCCTTTTCGAAGCAGCACAAAAAGTAAGTGTTTCCATAGTAACCAAACCGTGACGTCACGTCACGTGACATGACTAAGCGTTTTTAAACGAATAGAAAAATAGAAAGAGGGTGATAGAGAAAGTGAGAGAGAGAGAGAGTAAGTGTGAGAGAGAGAGACGGTGTTGGTTTTACTCCCCCCCCTTCCAGCTTAAGAGGTATGAGGTCACGTGGTAATATACAAAATGGCTAATTATTTTACATTACATAAATATTACGATATTTTTATAATCGTCTAATATTTTGAAAGGTGAATTTTTTTATTCCCGTACATTTTTTCCTGACATTTTTCGTTAAAACTCTTGTATAAATAATATTTTTAACCAGGTAATAACGATGGAAACATTGGCATAAAGTAAAAAAAAAGATATAACTGAGCCGAAGAGAAAAATGCAAAAGTATCGGAGAAAGATTTTTTTATTAACAATTGTTCGCCATTAGTGGACGTTGACGTCACGTCACGTGACATGACTAAGCTTTTTTTTTTTTACGTATTAATTACATTGGATCATTCAAGAATTACGTAATAAAAAGCATTACAATGACAGTTTTTTTTGGGACCCCCTTGGAGATAACTGATACGTTTACCCCTTTCTCCTCGTCCGTTTGACGTGAAATTTCGATATTTGTCATCCGGGACACGGGGCTTCGATATGATACCAAATTTATCAAGTCTGGTTGTGTCTTTCAAAAGTTTTAGCGTTACATACAAACATACAAACTCACAGACATTTGGGATTTATATATATAGATAGTACGTTTCAGTGTAGGTGACGGAAGAATACAATTGCTAATTACTTGGGATCTTTATCTATCATGCCTGACGGAACAAGAGCATGCTACCCCCATTAACTTAATAAACGGTTCTGTTCGAAATTCCGTTCAAATTTCCGAGTTCGATAGAAACATCTCAGAGTTCGACAAATTACACTTAAAGAAGATTGGATATTACATCGACTGAAACTTTGTGAAAAATGATATTCAAGATGACAATAGTAATATAAAGAATCCAAATAATATGAATAATTTATTATGTTCTTTTTCGCCTATGTTAAAAATACTATTCTAGCATGCTTTGAATCGATCTCTCACGTCTACCATTTGAAAAGGGAAGTTTTTCCGAAATTAATAATGGATATTGTCGCAGACATAGCAAGTAAGACATTTGTATCCAATACAACTGAATAAATATATGTATATATAGACATATATATACGTAATTATTGATTTGTAAATCGCCCTTGTTTTCGTCTCCTTTCACCAACGACGACTATATTTGATTCCTCGCATTGTGATAGCCTTCTAAATCTCTACTACATACGTATCCCACACAATGCTTCAAGCAAACTACATATCAATCCTACTATTCGTTTGGTCGGTCTAAACAGAGTTGATTCTGGCGTTCATCTATATAATTGATGAAGTACTTTTAATCTATTCATCAGGACTTACCGTTACGTATAATTTTTAGTCATGACCCATAACTTAAACAATTCTTACTTTAAAGCAGAAAATAATTCAATTAATATTTGCAGCTTGCATCTAAATGCATACCAATTCTTTCATATTCAACTCGAATTCCCATTTCGATAGGCATCATAGTGTAACGATATTATAACTATTTGGAAATTATAAAAAAATAAACTGAGCTCTTCACATACAAAGACGTACATTGCTATATCACGAATTCGACATTTTGGTGTTTTACAATATTATTTTTCTATCTTACTTCAGCCTTCAAAATCGAAGAATTTGACTTTTTGATCAATAAAAGATGTTCCTTATTTAGTTTTTATAATTCTGATTATTTATATCTTCTTTTACTTGATGTAATCAGGATCTATAGATAAAATTATCATACAGAGACTGATGCGTTTTTATTTTTTTAAAGATTTTGTTTCACGACGATAAACATTTTGTTAATGTTGTTCATAGAAAACGTAGTATATTTTTGGATTTGGCTTGTATGATCACGAATATCTAAAAATCGTGAAGTAAATTAGTTACCGCCATAGTAATAAAAATCTTCAAACTGTCATAACAAGGTGTCTTAGTGTGTTTTATTTCTTAGGATATTACATGACGCAAAACTCTTATAATTATGGTTCAACAACATCACAAAAATAAAAATAAAAAAAAACATGTGAACAAACTTGATCATGAACTTGCCAAATATTTTGAACAAAACCGTCTTACAAATGAAACAGAATCAGAAAACAAGTCTGCTATGAAAACAGCCCAAAAGAGTTGCCAAAAGTATACAGACGACTTCCGTTGCAAAAACTGGAACAATCGGCTTCCTCAGCACTAGTTAAGCATAGTTATTTTAATAATTGTAGGATATTTAAATTGTATATTGTATTGTAATATATAGTTTTGTAAAATAAATAGTTAAGATTATATAATATTTTGCGATTGTGTCGCGTGTAGCGTGTCGTATTTTTTCTGTGTCTGTCATAAATAAGCGTACCAAGAATTTTCAAGGTGAATCTACCCACGACTTTGTAAATAAGGCAGGTAACTATAAATTGTCTAAAAAGAGGACCACTCCACTATGATCAAGAGTGGATTATAATGTCTGCTCAGGATCAAGACTTAATGACCAATCTCAGCCATGACAAAAAGTGCAGATTCTGCCACACAGAAGTAGAGAATGTGGACCGTCTGACATCCACTTGTATAATACTATCGCCTCCCCGGAGAGGGTTATTTGGTTGAGAAACGTTCTGGGAACACAACCAGCTCCCTGGGGGAATAAACGATATCCACAAATAAGCACATGGAAACATCAACAAAAACGGGTTAAGATGTCGGTGTATCGAGAAGAAAACCATACCTGAGATGTTGGATGAATGTGTGTGGCTCCTTCTTCTCACGGGAAACGTCTTTACCATTGCTGGTATTCAGGTTGGAGTCTTCCTTTCCTCGTCCTCGGGGCCACCTTTCGACTTAAGACATTTTATGGCAGACACAGAAAAAATACGACACGCTACACGCGACACAATCGCAATATATATTATATAATCTTAACTATTTATTTTACAAAACTATATATTACAATACAATATACAATTTAAAAACCCTACAATTATTAAACTAACTATGCTTAACTAGTGCTGAGGAAGGGATAGCCCCATCTCGTTCAAGAAGAGACAGAAACACGCGTGCTCACCCCATGTTGTCTGGACGAAAAAGAGACCGATCAAGGAAGGGAATTCTGGGATTGCATTTCTGGGTATCTCTACGCTTATGGCCAAATCTCCACCCGGCCATGCTGAAGAGTGTTAGCAACCATGGCACCGAGATATAGTGTCACACTTGTAATGTTGTGCTTGGGGGAGGCTACTATACAATGCGACACAATGGAGTGTATAAATATTTCCACTGATCGATCTGTAAATGTTGAATATCGAATGCGCTAAGTCCTGGGTACATATACCAGAAAGAACACTTGGAAACATGCCATACACCATCCACAATGTATATGCAATCTCTACAGATACGTAAATAGAAAACGGGTCTATTTAGCCTAACATTTTAATACGAAACAAGACGTAGAAAGAAGCAACCTTAGTAGAAGTTAGTACCCTCAATAATGCTTGGCTAAACCGAGAAAGAAGGAGAATATATCGGAATATTAAGGTCTTACATACGACATGTAAAGAAACTGGCATCTTCAGAAGATATGAATCAGCATAGTAATTATAGAAGCAACTTGACTTATTAAAAAGAACTTCAAAAACTATCTGGCAAATATACCCGGTGAACCAAGTGCAGAAGTTTCACACAATTGCATTTAAAATAAACAAATAAAATTTTCAAATACATCTCTCGACTGGGATATATCTGATAGCATGTGAATGTTTGGCCAAATTGAACAAAAATGGAAAGCAAATAAAAAGAAACGCATTATTATGACTACTGTATTAATCTTGAATTTTATTCATACAACGTTTCAGTCGATGTAACTTCCCACCTTATCCAGGTGTATATTGTCGAACTTGAGAATTTTTTTTTTCCACAGTGATCACCACTTATCAAGGCCCGGAAGCCACTCAGGGATAAGGGTTATTGCAAGTACATTACGTTAGTGAGGAGATTTTATGAAGTGTTTAATTAGGGGGGCGGTTCATTAGGAATTTGTTAACATTAGACTTGAAGACATCCAAGTTGTAGTCCGGAGGGAAGCAGGCAGACGGAACAGAGTTTCACAGGCGTGCAGTTCTAAGAAAGAAGCTTTGCTCATGAAATCCGCGTTTTGATTTAGGCACAGATATAGAGTGGGGAAAATTTTTCACAGTGGATTCAGCTAGACGGGTGTTTTTCGTGAAAGATTGGCGAGGGGGGACCAGGGATTGGAGTTCAGACGAGCACCTGCCATGAAAATAACGATAAAACAAGGATAGGCTCGCAACGTCTCTTCTGTGGGAGAGGGGTTGCAGGGTAGAGAAAAGGGCATCCCCCACTAAACCACGAAGTCTATTTTGTACTCTGTCAAGGCATGATAGGCTGTTTTTGGCAGCTCCTGCCCAGATATGGCAACAGTATTCCATCCTTGGCCGTACTTGGCTTTTATATAGATAGAGAATTGCATCAGTAGTGAGATATCTTCTGGAGCGGTAGAAGGATCCCACCATCTTTCCAGCGACCTTGGCAACAGACTTGATGTACGTGTTCCATTTCAGATCAGGAGTAAAGGTCAAACCCAGAAGCTTGTCAAAACACGGGGCCTCACCCAGACGAGAGCCATCCATCACAATTGATGCCAGCTGTCAAACTCAGTAATTTACGCTGATTTTAAGACTGAACATGTTATGCAATTCACGAGTAGAACATTCTCTGGTTCCGTAAACCATGACGGCGTAAAAGTAATTCACAATTGTATATTGAGTGACGCTCGCACTGTGGATTGAACCCTCAACCTCTAAAAGAGTGTAATTTACAACTGAATTTCACTAAGTACTTTAACCGTTACGTCGTACGTCTTTGCTTATACGAATGATTAATCCTCATCTAAAAAATCAGAAACGTAATCAATTTCTTTTACAATAAACGGTCAATAGCATAGCGTTAAATCTGAAATTATCACCATCATACATTTAGCGTAGTTTCATTGAGTCCTTTCTTAGCTTTCCACAGAAAATAACTTTCCAGCGTATGACAAGCTCCGCCCATGTTAGCAGATAAGTTGTAATCATTTCTACAATCAATTTTATATATTTTACATTTGGTAACCAATTGCCTATAAACATTTTTTTTAAATATTAGCCCACACACTACCTACCCATTAAAGAAGGTTAACACGTACAGGTAATTAATAATATAAGTTTACTAATTTTGGAACGAGACAATTGGGGAAGGGGCATGTTTTCTTTATTTTAAATAGATATAGGGGGAATTATTTTATAAAATGTTCGTTTTTATTTACACATTTTATTAGAATAGACAGTTATTTTTCTGAAAAAAAAAAAGCGACAAAATCTACAAAAATTATTGAACATGACGAAATACCTGTGTTTGTTTAAATACACGCTATACAACGTCACCAGACAATATACAAACTTACCTAAAACTAAGTTTTATTTTATGTTTGCATGGAAAATCATAACACATTAAATATATTTTCGCACATTATTTTATTGTAAGAGAATATTTTATTCTCTTTAAGAGATTCCTCATTTAGGCATGTATTTTTAGTAAAATCATTCTTTCATATTCTACTAGGTAATGCCAAGAAACGGGCCATGCTTGTATTATACACATCATAGATGATGATATTATTTCCTTCTCGTAGAGAGATAATACGTCAAGAAATGATTTTTTTAAACAAATAAATCCGGTTTCAAGAACGTTGGCGACGAAAAGTAGGTTTTCTGTCTTATTCGACGAAATGAAATTCCTATGTTATAAAGTTTGGGAACAATAGATACAAAGCGATTATATATTTAGTTTCGCCATTTTAATATTTTGGATTTACAACGAAGACAGCGCTTTTATCTCTTACAATTCTAAGTGATTATTCAATAAAAATAAACAGAAAGTCGTTTAGTCCATGATTATAATTACATCCGTAATTATCTAGCTAGCTAGAAAAAATTAATATTGATTTAGCAGATGTAACTGGCGTGGTATCTTATATTAGTATGGAGCCCATCAGGCCACGAAAATATTGTCTTTGATTTTAGCCAAGAACCACACCGACATTTAATATACATTGGTTGAAATTTATATTTTGTCAAAGAAAGAAAACGAAACCACTCCAAAAACTGTATTTTCCTATGGATTTACATGTATCCTATTCAACGAAACACATGTAAGACGGACAATATAGCCAATTAAATAATATAAATCTTATAAACATACTTGTAGTTTAGAAATTGTTTGGTAACTTACTGAAAATAAAAATCCAATTTTATTCAGTTTAAATAAATGTGACAATTATTTTTAACATACTTTTTATTATTATAACATACTTTTATTATTATAAATGTGACAATTATTTTTAACTTTTATTGGATATATACAGTTAAAAGGCACAAAACTGAGTCATAATGACATCTTTTCTGTCAAGATATGCCGAAATTACAGAAAACTATTATGCTTTACGTTTGGGGAAATTAAGATAAACAATGAAAACCAAGAAGAGGAACATGATTTATCCCCCGCTTGTAAGAGAAGGTCCCGCTCCACATCGCACATGTTGCCAAATCAGAATCACTACCGTCGGGCTATGAAACACTCTCTTCATCCCCCTACTCCTTTAACTTTGGATCATCTTTGCTATAAAGTTGGTTTTGAATGTAAAGCTTTCTCCAGACGATGCAGTCTTGATTGCAGGACCAACGTAGTGTATTCTACGAAAACGATCTAAAGAGCTACATTAAACGAAAGGAACAATGTGCAACTTTTAATGATTCCTATGTAGAGAAAGAATTTATATTTGGGTTTTAGCCGAGGAAAATATGTGTAAAAATGTGTAAATAAAAAAATGGAATCTGCCAAGTGAGGTCGCACGATGGCATTACGAATATACATGCGTAACTTAATAGCAATCAGGTAATGTTTTATTTTAAGTCTTGCCGCAAGCATGTTTCATAGCTCAGTCATTAAGGTAAATCGGAAGCTAAATGTTTTGGTTCGATTCTGGATGGTGGCGCACTAGTCAATTTATTTAAACTTTAACAATCGTAACTGTATATTGGTTCCAATATAATATAAAAATAAATACAAAATTTGCATTAATCAATATGTAGTTTACGATATGGTAATGCCAGGCGGCCAGCTAATATATATATATATATATATATATATATATATATATATATATATATATATATATATATATATATATATACTAACAAAAGTACCCGTCGTTGACTGGGTTCAAAAACAGCCTACAGAAAATGGACTCTGATTTATTAAAGTATGATAGCTTATGAAAAGGAACGGTTGAATTTGGGGGTATCAAAACCAAAGCAAAATATGATGAAAGTAAAAATAAAATAGATAACCCCATGTAATTTATTATACCATACGGGTTCACACTGAAACACTTATTACAATATTCTGTGGATCTATATTAAAAAATACCTTGTAAAACTTTGTGACATATTTCCATTCTATGGAGGTCAGGGGCGAACAAATATCACATAATTTTATTATACCATATTTCTTCAAATTGAAACATGATTATCAAAGTATACTTACGCAGATAGATATCAAAAGTTTTTATTAAAGTTTGTGCCTATTTCCATTCTATGGAGGCCAGGCGCGAACGCAGACCCCACAATTTTATTATACCATCCCTATTTAAGTTAAAACATACTTATCAAAGTATTCTTATGTACATCTAAAACACGCGTACGCATACCCCACTATTTTAATGAGTCATAATTATGCCAGATCAAACATACCCATTCCTGTGTCTCGATGCATCTTCCATCGTTATATGTGATCAGTTTTCTATAATAGTCAACCATATAAGAGCCTATTCATGACCAAACACACAGAGAGACGTCCAACTTTATATTATAGAATGAATATATATATATATATATATATATATATATATATATATAATGTCAGAGACGATATAATTATTTCTAGTCTAGCAATGTTGCAGCTCACAAGAGCAATTGATCTTGTGAGCTGTGACGTTGCTTGGCAGTGAACATTATTATATCATCTCTGCCAATAAAAAAAATTCAATTAATAATTGCTCGTAAGGTTATCATGTTGGATGGCATCTTTCTAGCGAGTGTAAAATTCCTACGTGAGACATCAGCATTGGTTATCGTTGTTTGCATGACAGCACACCATCTTCGAGATGAAGTGGATCCATTCAATAGTCAGATTTCATCGCGGTTTGCTGTATGTGGTACGTTAGATAAAGTTGCATAGTATTTGCTTCAGATGCATGGGGACTAGTTTTGAGAATCATAAGCTCGGTTATGTTCACATTATGAGTTAAAAAAAAGAGTGAAAATCCAGTTCTGAACATCCGGTTTCTTTGCTGTTATTGCTCTTCTGAACTGCGACGTTGCTTAAATAATTATATATATATATATATATATATATATATATATATATATATATATATATATATAACTACTTCATTTACTGACATAAAATTAATATACGAAAGAATAGATTCATGCGTAAACTTTAAGTATTTACTTCAAAGGTGCTCAATACGTAGGTAGAGCTAGTTAGTAATTTATAAAATATATATGACGATTAAGCTACACTGAATATTCTACGTTTCATCCACCTTAGGATTCATCAGGCTTATGCGCCAAAGGCGCAAAAGCCTGACGAATCCTAAGCTGGATGAAACGCAGAATATTCAGTGTAGCTTAATCGCCATATATATATATATATATATATATATATATATATATATATATATATATATATATATATATATGGGTGTGCCTTACCCGTTCGGGCACCCAGGTTTCGATCCCGGCTTGAGGTAGTTGCTTGTCTAGCCACACTGATGAGCTGTGAAACAGCGGAACAGTACTGTATGTGGGTGACTATATACATATATATATATATATATATATATATATATATATATATATATATATATATACGGGGTGCCTTAAATAAGTTTCTAGACTTTTTCGTATAGGAACTTTTATTGATAGTTTACCGATGAAACTCTCGTCCTTCGACATACTCTCTTTCGACTGCAATACACTTGTGCCGTACCAACAACTTTTGTAAGGCGTTTTGTAAGTCCTACTGTGTGAGTTTGTCAATGCCTCTCTACACAGTTTCTTCCATATCCTCATTTGTGTCAAAACGACATCCCTGTAGTTTAGGGAATAAACAAAAGTCACAAAGAGCAAGGTCTGTCCTATAAAGAGGGTGATGAACCGTCTTGATAGCTATTTTTGTAAAATAGTCTGTTACAAAAATGGAGCTGTGGACTGGTGCATTGTACTGTTTAAATGCGCTGACATGATTTGAAGGGTGCTGACATCTTCCGACGGAAAATCCTCCAAAATCCTCTTAAAACCTCATCATATTTTTTTTTTACTGTCCAGTGGAAACCAAATGCATATACGTCATACCCTTGCTGTTGAAAAGGGATCATGATAAGATTATTGGTAGATTTGCTCTGTCTGACATTTTCAGATCTAGGACAGCCAGCAAGCTTTCACTTAGAACTCTGTCTCTTGGTCTCTGTGTTATAGCAGTAAATCAAGTATTCATAACAGATCCACAAGACATCAAGAACTACGTGATCTTAATAGAGAAGCCTGACCATCTCCCTACTGTCATGTAAATGTCGTCATTTCTAATTTTTTCTGGGAAACATTTGGGCAAACTTCGAAGAAATCTTCTATGCACTTTATATTTCTATGGTCATACGACGGTCCTATCAATCTTTATTTAGCTAATCATCTCTGCTGTTTTGACATCACAAGGACCCAAGTTTGCCCAGCTGGGCAAACTTGAGTCCTTGTACCGGAAGAATATCCAGTAAATAAAACGTTGTTTAGTAAATCGTTATTTTTTTTGCATTTTCATACACAAAATTTGGATATAAATTCCACTAAAACATCGGCTGGGTCATAAGCTTCATTTTGGTACCATACTTGTCTGGGTGGGTTGCCGGTAGGCTGAGATAAACCGCGTCACACACACAGAGATAGACAGTAAATCGAACTTACTAAGAGAGATAATAACTTCCAGTAAATACCGGAAAAATATCCAGTAAATAAAATGTTTTTTAGTAAATCGTTATTTTTTGCATTATTTTTTTTTTGCATTTCCATACACCAAACATGCATATAAATATTATTAAAACATCCGCTGGGTTATAAGCTTCATTTCGGTATCTTACTTGCCTAGGTGGATTGCCTATAGGCTGAGATAAACCGCGTCACACACACAAACCTACAGACAGACATTAGGAAAATTTATAATAAGATAAGTCCTCCAATACGTCTTCTTGTCTGACTTGAATATCTTACGCCACTAAAAAACTGATTTCCGATTCATACAAGATAAAAAAAAAACAATTTCAAACCTCTCATACGTTTTTGTGGCATGTTTTTTCCAAGTTTAAAACTGAATTTTATTGCATATAGTTTTTCTAAATTTTCTTCAGATCCAGATTGGATTTTTAGACTTCACAATCAGGTTTAGCAGGGTGTATTCCAATTCATGCTTTCTTTGTTCATTTAAACTGAAATCATAAATATTAGTTACTCATAAATAAAGATGTATAACTATAACATACCGTATTTTCTAAAGTCTACAACGATCTTTAATGCTTGTACAAAAACGCCTGAAAAATATTGAAGCTATCCCGTGTCTGCGTGCCGACTTGTCACGAAGTTTCTTTGAATTCGTTTGTTAATTGTCGGTGGCTTGGAAGAAAACTCCTAGCCTACGAATCCAAGGGTGTCTTTTTAACTAGATTCGGATTTCGCGAACAGCAGTAATTATTATTTCCTACACTGCTGATCACGTAAACATAAGACACATTGCCTGTAAGTATAAACATAAATTCTAATACTTATGGGAAAATATGACAGTTATGAAGCCCGTTTAAGGAATGAAAACTGAACCGTGTTTCGGGGATTAAAAATTATTTCTTCCTTGCTTTTGAATACGCTTCCTAACTGTGAATGGACGCCGACATGGCATATAATGGTCGTTGCATCCCTTTAATTGTTGCGTTAATTGCCAGTAGCCTGGTTGAAAGATTGTAGCTTACGAAGCCAAAGTGATTTTGTAACAGGATTGGAATCTCCCGACCAGCACTAATTAACACTTTCTACATAGATTGCAAAATCCCTCATTGGTATTAATAGTGTTATTAGTATTCATTATAAAAACATAATAGAATATGTATATATATATATATATATATATAATTATTATTATAATAATAATAATTATTATTATTATTATTATTATTATTATTATTATTATTAGTAAAATAGAATTATAAAGCCTTTGTAAAAATATTAAGGATGGACATTCTCTGGATAATATAAACTTGAAGGCAGTCAGTTGACGTTTATGCAATGTTCACGATTGATTTCCTTTGTTCCAACACTATGGGTTGTCTAATTTAACGTTAATTAATTATTATTTTATTAGTTAATTAATTATTATTTTTTTATTGTGGCAAGTGTTTGGTACCCCGGAGGTAAAGGCTTAACGAATGGAGTCAAAACTAGTTTCTTGGCTGGGTTCGAATCTTCCGACCGGATCTTCCGACCGGCAGGAATTGTCACCCTACATTGATGATTGCGTGAGCATCAAACACTAGTGTATGTAGTTTTAAAAATAATTCTTTAATTGCACACATATATAAATAAATATATATATTAATATATGTATATATAGTGAGAGAGATAGAATATATACATATAAGTATATATATATATATAAAGAGAGAGAGAGAGGAGAGAGAGTTAGAATAATCTATATCTATATATCTATAAAAGTGAACGTGTCTGTCTGTCTGTGTGTCTGTGTGTCTGTCTGTCTGTGTACATTTCCCTACGCAATAACTCTGTCAATTTTTAGTCTATAGACTCGAAATTTGAAATACCGGGTACTGAGATTTGGGAAAATCGATGTGACGGGTCTCAGCCAGAAATTTGGCTGTTAAGGGGTCAAAGTTCAACGATTTGACCTTTAAGAACTCTACCAAACTCCTTCGACAATTTTGGGTCTAGACACTTGAAATTTTAGATATAGGTTCCTTGAACCTGGATCTAAGTTAATAAAGTGATTTGAGCCCGAAACAATAAATGTTAAGGGGTCATAAAAGGGGTCAAAGTTTTAAAAAATTAACCATTTTTTTTGTTTTTTTGCTTTTTTTGCACAGCATACACCTCCAAACATCCGAGCAACGCCGGGCACCCCTGCTAGTACATATATAATCTAATAACGATACATATCGATTCTAGTAAAGCGACTGGCTCTGCTGGCATTCCAATTGTAGTCCTGAAAAAGTTTCAACCAGAACTAGCTCCCATACTTAAAAAGCTGTTTAAGCGTTGCCTCAAAGAGAATACTTCCCAACACCCTGAAAAATCTCATCAGTATGTCCCGTATTAAAAATAATAAGATGATCGGTCATCTCCCTCGCAGTGCAGACCAATAAATCACCTGTGTGCCATTAATATATTACTGGAATCTGTGTTAAATAGAGACGTAGTCAACTACCTCAGCAAAAATAACCACTTCATGCAATATTGTTTCCCTTCTGCTAGATTTCACAAAAAAGCACTCGTCTCCTCTATCAATAATTATTCCCTACCTTTTTTTTTTATCTGTGCCTAAACATTAACGTAGAATCCATAAACAAACGTTTTTTTTCTGAGAACAACACACCTGTGGGTTTCTCTTCTGTTACCCTGCTTTTCAGATGACAACAATATGATCGTCTTCATGTTCAATGTGAACAAGTTCTTGCCGAGCCGTCCTCTTACATAATCCAATGAAGCAAATTTCCACTACTAACGATAATTATGATATTGTCCCATTAACTACCGTAAACTCATTAACCCTTATGTCTTAGCGTCCGGTCCTTTATAAGGGGTGACTCGTTTAGATTTAAGAATCTTAACTCTTATACAATGTTTTTGTATGACGATATATGATATAAAATATAATAAATTTGTTTTAAAATACATTTTAAATGATAACCTTTCGTGTGTTTAATATTTAATGCTTATTATAAGCGATGATAACTAAGAGTATGATTAAAATAATAATTAAACAGTTCTACACGGATATTACTCATAAGATGAGAACAATCTACTGCCCAGTTCCGTTTGAATTTCTGTATACGTTTATGAGTTCGCCATAAAGATTTCCAAGTTCAACAAAGAAGATTGGCGGTTACATCAACTGAAACGTTGGGGGGGGGGGAGAATAACAAGATGAGAGCAGTAGTCCGAAAGTTCCAAATAATACCAATAATCGATCATAATCTAAAAATAAAACCCATCATATTGTATGAATCCGAATATTCTGTTGTTGGTTTCAATGGGTAATTTTTTTCTAAGATTTATTTCTAGAAAGACGTCAACTTCTCACGGAAGGGACCACGGGAAGGTCACCGACATCCGAAGTAAAAGTAATTTTTTTAGAAAGGAACTGGACTAGAACTTGTGACAACCAGGGTATCAGTCCGTATCGGTAAATACTAGAGGACTGCCACCTGATTCAGTAAAATTACAATAACGCGTTTAATATGTCGAGGTCAATAGTTTCCATCTCTCTCTTTCGACTTACCAAACTAAAAGTAAACGAGACTTCCATGGGCAAAGTTTCTTTCTTAGAACTATCTGTATATGGTACACAATATTGCGTGATTGCTTCCCAGCTGACTACAGTATAGTCGTTTTGAAGTCTAACTGAAACGAATTCTTGTTGCACCACCTTATTAAATAACCATATTATTACCAATTATTACAGTGGTGTCTCACCGTCATCCGAAAACTCATTTCTCGAGTAAAAATTTGATGTTGATAAGAGATAACATCTTAGAAAAAATAACATAACAACGAATACGAAAACAACACCCCCACTAATACAAATAATACTAATTAAGAATTTAAATTTATAACAAATCCCACTGTTGCCGAGTCGTAAAATACACATACATGTATTTGAATTAATTCATAATTCTTATTTATTATAAACAGAAATACGGTAGGTATTAAACGTAACATTTAATCCCTTTAAAAATATAAATTTTAAAAAATTGAAAGAAACTGAGACATATTGATGCGAGTATTATGTTTTTTAAACAGTTCACTTCTTGTAAGTAAAAAAAAATACTCGAGCTGAGATCGAAACTAAAACCTAAAAACAATGCATCAAGTACGATGCAATAGCTTGACACGTCGTCAAAAAGTGTTGTCAAACTTACCTATTCTTAAACTAAGTAATCAGTCAGGTGAACGGTTCACGCATGCGCATTCATGAAACAATTGACAAACAGATAAAAGTCCGATGACCCCAACCTACCAATTTTCCAATTTTGTTTCCGGATGAAAGCAGATAAAAATGTTTTCCACATGTCTGAATGCTTATATACAAGTTATCAAGTCCGTAAATTAAAGATTCCTTTAGTATATAGGTTGAGAAGTGTCGTCATAGGGATTCCCATTTTTTTAAATGTACAGATATCGATAATATTACTCCAGAGCAAGCAAAGCATAAATTGATTTAGTAAACTACAATAAAATGGCGTTCACCAAGCCAACTCCATGTGAATGGCGACAGTTGATGGCTGTTTTAGCGTGTCTAATTCGTAGAGGCGACAAGCATATTAACGGCATCTTTCAAATAATTGGGCATTAAGGCCAGAGGTAATGATTAAAATTGTCTGGTTAAAGAGAAAATAGGGAAAGAGGAATTAATTACAATATTGTGCTATAAGGTATCTGGAATGAAGGTAGTAATTATATTGTGAATTAAAAATACCTTACATACTAAGAAAATACCTGGAATGATTCCCTCATCTCATGAATAGGTTGATGACAAACTAATTGTTAACGATTTTGCTTGTGAGTATCCGTATACAACGCGGTCAATTGGAATAAGTGACAACACGCACTTTTCGGATTCTTTATCAACAATGCTGTAATTCAACGCAGACTTCACAGTCTGCTTTTAAATCTTCCACTCAATAATAAAGCTCAATGTATATTTATTAGTATATAAGTAAATATATAATCTCCTGTCACGCAAAACCTTGCGACATTTCCTTTTATCGGCCATTTACGAAACATCCAAAAGTGTTTAAAGCAGTAAAATAAAGATAAAGTTAGACAACCACCTCAAGATAATGAGCGCGTTTTTTTTTTCATATATGTCATCAGAAATAATAAAAATAATTTCGCAGAAAAAAAAATTATTATTTTTATATAAATACTTTAGTAATATATGTACATAGATAAGTACCGAAATTGACAACTCTGGCAAAGAGTTAATTTTTTCCAATAATTTTGCACCGAGTCTCTTATAAGATAAGAATAAATGGAAGCAATTTTATTGTTAATTAAAAATACATTACATACTGAATAAATATTTGCAAATTTTATTTCGTTATCAAAAAAGCTATAATTCAACGCTGGCCTCGGAATGTACTCTCACATATTTTATCCTATAGCAAAAGGCAAAGTGTATTTCTTTGTATATAAATAAATATATTTCTATCATATCACGCAAAAGTTAGATAGTAAAACATGTCTTTTACCATCCCCTCACAAAACTATTTAACGTTATGTAACAAAACGACAAAATAAATAGCAAGTAAGACAACAACCCTAAACCCACCACAGCAAATGATATTAATTCAGAAATAAATCTTTCACTCTATAATAAACGTTGTGTGTGTCTTCTTATAATCATCAGAATTGCCAATAATAATTGATATGTGAATAAAAATTATTTTATAGTAATCTATTAGTAATGTAACTAGATAAAAACAAATGTTGACGCTAACGAATCATACTTTTTTCTTCACTTAAGACGCAGAATCTTTAGAAGTATCCGATGACATTAGAGATTCGTCTGTGTGCCCGTCTGTCTCACTGTTTTTGTCTACGCGTTTTCACTATAAACAAGGCATGCTGACCCTTGGAACTTATAAGACTACTAGTTGAGGTCGTGCCTAGAGAGATAATTGCAGGGTTCCATTTCATGCGCGACATGGCACTAGAACCATCCATATATTATACAACTGATCAAAGAGCAGCCGCTGTAGGCGATGCCAAAGAGTTAAGACACCTGTACTGTCAGTCAGAATGAGTAGCCAGACAAACTATCAAATCTATATCCTCAACTTATCAGATAAGAGTGACTTAGATTATCTGTGTAAGAATGAATAGTAAGCAAGAGTTACAGAATTGCTAGACTTACGAATGATCTGAAATAATAGCAATTGGACGATAAAAGGGTTGCGGACGGCCAAGAACTGAGTGTCTTTGATACCTGATTGTACCTCTGCGTCGGACTAATACGCTAAAAAGGAGTGTGAAAGCCGGGCGATAGGCAGATCTTACATACTCCTTAAGCAATTTAGTTTTACAAACTAGATAATTTGTTTGAGTTACCAATTCTATGAGGGTTGTCGTCCAGGAATAAGGAAGTTTTTTACCTCCAGTAGTTTAGTGCAATGACTTTTGAGATCAGTAGCACAGGTTTTACATCAGGGTTTTTACTTCTCCTATATGCATGACTAGACAAGGTGTATTGATCAGACACATCGAAAGGAATAACCAGGCGCTTGGGCTCTAAGCTATGTAGTTCTATGCCCCCGTTCATAAAGGTTTTAATAATAAGTATTAACTTGTATAAAAGTCAGAACGTGTGTGTGTGAGGACACTTGTCTACCTCTATATTCAACGAATTTGAGATCTACAGACTTGAAATTTTGTATATTTTCGGATATGTTAAAAATTCATAATCTCTTTTTATTCGAAAAAAAAAGAACAGATAAGGAATCAAAATTGAAAAAATTGGTACGTAGGGGTGATCGGATTTTTATCTGTTTATCAACTGTTTCGCGAATATGCATGCGCAGTCGTGGAACATGACAACTTCTTTATGTTAATAATAAGTAGGTTGGAAAACACTGCTTATAGAACGTGCCAAGCTGGTCTAATGGTTATCGTACATTACTCACTGTCCTAAGATTTATTTTTCGATCTTAGCGCCTGTATTTGTTTTTACTTACAATTCGTGAACTGTTAAAAAAAAACATAAAACTCTCTGACGAACGATTGTTTGTTGTATTTGAACTAATGTTATGGCCGCTCTCATTGCACACGGTCCCTGTCAATACAACCGATTATTCTCTTCAGGTGTACAAGTCGCTATTCTTGTGACGCTTGGAAGAGCTAACTCTACACCTGCGATGCGTTTGCATTTAAGTTCCATTCAAAAACAAAATAAAAATATAAAATAAAAAAACAAAGATATTAAAAAAAAAACACTGAGATATATTACTCTTCTTCATTGACATTAAGACGAGTAATATCTTTGATGTAATATAATAACATCGAACATAAAATTTGACGATGAGGATCTCTAATCTCTCTCTCTCTCCTTCTTGCGTGTCAGAATGCGATGAAAAGAAATCAAACAAAGTGGTCGATCGCGAAAGTGAGAGCTAAAATACAAATATTTATTTTAAAACTATGCACCCATATTCCAAAGACACACCAGCGGTTTTATTGTATTGAACCAGCCATCTGTGTATTGAATTCATATCATAATTATTTGTTAGTGTATATATATATATATATATATATATATATATATATATTTATATATATATGTATGTGTGTATGTAAGTATATATGTGTATGTAAGTATATATATACGTAAATATATATACATGTAAATATATATATATATATATATGTCTGCTTCCCTCCGGACTACAACTTGGATGTCTTCAAGTCTAATGTTAACAAATTCCTAATGAACCGCCCCCTTAATTAAACACTTCATCAAATCTCCACACTAAAGTAATGTACTTGCAATAACCCTTATCCCTGAGTGGCTTCCGGGTCTTGATAAGTGGTGATCACTGTGTAAAAAATATATATATATATATTCGTGAAGTAATCCACAATTTATCGGATTCGTTGTTTCATAGCCCTTCCTTGACACTAATCAAGTAAAAACTTAAAGCTTAAATCAAAACCCAACTGTCTTGACCCGCAACTGCCCATTACATCATTAGCACAAGTTCAATATAGTGTGCTAAATAGTGAGCGAAATATAAATTATTATATTAACCATCTTTGCTAGCCAAGAGTGATTTATTTATGTTAAATGTCATATTTAATTATAATAATCGCTTATTATGATTGGTAACTGTATAATGTTCGATAGAAGTATGTTATTGATGTGAAAAGTTATGTTAAGTTAAAATATTCACATTTAATAGTTCTCCGCAATATAAGTGTAATGTTAATTAGAAAGATGGAATTTAAGCTAACCATCATATAAGCAAATATACGTGACAAAAACCCATCAAGGATCTATAGGCTACGTGTACTACGAGGGGCGTGCAATAAGTAATGCCCCTGACCCACTTACCATAGCAGTAGAGCAACGAAAATTGGCACAGTCATTAGTCTTTCTCTACCTAGGAACCACCCTGAGTTATGCATTCCTCCCATCCTTTGATGTTGCTCTGAAGACCGATTTTTAGAACACCCCAGGTTGCGCTTTCCTTTCAAAAACAACTTCATGGCTGGGAAGAGGTGAAAGTCAGAGGGTGCAAGGTCAGGAGAGTAGGGAGGATGAGGAAGGGTTTCATAACCACACGCCCGTGCTTCTGATCTGGCGACATGCGAGTTGTAGACTGGAGCGAGCGTTGTCCTGCAGGAGGAGGGTACCTTTGCTGATCTTGCCCCGCTTCTTGATTTCGATAGCTGTCCTTAATTTCCTCAGAAGTGAAGCATAATATGCTCCTGTAATTGCCAGGAAATCTGTCATCACTACTCTGTCCTGGTCCCAGAAGACTGTGAGCATGACCTTGCCAGCGGAGGGCTGCACCTTTGCCTTCTTTGGAGGTGGTGAGTCCAAGTGCTTCCACTGCATTGACTGGGCTTTGGCCTCTAGATCATAGTGATGGACCCAGATTTCATCCTGTGTAATCAGTCTTTTGAAAAACTTTGACTCATCTTCTTGGCACATCTCCAAATTCATCCTCGGGCACTCGACGCCTTCTCACTTCTGGAATGGTGTAAGCAACCTGGAAATCCATCTGGCAGACACCTTATGCATATGCAAATGGCCATGATAGTTTCCACAGACCCTGTATTAATCTTGACATCTTTAGCTATTTGGCGAATAGTAATGCGCCGATCTCCCAAGATGGCAGCCTCAACTTGACGGACAGATGCCTCATCAATGACAGAAGGAGGGGGCGACCAGGTCTGGGAGCTGTTTTCACAGACTTCCGGTCATGTTTGAATTCACGATGCCAGCGTTTTACAAGGTCATATGATGGGGTATTATCACCATAAGTTTCTATCATTTCACCAAATTCTCCTGTGGTGTGCATCCTTTCAAATACAAAAACCGGATCACTGCCCAACATTCAACACGCTCCATTTCACACCTGACTCAGTTCAAACAGTTGTAAAACAGAAACCACAATCAGTACAGAGTTGTAATTTGCCACATAACCCGTAGAGATATAAATCATTGCACATGCAAAATTCCAGCTAGATTAGCTAATTAGAAGTGGGTCAGAGGCATTACTTATTGCACGCCCTCGTAATTACGTAAATAAAAAATATAAATTTTGAGATGTAGAGTAGTAATTGCGAGTTCGAACGCAACGCGTTCGCAGACGGATAGGTTTTATGACAGGATGTCCATGGAAGTCAGAAAGGGGCGACTTAGAAAAATGCAAACTGTTACAAAGTGTACCAACTCTGAAAAAAAAGAAGAACTAGGACGAAATAAATGATTGTAAAATATAAAATTCCCTTCTGAACTTTTTCACATTCTTTAATTTCAGGACACATAGACGGGACGCATAAAAAAAAAAAATCATATATATTTTTGCGGGTGTTCCAACCGACAACGATATATATAAACTGTTAATTTATGTATACACATATCAACATAAAATAGAAAATACACTAGACGAATCATATATCAGAACGTTTAAACTCATAAGTAAAAAAAACAATCATTATAGAAACACACGTTTGTTAAACAGACATATATATATATTTTTTTAAATTTTTTTTTTACATAGGCATCACCACATTATCAAGGCCCAGAGGCCACTCAAGGATAAGGGTTAAAGAGTGTACAGTAGAAATTGGACAATATAGTAATCATTAGTAATGAAAATTTGGTAAATTTGATAACTTATATGGAACGGCTCATCAAGAACTTATTTACTTTAGACTTGAACACAACCATATTGTAGTCAGCCGGAAAGCAGGAAAACGGAAAACAATTCCACAGGCGTGCAGTTCTAAGAAAGAAGCTTTGTTCATGGAATCTATGTTTAGGTTTAGGCAAATGAACAATAAAAAGAGAATGAAAACGACCACAGGGAAGACAATATAACGTTCGAGATCTCATGAGTGACGCTATGGCTTTAGCGACGAGGAAATAAAAGTCATTATACAAAACCAAACAGCAAGTTTGAATTATTTTCTATATATTGTCTTGGTCTTCTTTGAGATGGAATCTGCACTTAACCTGTGTTGGTCCGAGGCCAACGCTACAATTAACTATCTTGTATATATATATATATATATATATATATATATATATATATATATATATATATATATATATATATATATATATATATACTCGCAAAAGTACTCGTCGTTGACTGGGTTCAAAAACAGCCTACAGAAAATGGACTCTGATTTATAAAAGTATGATAGGTTATTAAAAGGAAGGGATGTAAAGAGATAGCTTGGGGGTATCAAAACCAAAGCAAAATATTATGAAAGTAAAAAGAAAATAGATAAACCCCATAATTTATTATACCATACCTGTTCACACTGAAACACTTATCACAATATTCTGTTGATCTATATTAAAAAAACCTTGTTAAACTTTGTGACATATTTTCATTCTATGGAGGTCAGGGGCGAACGAACACCCCATAATTTTATTATACCATATTTCTTCAAACTGAAACATAGTTATAAAAGTATACTTCCGCGGATAGATATGAAAAGTATTTATTAAAGTTTGTGCCTATTTCCATTCTGTGGAGGCCAGGCGCAAATGCGCCCCCCACAATTTTATTATACCATCCCTATTTAAGTAAAAATATACTTATCAAAGTATTATTATGTACATCTATATCAAAAACACTTGTAAATGTTTTTTTAAATTTTTAAATTTTTTATTTCCATACTTTGTGGACCATGCTCGAACGCAGACCGCACAATTTTAATGAACCATCGTTCTGCCAGATCAAACATACCCATTCCTGTGTCTGGATACATCTTCTATCATTATATGTAATCAGTATTTTAAAATAGTCAACCATATAGAGCCTATTTGTAACCAGACACACACACACACACAGACATTCAGCTTTATATTATAGAAGATTGAATCACTTACGTCTTTATAACATTTAAACGTTTGGAGTTGAAAAATAGGATAATTTTGGAACAACCCTCGTATGGCAAATAGCGTCACGGACACTCATGCACAGCCATCGTTCATCGCGAGCAAAAATGAATGATGGTGACTATGAAAAAAATACGGTATGAAGCACAAAAGATCACTTATTTTAATGGTACCATATCCATCTTTGTAGCGCTTTAATAATTGGAGTTAAACTGAAAAACAGGAGACATTACTTTTGGAACGCGCCTCGTATATATATATATATATATATATATATATATATATATACCCACATATATATATATATATATATATATACACACATATATATATGTTACATGAAAGGCCTGTCGTCTTCTCAAGTAAGTAAGAAGACATACTAGATTAGTGAAAATGATATTAGGATAAGGTAAGAATCGAACCCGGTAGGCAAGTGTTAAAAATAATGGAATTTGGAATCTTAGAAATTCAGTCTATTGTTAATTCTATTAAAAATAATTAAATATTGTTTATGTCAGAAAAGGAGTCGATTGTCCATTCTTTTATACATCTGGATATTAAATATGTCAGTTAAATGAATGCACAATGCGAGTTAAAATATATTGTTTAAAAATAGGTTAGAATTATAATTGAGGCTTCTTTGTTTTCCAAAAGTGTGTTGGACGGACGTGTGTAGAAAACATGATATAGTCACGTTGGTCGACTGTACACTTCTGACGTCATAAACAAAGGATATTTCTCAATATAGGAATCTGTGGGTTCGAAGTAAGAGAGAGTTGATTAGATTAGAGAGTTAGGAGAAATCGAGAGGAGAGTCCCTTAGAATCGACGGAAGGAAACTAGGCCATTTAGATCAAAGTTTGAATTCCTGACGTCATAATTCCCCGGTTGCATATTAAAAGAACCAACTATGTTTGTAACTGTTGTCTCCTGTCTTCATTCTTAAGAAGAGAAAAGTAAATGTGTTTATCATCATCTTGTAACGAACTTTGTACAACCCTTCCAAATATTATGTATCCTCCTCTCCGTCATCAATAATTTATCTTGTTCCCTCTATAGGTGTTAACAAGAATCATCCCAGTCAAATATCAATGTCTCCTTCATTGTCATCGTTATCTGTTCTGAGTCCCCGTTAAAGTGTTCAAAATACCCCTGTGCAATATATATATATATATATATATATATATATATATATATATATATATATATATATATATATATATATATATGTGTGTGTGTATATATATGTGCGTGTGTGTATATGTATATAAATATATATAATATATGTGTTATATGCTGTGTAATTACATTGCGCTTTATAATAAAAAGATATATATATATATATATTGAGCTTTATCTATCTATCTATCTACATATCTCTCTCTCTCTCTCTATCTCTCTCTCCCTCTCTATATATATATAAATTAGTGATGGGACGATTCAAATATGTTTCACGATTCCGATAAAATTACCGATTCCATACAACATTCACTATTCCGATACAATTACCGATTCCGATTCGGAGTCCTTATAAATCCCTATATATTGAACTATATTTGTCATTTTTTTCCCGATTACTGTAAAAATAAAATTTTCTTCAGCGTAAAAATACACTGGTGGGAGATGATCCAAAGATTTTAGTTTTAAAATTGTTAAGCGCGAGCGCGTAAGTGATGATTTCGTTACGAAAACCGTTTAAAATACGTGATCACAAAGATTTTCCCACCTTTTCTTGATTCTATTTTTAATCGACGGTGTAATGAAAAGCGAATTATTCATGAGGCCCACGCGTTACTTACGTAAATGGCCAGACAAACAGACCCTTCAATTCCTCATCGTCACGTTACACATTCCTTTATCCCCTTTCCCTCCCCATATTCGTTCTTCCTATTTTATAAAGAGAGAAGGAGGAGGGAAGGTGAAATAAAATCAAAATGCAAGAGGACAAATTAATATTCTGAAATCAACTGTCAGAAGAGAAGGCACAGAGTGACAGAATCCGAAGTAAATGGATTGTTAAATCCATCACGCGCCCTAATTAACTCAATTTGAAAATAACTGCAATAAAGAGCCAACATGCCTATATTTATTTATCGCTGCAGCAAAAAAAAAAAAAAAAACGGCAAACCCCTCAAAGAACCATGTTTACTGCACAGCGAGGAATGGATGTTTTACAGAGAAGCTCTTGAATTTCTGTGGATCATTAATCCCATTTGGATTAGAAACGAGTACTCTCTGATTATTAATCCCCTCCCCGTTTTATCCCAATCCTGTCCAATCCGCTGAATAGCCGAACTCAAATTTTTAGACATTTGTGTTCGTGTTGATATATTATCTTATATAATATAAAGAAAAGAAAGAGACAGACATAAGGTACTACATATTATCTTTATATATATAAAAGCGAAAATGTATGTATCTATGCATGTATGTATGAATGTATGTATGTATGTTTGTGTGTCTGTCTTTCGACAGACTGAACAAAAATTGACAAACTTGATCTCATATGAAAGCCCCATCCTTCGTACGACAAATATCAAAAAATTGGCCCAAAACGTTTATATTTCCACCCTGAAATAAACACTTTTCTACAGGGGATAAGCAAAAACCGTACTCTCATGACGAGATCGGTTCTACGCATGCGTCAGACGACGTCATAACCTGATTTAGTTTAAATATTTGAAGAATTGAAACAATTTCATGTGCGTTGTGTTAGCTCAGTTGGTTAGAGCGTTGGGTCATTATTTAAATGTTTTGGCTTTGAATCGTGGTGTGAGATGTCTTTTTTTCTTCGATTTTTTAAATTTTAATATTGAAGCAGGGTTATTTAAGCCATTTTTCACGTAACGTTCGTTTTTCTGTTTTTTTACTTCGCTTATTCTTAGGTTTTCATTAACACCCCCACCCCCGACCGACCACACACACCCAAAAACACCCGGGTACCCACCGATTTTTTAAATTTTAATATTGAAACAGGCTAATTTAAACCATTTTCACGTGTTTTTATTTTGGTTTTTATTTTTCAGAAGTTTTAACGTTCGTTTTTCTGTTTCCTTTTTTGTTTTTTTTTCAGATTTTTACATTTAACATCGTTCGTTTGCCTTACGTTAGTAATTTTTGGTGTTTTTTTGTTTTGATTACCCCCCCCCCCCACCGCCCGGGTACCCCCGCTTTATTTTTCAGATAAGTTTTAACGTTCGTTTTACGCTTTTCTTTTTTTTACTTCGCTTATTCTTAGGTTTTCATTAACACCCCCCACCCCCGCCCGACAACACACACCTCCAAACACTCGGGCAACGCCGGGTAACCCCCCCGCTAGTATAATATAAAGAAAAGGAAAAGACAGACATAGATTCATGTACGAACTTCTTACTTTGCTCCATTTTGTTTTAACCCATTGCGATATTGCATTCTACGTTACTTTTTGTTTTGTGTGTATAAAAGGTTATTGGACAATACTATAATTGATGTATATAGAAATACACACACACACACGCGCGCGCACACACGCATATATATATATATATATATATATGATTAGTTTTTTTGGAAAAAGAATTCCAGCAGAGTGCTCAATTAAAAGGAAAATCCAAATTTTAAGAGCGTACTTATATTTTTATATTTTGTGTACAGAAAGTTGTTAGTTGAGACAGGTCATTGGTACCGTCGGTTTCAAGCCCGATAATAAGGCCCGTTTAAGGTATCCTTATCGAGCTCTCTTCAGACGAATATTGGCTGAAGAGAGCTCGATAAGGATACCTTAAACGGGCCTTATTATCGGGCTTGAAACCGACGGTACCAATGACCTGTCTCAACTAACAACTTTCTGTACACAAAATATATATATATATATATATATATATATATATATATATATATATGACTACTTCATTTAATCACATAAATTAATATACGAAAGTATAAATTTATGCATGAACTTAATGTATTTACTTCAACAGTGCTCAACACGTAGGTAGAGCTAGTTAGTAAGTTATAAAATATATATGGCAATAAAGTTACCCAGAATATTCCACATTACATCCACGCTAGGATTAATCAGGCTTATGCGAGGATTTTGTGATTGTCTCGCGTTTTTATATACGCACATTCTATTGGGATTTTAGTTAGCCAATCAGTTGTCTAGTTTCTACCGCACCCTTCCTATTCAGCCAGGACAAAGGCCCAGTTGACCTCTGGATCACTCGTTCCGGACGTCAACTGGGCCTTTGTCCTGTAAGTGACTGCTCATTGGCTGATTAGGAAGGGTGCGGTTGAAACTAGAAAGCTGATTGGCTCAAAAAATCTCAATAGAAGATGCGTATGTATATATATATATTTAAAACTATATGCCGTATATTTCGGCGTATAAGACCATAAGATAAGACGAGGTACAAAATTGGAGCAAATTTAAATGAATTTATCATATATCGGTTGTATTCGATGACTGCTTAATCACGAAACCATGTCTGTTTAGCCTTGGCTAGACATTGCAACATCTAGTATCTTATTATTGGTTTTTAAAGATTATTTTGTAACTTTAAGTGTCGTCCTTTACGTCGAACTATACGTAAGTATATATATATATATATATATATATATATATATATATATATATATATATATATAACGATCATTCTTTCTAGACTTAATATTTTGTTCAAATAATGGAATGTGCCTTCATAGAATCTCATTTATAGTATTCAAAAAGTTTTTTTTAACGTTTTTATAAAGAACTATCAAGCGACATCATTTTTACCGCCTCATCATCCTCCTTACACAAACGATGTTGAACGTATGTAGAGCATTTTTATCATTACAGGCAATAATATCATCGATCCATGGGCGCAAACAACAGCAAAAAACAAAAAAAACAAAAAAAAAACGAAAAACAACTTTGTAAAATGTCGTGATTTTTACTCACATAGCAAAGTCGTCATTGATGTTTATTCTTTTTTTTATTTATTTTTTTAGATTCAATAAGTAGCTTTATTCAAAATGTTTCTTTTATGACCTCTATTTTAGTTCAGCGTGTTTCTGATTCTAATGTTGGCATTCATATTATTATCAAGATGTATCCCTCAGCGTTCAATCAAGTACGTTTGGCATTCATTTCTCGTATACGTTTTCTTTTTATTAACCATAGTTTATTTATATGTGTTCTTGCATATCTACGATGTGGTCTGGCCGTCAGTTAATCAATCCATCAGCAACACCTGAATATGAATTGGGATTTCCTTCATGAAACGCTCACATTTAATGGACGTATTTCCAAGAATCTCTTAGGATGTAATATTTGTCAGCAAATCTGTCACGCTTAAATTTGAACTAGTAGTTTCGATGATCTGTCGTTTTAAACAGCATTTTGTTAGACATTTTGTAAGCAGAGGTTTTAACAAAATTTGTTAAAAAAAACACAACCTGTTTATTTTTTTCACGTCAAAAATTTTGCTACAACAAAAAAATTGCTACAACAAAAATTTTGCTACAACAAACAAATTGCTACAACAAAAGAAAATTGCTACAGGTAAAAAACAAATTGCTACTACGAACATTGTTAGGTTAGGTCGTTGTTTCTTATTTTTCGGTATATTTTTAATTTTGTTCGGGCGATTTTATTATATTTTAATGTTTGCTTCAGTATTTTTCATTGCGTAACGTTGTTACGCTTTGATAATCGACGACAGTCGGCGAAGGTCGGCGAAGGTCGGCGGTTGACGTCATGTTCCGAGCAAAGCCGAGCGACCAGTTACTTACGTCATGTTCAAATTCTGCCAAAGTACCTGAATTTTAATTTAGTGTGGCGCAGGTCACTTTGAAATAACATTTTTGTTAGTCTGCCTATTCTTACCTTTGAAATCGCATTAACGATGTTGGTTCCAAAAGTTAAGCCATCTATTTTTTTTAACTTAAAAAGTTGAAGAACTACGAAGGCGGGAATGGTACCATTAATACAGTTTTTTGTTTGTATTTTTCCGAATAGTCACCTCTATTCTCAATGCACTTTTGCGAGACGTACGCTTATGACAGGGGGTTTGTTTCTTAGAATCTCACAGTGTCAATATCTGCAACAGAAAGATGAAACTTTCAAGCCTTGAATGCATGAGTTAATCTATCATAAAAATGCAACCTGCAATACCGTTTGATCTATTCGGGCGGAATATTATGCTATAGGAAGTATTACGTTTGAAACGTGCCTCCTTGTTTGCTTGGCACGATGGCGTTTTAAATAGATGTTAACTATGAAGTTAGTAGTTTGTATAATGTAAAATTTTGAAATGATTTTTAATTTTTATCGCTTTAATTAAAGATAAAATTTCCATTAATCTGTTATGCTCTACATTGAAATGTTTTTTCTGTTGATCTGCCATGTTTAATTTTGAAATAGCATTTACGCGGTGCCTTTAATACGTTTCCAAACTTTTTCGTATAGACACTTTTATTAACAGTGCACCCATGAAACTCTAGACCCTTTGGAAGTAATCTCCTCTGACTGTAATACACTTATTCTACCGTTCAAATAACTTCTTGAATACAAATTGGAATTTTTTATTGTATCAATGACCCTTGTCACAGCCTTGTTCATCACCTTAATTGTCTCATAACGACAGCATCTAAGCTTTTACTTTTACTTAGGAAATAACCAGAGTCACAGGAAGCAAGAAATACAAAAATCATAGGGAGCAAGGGCTGGACTATAGGGAGGGTGGAAAACTGTCTTGATGCCAATCTTAATCAAATACTCTGTGACAAGGATTGGAGTTGTGGACTTGTGCATTCGCGTAACTTTTCCCCATCTTCAGTTTCCCGCGATTGTGTATACAGTTCCCACACTGACATCAAACTGTGCACTTATTTTCGCTATAGACATACGACGGTTTTTATTCATGAAATTCTTTATTTGGCCAATCCACTCTTGTGTATTGACTCTATTACTTTTCCCACACTTCGCATCATCCTTCACAAACTCCCTTCCTTATTTTAATCTCTGATGCTCGATTCATGAAAGATCGTCTAAAAGAATTTTTGAAACATTCTCATACGTTTCTGCGAGATTTTCAAGTTTAAAACAGAATTCTATTCCATATCGTTCTCCTAAAATGTCTTCACGTTCAGACTGTATGTTTAAAATCACCAGCTGTGAACAATTAGGCTTTAGTAGAGTTTATTCCAATTCCTGCTGGAGCTGTTTATTTGAACCTACAATTATAAAAAATTGGTCAGCCATCACAAAAAGTTTATAGCAATAATATACTTAATTTTCCAGAGTCTAGGTCAAATTTAAATGCATGGATAAAAAGTCTAGAAACTTATTGAATGTACCTAGTACAATGATTTGTCATGTTTGACTTAGATATAACATTGCTGTTAGTCTGTCTTGATTTGCATTGAAGTATCATTTCCGTTTGTCTGTCATGTTTAATTTGTTTGTTTTTTTTTCACTTACATTTTCACATTGCTACTTTGGTGTAGGGGGCTACTCTCAGGGACATAAGCTACTGGGGTACTATGTAGGGAGTTGAGCAGTAAAATGTCGGTTCACGTTACACTTGAACTTCTGCATGTCAGTACAGCTGCGGAAGCAGAGAGTCGGAATGGAATTCCAAAGTCTAGCGGTTCTGGGAAAGAAACTACTGGAGTAGAAAGCTCTCCTACATGTAAAGATCTCCAATGTGTAGGGGTGATATTTAGCGGCTTATCGGGTTTGCCGAGGGTACTTACGTCGTGGGGGCACAAGTGTTTGCAGTTCGTCAGAGCATTCACCATTTTGAAGTAGCATTTTTATTCAAGGTTAAGTTTGAAAGAATGTTTTGTTATTTCATTTCAGTTTAGTTAGAAATTGTGATCCCCAAACATGGTTGCAGATGAAATAGATTCATATGTCGAATCTACTTTATTTATTATTTTTGCTTTTAGTTTTGTTGGCAAATATATTCCACATTGCGGTGAACAAGTTTTCCTTACATTTACAAATTACTAGCAGACCACACAGCGTTGCTCGGTTGTAAAATAAACTTTAAAAATGATACGTGGATTCAAGCAATTGTATTTATAATTCTAGAGCCAATTGCTTATTATATTGTATGTAATATATAATAATGATGTTTTAAAAAAGATGACATACAGCTTTCATGCTGTATTTGCTAATGAATTGCATAAGTACACACACACACACACACACACACACACATATATATATATATATTATGTATCAAACTTTAAATATTAACGAAGGTTAAGCTGAAAATATATATTGACGCATGCGTAAAGTGACACTTGACGTCAACTTACACTCGTAAATTTCTTTTTTACAGTGTTTACAGCTTCGCAGTAATTTTCACCAGTTGTGCATGTTCATTCGCTGATAGGAAGGGCGCGGTGAATACTAGAAAGCTGATTGGCTAACTAAAATCTCAATAGAAGATGCGTATATAAAACCGACAGACAACCACAAAATTCGCGCATAAGACTGAAGAGTCCTAGAGTGGATAAAACGCAGAATATTCAGTGTAGCTTAATCGCCATATATATTTTATAACTTAATATATATATATATATATATATATATATATATATATATATATATATATATATATATATATATATATATAAGCTAACCGCCCGGCATTGCATGTTCTAAAATACGTTTTAATATTTTAATTTACGCGGGATTTCATATTTATTGTTGTTGTTGTTATTATTATTACTATTATTATTATTATTATTATTATTATTATTAATATTATTATTATTCTTATCATTATCATTATCATTATTATTATCATTATTATTAGCATTGTCATTATTATTATCATTAATATTATTATTATCAATATTATAATTATTATTATCATTACAATCATTATTATTACTATTATCATCATTATTATTATTATCATTATTATTATCATTATTATTAATATCATTATTAATATTATTATCATTATTATTATAATTATTATTACTATTATTATTATCAGTAATATTATTATAATTATTATTATTATCATCATTTTTACTATCATTATTATTATTATTATCATTATTATAATCATTATTATTATCATTAGTATTATCATTGTTATTATCATTATTATCAGTATCATTATTATTATTATAATTATTATAATTATTATTATAATCATTATTATTATACTTATTATTATCATTTCTATCATTATTATCATTATTATTATCAGTATTGTTATTATTATTATCATTTCTATCATTATTATCATTATTATTATTTTATCATTATTATTATCATTATTATTATTATCATTATTATTTTTTATCATTAATGTTATCATTATTTTTATCATTATTATTATTATTTTTATCATTATTATTATTATCATCATCATTATTATTATTAGTAGTATTATTATCATTATTATTATTCATATTCATATTCATATTCATATTCATATTCATATTATTATTATTATTATTATTATTATTATTATTATTATTATTATTATTATTATAAATAATCCCGGTCGTAGTTGGTACACTAGGAGTAGTATGAAGTCGTATGTAAGGACAATTGAAAAAACTACAAATCCCCGATGTTATAGGCGGCCTTCAAACCTCTGCAATTATAGGTACCACCAACATCCTTAGGAAAACCATTGATCTTTGAAACACCTTTAAGACGTTCATAAACGAAAACAGAATTATTATTATTATTATTATTATTATTATTATTATTATTATTATTATTATTATTGTTATTATTATTATTATTATTTATTATTATTATTATTATTATACAGCCAATTTTCTGTTGATTTTTATATTGCGCTCAATATACAAGGTTGAACGATAAATTAGTTGCCATAAAGAAAACAACATTACAGCCTATTTAAAAAATTTTATTAAATAGATAATTCAGATAACTTGATTATGTAGTAGAGCTGACATCTATTCAATCTAGCCGCCCTCAGCCTCAATCACCACCTCGATACAAGTCCAGAACTGGGACCATGACTTTCCACAAGCGCCAGCGGGAGCTCGATGAATATTCGTCGGATCGCGGCGTCAGGTTTGAATTTGTTTTGTGGGAGGTCATGTTGGTGATGCATCACAACGTAAGACCAAACAACGTAATCCATTGGGTTCAGGTCGGTGGAGGAGAGATCCCGTTTAGAGAAGGGTACTAAGTCGTAGCACTTCTTCTGACGCCAAGTCTGGGTCTGTTTGGACTTGTGGACCGACGCCGTGTCCTGCTGCCACATCCAGTGTCTACCAGCAGCAACTTGATTGAACCAGGGCATCACCGCGCTCGTCAACACATTAAGGTATAGTTTGTTGTTGACTTTAAAGCTGATTTCGAAGATGTAATGTGTCATAATGTGACCCTTACTTTAAACCACACCAAAGACCTTAATCGTGAGTATTCCGATGCGGTGAGCCGGCCCTCAGGCGCTAAATTTTCCGGATTTGCATTTTGAGAATGATGCATCGGTAGAGGGCTGTACAGCGGCGCATATCTGATCTCGCTCGATAAGCATAGTGCCACTTTCAGACGTCATAAAAGGTTCCATACCATTCTTAGGATTTGTACACAACTAGCAAGCTAGTGGATGGTCTGCAAAAAGAAAATCGCTTTTCATCAAACAGAAATGGAATTATGTCTTTTTTTCTCGGGCGATAATTTTATCGTTCCATTCTATAAATTAACACCTTATGGCGTGTCCCCGTCGTCAAATATACTTTACTTCATGCAGATTTAGTATTTATAATTTTAGAGCCAATACTCTATTGATAAATGTTTATTACTTATTACTTATATAGCAATTTTTCCAAAAATTACAAAAATCATCATCATCATCATCATCATCATCATTAATATTACTACTAATACTACTTACTAGGAAATCTCGCACAGGTCCTCAGATTCCTCGCCGACAACAACCTGTGGTGTTCCCTAATGTCTGAGTGACAGTTAGTCTTCCTAGACATACAAATGGCTGTCATTTTTTTACCCTGGCTGTTAATATTGCCGTAACTGTAGTAGTTGATAGTGGTGATTGTGACGATGGATGCCGTCGAGTGTTCGTTCCTTTTCTTTGTCTAACTTTATTTCCGCTGTGGTTGTTCGTGACATTTTGTTTCTGTTTGTGAAGTGTTTATTGATTTTTTTCACCTGCACGAAGCAAGTATTACTGAGGGGCTTTCGTGATGGGTGTTCGTTCAGTCGGTGAGTAGACATACAGACAAACAGACAAAAGGACAGACATAGAGACAAGTGTTAGTGAAAAGGAATTGAAAAATAAGGGATAAGCAAACATGTGAGAAAATCAAGTTTCGGAAAAAAAGGTCAAATGAGTTTAAAGAAATTAAAAAAAAAACAAAAAAAAAAAAAACAAAAAACAAAAGAGAAGTGAAAAGAACAAGTAAGAAATAAAAATAGAAATAATATATATTAAGAAAGACAAAAATAAACAATAGAAATAATATATATTAAGAAAGACAAAAATAAACAATAGAATAATACAGAAGAGAAATTGCGAAAAAAAGAAAAGCACGAAGAATATAAAATCAAAAGACGAAAATGTTATATATATATTATTTAATTAGAATTCATTATTGAGATGAGTATTATTTATTAATTTTATTTATTGCGGACTATTATCCTCACACACACATATATAGTGTAGTATATATATATATATATATATATATATATATATATATATATATATATATATATACTAGACTACCCGTGACCCGTTGGGTCAGTATGTTATATTAGCTATGGAATTAATGTATGAGCGTGACACTTGTGACGTAAAGAAAATAGTTTTTTTTGACATAACAGAAACATTTCTATGAAAGTATATTAAGATGAAAAATCACGGACGGATCACTAAAACATAAAAAAAAATCCTCCCTATCAGTGTAAAGTTACCTATTTTTCCGAATAATGGCTCAAAATCAAAAATTAAACATGATTTTGCTACGAATCGAACGCCGACGAAAGTCATTTAGCAGCAAAAACGCACATGAACCTACCGATGAGAAATATAAGAATGAAAGCCCCATATTTGAATCCTTCAACCAAGTTATAGAAACTTAAAATCTAAAAAAGAAAATAATAATTAATAAAACCTGAAGCAAAAAAATAAAACCTAAATAAATAAAATAAAATGAAACTAATATTGAAACAGATTAGTAAATGTGTAAACAAATTCACCGTTCTCACACAACTATTTTGTATTTTGAAATGTAAACAAAATGTAAAAAAAATGTAAATAGGAAGGAAGGAAAAGGGACGGGTAGAGAATAGTAGTAGTAGTAGTAGTAGTAGTAGTAGTAGTAGTCATCTTGGCTTTACTACAATTGTTCTTATGTTTGTCAACGGGTTAAAGTTGTTTAGTTGTAAGAAAATAGCGACAGTATAGTTGTAATAAAGAATAGTTGCAAAACACCCCACTCTTCCCATGTTAAATAATAATTTCGAAATAATAACGTTACTATTTCAGTGAGCAGGTCAACATCTGCAAAAAGTACTAGGGCACTGAGGAGACTTATTGCCAGCAAAATTCCAGCGAATACAAACGGTTATTTCCAACTTGAAATCAATGTTAAGCGACTGTTGAAATAACGAAAAATTTATTTTGCAAAAGTTGTTAAAAACATTGAAAGTATTGGAAATCTGGGGGAAACGTTTTGTCGCTTAAACTCTAGGGAACACCAGCGGTTGTTGTCAGTCAGAGCAATCTCTGGTGATGGCTTACATGAGGACGCATCGTGAAAAAAATAATAAGGTAAATAAAAAAATATATTAAAATCCTTAAAAAATAATAACGTAAATAAAAAATATATTAAAATCCTTAAAAAATAATAACGTAAATAAAAATTATATTAAAATACTTAAAAAATAATAACGTAAATAAAAAATATATTAAAATACTTAAAAAATAATAACGTAAATAAACTCATATTAAAATACTTAAAAAATAATAACGTAAATAAAAAAATATATTAAAATACTTAAAAAATAATAACGTAAATAAAAAAATATATTAAAATACTTAAAAAATAATGACGCAAATAAAAAATATATTAAAATACTTAAAAATAATAACGTAACTAAAAAATATATTAAAATACTTAAAAATAATAACGTAAATAAAAATATATTAAAATACTTAAAAAATAATAACGTAAATAAAAAAAATATATTAAAATACTTAAAAAATAATAACGTAAATAAAAAAATATATTAAAATACTTAAAAAATAATAACGCAAATAAAAAAATATATTAAAATACTTAAAAAATAATAACGTAACTAAAAAATATATTAAAATACTTAAAAATAATAACGTAAATAAAAAATATATTAAAATACTTAAAAAATAATAATGTAAATAAAAAATATATTAAAATACTTAAAAAAAATAACGTAAATAAAAAATATATTAAAATACTTAAAAAATAATAACGTAAATAAAAAAAATATATTAAAATACTTAAAAGGTCATCGAGTGCGGAAACTAATATACATAACCAGGTAACACCAACCAATCAGGTAAAATCAAATTTAAATAGAAGAAAAGTTAAACGAAACTTACTGAAGAAAAAAAAAAAAGAAACTGACAGAACAGAATAAGAAAGAGCAGTAACAGGATGGAACGATAAAATTGTCGCCCTTAAGAAAATAACAATGCAGCTGTATTATTAAACCTCATTAAAAAAAGAAATCCAGGTTACTCAGTTGTGTAGTAGACCTGACATATATTCAACGTAGCCGCATTTTACTTCAATCACCTGGGAGCTCAGCAAATACTCGGTGGATGGCGGCGATCTGGTGTTGTATCATGTTGGTGATGTTCCCCACATAAACATAACGAAGTAGCCCAGCGGATTCAGGTTGGGGCAGTAGAGGGGTCAGTTAGAGAAGTCTACAAAGTCGCACTCCTTCTGAAGCCAGGCCTACGTCTCATCGGAAATGTGGGCCGGTGCCAGCATATCCGGGTACACTTTGGTATTGCTTTTTCAACCGACTTCGACGATGTGAGGTGGCATGATGTGGCCCTCATTTAAAATCAGACCAAAGACCATAACCAAGGGGGGAACTTTGTTTTCATCATTCTGGGTACATCCCTGTTATTTGTGGCAATCTATCGATGCATTTTGAGAGTGCTGGCAATGGTCCTGCTGTAATAACTTGGATCGACAGAAAACATGAGTTATACTCCGATCGCTTTCAAACATGATAGAAGGCTTCTATCGCCCTCGAGATTTATACAAAACTGAAAAACTTGTTGATATTCTACAACAAATAAGAAAACCGGTTTTCATCAAACGGAAATGAAATCATTTCAGCTTTTCTAAGGCGAGAATTTTTAGGTCTACCCTGTCATTTGACATCCCTTGCTACGCCTAAAATTACTTGTGCATCCTGAAGCAGTGAATACCACTCAATGTTGTAAACGAGTAGAAGGATCGAATGACTGGAAGAAAAAGCACTATCCAGACCTCATGAATAATTTAACCCCGCTACGAGATAATCTAATGTTAAACAGCGGTTTAAAGAAGGCAAAATTATTTGTCAACTATATTAAACGAAATCGAGAGTACTTATATCCTGAGAAAATTGTTGTCATGTTATATAATGGATGAGCGTATGTAAAATCACGATTACATTAGCTAGTATTACCATTGACAAAATTGGCAGGCCGAAGTAACACGAACTGGGGGAATTGAGTTTCACAAGGAATGATGAGAAGGAATGACCTGTGGTTTGTTAAAATAATAAACAAGAAGACGTCAATCGAATTTCGCACGCCGTCACGAATATCAAGGTTTGACAGTTCAGTTTAGCGATAAAACAGGCTCAAGACAAATCGCCAATAGGAAAACTTTGATAATTGCCAAAAGCGAAATGTCCACTTTAAACATGTATTTTCTGTTTGTTTTTATAAGATGGTTATTTATATATATATATATATATATATATATATATATATAGATATATATATATATATATATATATATATATATATATTTCACCCCAAACAAAGCACAGTACCACTTTGACGTATGGGGCTACTATTTGGGACAATTTGGCAGAAATCCTACGTAGGGAGTTGCGTAGCGAGATATCTGTTCACACTACACTTGGACTTCTGAATGTCAATATAGAAAAGGTACAGGAACTCAGGAGGGAATTCCAAAATTTAGCAGTTCAAAGAGAAAAAGAATAGAAGGTTTAACGGCATATAAGGATCTCTACAGTGTAGGGGTGGGATTTTGCAATTTGTTGGATTATCGAGGTGTAATTACGATATGAAAGTAAAAGTGCATTGTGTCCATCGGAGCACATAATATCAAAATACTTGTAAAACAGGTAAAAAGATATGGCATCTCGGCGATAGAACAAGGGTTGGAGTTTGGTTGATAGCTCGTGGTCGTTAGAAACTTTTTTGGCCTTGTATAACAACGATAGATGAGTGGCAGATGTGCCAACACTACTCAATGCACTGGCGAATTAGTTCAGAGAATACTAGTTTCTCTCACCAGATATTTCTCTCTTAAAATTTGGATTTGAATCACGCAAAACTCAAAATGAACATCAGTTTTATTATCGAAGAGCGAGCACTGTAATTGACTCCCGTGTGAACTTCTAGAGAGTACATAATGCTACTAATTTTCGTATAGGCGCAAACCATTGTGTATATTTGAAAATGTGATACACAGAATACGATGCAATACAAACAATCAAACACGTGCAAGCAAGGAGACCGCCGTGAGAAAAATCAGAAACGGCGCAATTATGAAAAGTCCGGAATAAAATGTGACGTTACCGCCCGAGGGAGCGGTTGACCTCCCCATTTGGAAGAGATTAAGACTCTCGAAACTCTGGAGAAGGCCGGGAAACTATGCTTGTGCTATTTGTTAAGTATTATTGTATGTCCGGGCAGCGACGGCCGACCCTGCTCAAAGGAAGAGTTAAGTTATGAATTTTATTATTTTTTATGAAACCGATATATAAATCTGATTGTTCAGTGAAAGTGAAAATTTGATATCGTTTTGAGAAACATAAAGGGATATAATTTCGTTTCTGAGGCCAGACGAGGGGTCAAGCGTTGTGAGAACCGAAGTGTTCGCAGATTCACCAATTCGCGGGTACATGCAGAGAATCGGGAATATCTCTGGATTGAGGTACTTGCAGAGGATTGACTGAGAGAACAACATACTCTACCACGATACCTCTGTACATAAGCGAATCCCCGCGCACAAATCAGTTAGTTGGAACTGAGTTTTGAGCAAATTTAAACCTAATCGAAGCATTGTCGCCACTTCCTTCTCTTCCCGTCCATCGCTACCGCCCGAACTGAGAGTAATTAAATCTAATTGGGACGCAATAGTGTTTATTAAAAATGAACAACTGAACGATTGTATATGTGTATATCATATTTTTTATAATCCAACTTGAATTAACCAAGTAGAATAGAGATATCTGAGTTAGTCTTTCTTTTGCGTACATGAAAATTTATTCACTTCCAGCATGACAGCGGCATATCAACCCCAAAGTGAAATCGACACTGACCAACCCGATAAACGAGTTCTACTTCGTTGAGAGATCTTACGAAGAATTTTCTGGGAAGAACGAGCACGACGCGTATATGACAAAGGATTCCTATATTGAGATCACTGACGGTTCCCATCTGTTGCCGGTGACCTGGAAACGTCACAAAAATCTAAGAGAACTTGGAATCAAGGGCTGTATTGGCATTATACTAACACATCACTGTTGAAAAAAAACAACAACAACTTAAATATAATAAAAAAAATCTCAGAGTGCCATGAGTAAAACTCACCAAAATGCTGACTTATTAAATATGAACTAAATAAAATAACACTTCGTAAAAATAATTAGAAACATATAAGAAACATCACACAGAAACAATGGAAGTGAAATTGTAAGAGTAAATAAGAAATATTATGTAATAACAATAAACCCGGTGGAACTTGGATTAAGTGGGACCACATAAATAGTCATAACGTAAAACTTTTTTGACTGAAAAAAATGTGCACTGTCGGAGCGGCAACTAGAATGGCACAGAGAGCACTGGCAGTCGGATGAGATTTATTACGACTCAGTTACTAGAAAAAAGCAAATGGCCGGAATCAACAAGAACAGACTTTTGAAAATTGTAAATTAATTTTCATAGATTGCCAAAAGAAAGAGAATGTTGTAAACAATTGAAAAGACTTGTATTAAACTGATTCTCAGAAAGGATAAAAAACTGGAAGAGCACAGAGAGTACTGGCAATCTTGTTACGACTAAGTTGCTAGAGAAATAAAATGGCGGCTGTAAAATAATGATGCTTTATTGTTATATAATGTGACAAAGATATATTGTTATATAACTACTGGTTTATTTATACATATATACATGAAGGTAGAAGTGTACGTGTTAGTCAGCCGATGTCCAAGCGTGAAGTGAATTTTTTTTTACATGGAAGTCATCACTTATCAAGGCCTGGAAGCAACTCGGAGATAAGGATTATTGCGTGTACAGTAATCAATGGGATATTATCGTAGTAATCGTTAGTAATGGAGATTTGATAAAGTGTCTTAGTTAAGGGGGGTTATCGGGAATTTGTTTATGTTGGACTTGAAGACATCCAAGTTTTAGTCAGGTGGGAAACAGGCAAACGGAAGAGAGTTCCACAGTCGTGCACTTCTAAGAAAGACGCTTTGTTCATGGAATCTACGTTTTGATTTATGCACAGATAAAGAGTAGGGAAAATTACTGACAGTGGTTTCAGCTAGACGGGTGTCTTTCGTGAAAGATTGGCGAAAGGGGAACAGAGATTGGAGCTCACACGAGCACTTCCCATGGAAATAACGATGAAACAAAAAAAGGCTTGCAACGTCCCTTCTGTGGGAGAGAGGTTGCAGTGAAGAGAAAGGGTATCCCCCTACTAGGCTAGGAAGTCAATTTGGTACTCTGTCAAGGAAGGATAGGCTGTTTTTTTAGAAGCTCCTGCCCAGATATGGCAGCAGTATTCTATCCTTTGACATACTTGGCTTTCATATAGATAGAGAATAGCATCAGCAGTGAGATATCTACTGGAGCAGTAGAAGGATACCACCATTTTATCCAGCGACTTTGGCAACAGATTTGATGTACGTGTTTCATTTCAAATCAGGAGTAATGGTCAATCCCAGAAGCGTGTCAAAACATGGAGTCTCCCCAAGACGAGAGCCATCTATTTCAATTGATGCCAGATGAGGATCAAATCGTATATGATGTAAAGATAGAAGCGTCTTCCCCCATTGTACCACACGCTCAAGATCAGAGGAGATAGAATCAGAGAGAACTATCGTCTATATGCATACGCCAAGAGGTTAAAGATATTGCGCGTATAAAAGTAGTTCCACAATATCACCACAGCGGCTATCAACAAAAAATGAAAAGTAGAGGGCCCTTGGTAAACTGAAAGGTTATTTTCAGTGATTACTGAAAGAAACTGTGTGTTCTAAAAATTGAAGAGGGTTGTTGCCATTGAGACTTCAAGAAAGACTAGCTTGCCAGTTTGTCAGTCGAACGATTAAGTTAGCAATAATGTGGAAAATACAAGGTTAGGCGGTGAGGGCAGGAATAAAACGGCGGGAAAATAAAATAAAAGAAACATGGAGTCTCCCCAAGACGAGAGCCATCTATTTCAATTGATGCCAGATGAGGATCAAATCGTATATGATGTAAAGATAGAAGCGTCTTCCCCCATTGTACCACACGCTCAAGATCAGAGGAGATAGAATCAGAGAGAACTATCGTCTATATGCATACGCCAAGAGGTTAAAGATAAATAAAATAAAAGAAACAATCAAATGTATAATTTATAAAGGAAAGTACAATCATTGCATGCGGGAAAAATGGCATGGCTGCAGAAAGGAAACTTGAAAAGAGATACGAATCGATACTGAAAATCACAAAAAAAAAACAACGCTATAAGAACAGATGAAAAGATTAACAAGACCTAATAAATATTCAAATGTGAATTTCACTGATTTTATATAAAATGGAGATGAAAAGCGAACCAATAAATCACAGGACGTGAATGCAGCAAACAATCGCAATTGGAAGATGAAAATAAACATGACAACCGACTTGAACGGTAAAAAACTTGTATCTCTCTTTTTTCTTCACCTTTCTTATTTCAAGTTTTTCAATTTAATTTCTAAAACTTAATTTTGTATGCGTGCCTTATTGTTTTCTTTCATACTTTTGTTTTGTATTCTTAATCACTTCTTTTTATCTATCTGTTCGTTTGTCTGTTTGTTTTTCTGTTTGTCTGTTTGTCTTACTGTCTGCATTACACTTAAGTATCCTGACCAGCACGAAAGCCGCCCAGTAACACTTGCTTCTGTGAATAATTGAAATTCCGTAGAAGTTGTTAAATTCCAAGAAGATCGGAGAATATAAGGGCGGAAACGTTGTAAAAATAACACAAAAAAATGAGAATAATATGCAAATTAATTAAAAATAAAAAGTTTATATTATTCCTCCTCTAAAAAAATGAAATTAAGTATAATATTTCTAAAAATAAAAGATTGTAATGTTCAAAAATTTGTTTACGGCGATAATCTAAATATATATCCTTAAAGATAGATTAATGTTCACTTCGCAAGAAAAAAGCGTCTCTTCCTTGTTGTCGGAAACAGGAAATGTTACGTAACAATAGGTAATTGCACATTTTCATTTATTTTTAAAAAATTGAACAAATTTGGTGGGAAATAATCTCATCTCTGTAAAACTTAATTTACAAATTATGTAAATGCACACATGCGCGTGCATAAACGCAATTAAATATATATACACGCACACATATATATATATATATACACACGCATATATATATTTATACATTTATATGTATGTGTATATGTGTATGTCCGTGTGTGTATGAATATAAAAATATTTATTTATCGAATTAAATTAGTATATATATATATATATATATATATATATATATATATATATATATATATATATATATATATATATATATATGTTTAGACAGAAACGGATAAAAGAATCACTTAAAAATCCATCTACGGATATTTAAGCAAAAGCAAATAGAAAATGCTCGGATGTTGAGCTCGAAATGTTTTCGCGATATTATCAAATATGTCAAGACTGATTAATATTTTTTGATCATTTCCCGTCGGAGAGAAGAGCTGCGCACGTCAAAGGACATGAAGCGAATGAAGAGAAGCACCGTTAAGACAACTATCTAATTCAGTTTGGCATCACTGTATTTATTAGTCAACAGGAGACTTTCCACCATTCAACGTTGAAATGTCTTAATGCTTTTATATTCGTCGATGCAACGTTGTAATAAACTTAGTCCGTCTGTCGGACGCTGCATCTGTTAACGCTTAAATTGAAATTGCAATTTCATAGGTTACACAAGAAGCATTATGTATTAGAAATGGTTAATTGTTTGTGTGTCAAGCGTATCGTTTGAATACATTTTGCGCAGGTATTGCCTCTCTACGAGGATAAAGATAGACACAAGGTAAGATTTCTATGTAGATAAATCAAGCTCCGCATAAGGGGGAACTCCGGGCTGGAACACATAATAAAATTATCTCAGTGCCGAAAATATTCAAGCTCTGAGTCAGGAAAAGAAAACAAAAAGTGTATAATCAGAACACATTCTTCTTTCTGTTCCAAGTTCGAAGTTCGATTGTTTAAAATGAAAATCGAATAGATGAATCCGATATTTCTTTCTTCATTATCCCCATATATATATATATATATATATATATATAATGAACTCATGTTTTCCCCTATGATTTTGACTTTAATAAGATTAAAAACCAAGACATTTCATGCGAATGCCATAGGAAAAAACTGCAGCACAATATCTGAGGTGAGTTATAAGCATATTACCCCTCCACTTCCTCGATAATCGTAGATTCCTATATTTTTTCATGCTGAGAGTTAACTGCCACAATCGGTTAAAATCAATGGAAGTAGTAAAATATTTTCTCTCTGATTAATTCCCCATTCCCCCGCCACCACTTACACTGTTTCCGGGATCGTTCACAAGGGACAGTTACGAAGGATCACCGGTTTGGGGCTTCTTTACTTCGTAGTAGCTTAAAAAAAACTGGAATGGAATTTTACCGTGCCTTTCCGTTCTGTGCTTTCTACTGGTTGAAACGCACCATGAACTTAACCGAAGCGAAGGGTTATTTGTGCCATTTTTTCGCTTTTCGATGTGTTTTTTTTGTTTTTGTTTTTCTGAACACGTCCATCATTTCTTTCCCTTATTTTTGCTTTTTGTTTTTTCGATTTCTTTTTTAAAGAAGTTTTACGTTTGTTCGCTGATTTTTTCTGTTTGCAGTTTTCCGAATTTTTTAAGAAGTTTAACATTGTTTTTTTAATATTTAAACAGGGCCATTACTTCGCTTATTTTTTACTTTACCCCCCCCTTTAAACACACACCTCCAAACACCCGGGCAACGCCGGGTACCCCGCTAGTATTGTAATATAACGGGCATTTTGTGTTTGCATATATATATATATATATGTAGGTATATTTGTATATTGAGATCTAGTGGTTATGTCAACATGTGTGTAATAGTGGGACAAATTGCTAAAACAATTTTTCACTTTGATACAAGCATCACAATTGGTACACAGGTGATTCAGAAAAGCACGTTAGCCAAGTTCAAAAACAAAATGGCTGCCATGTTTCAAGATTGCCGCCATTCGTACCAATACGAAAGAGTATTTTCACTAAATATTGTCAAAGTAATGACATTTTGATGATCTGTATATTAAAATATATGCGCATTGACACGAGGAATCGAATTCTGCAATTAACATTTCAATATCATTAAGCGTTATAGTTATATGATAACAATTATATGCAGTGGGACAGATTACTGGAACGATCTTTCACTTGGTTATTGTATCACTGAGTGAAAGATTTTTTTATTTTAAACACTTAAGGGACTGTTCATAAGACATATGCAGATTTCAAAACATTGAAAGGAACAATACCTTCTAGTCCGATAAGTTCCATTCAACCGGTTTTTGGTTAAACTGTTGGGACTATCGGGTCTGGAATAAAGATTTTAAACTTTTTAAAAACAAAAAAAAGAAGACTAACACAGACTCATCAATAAAATAATACTTTTTTTTACATGGTGATCACCACTTATCAAGGCCCGTAAGCCACTCGGGGATAAGGGTTATTTTGTGTACAACAATCAATGGGATAATATCGTAGTAATAGTTGGTATTGGCGATTTGCTAAAGCGTCTTACTTAAGGGGGAGATTAATCAGGAATTTGTTTATGTTGGACTTGAAGACGTCCAAGTTGTAGTCAGGTGGGAAACAGGCAAACGGCAGAGAATTCCACAGGCGTGCACTTCTCAGAAAAAAAATTATGTTCATGGAATCTACGTTTTGATTTAGGTACAGATAAAGAGTGGGGGAAATTACTGACAGTGGTTTTAGCTAGACGGGTGTTTATCATGAAGGATTGGCGAGGGAGACCAGAGATTGGAGCTCGGAGGAGCACTTGCCATGGAAATAACGATAAAACAAAGACAGGCTCGCAACGTCTCTTCTGTGGGAGAGAGGTTGCAGGGAAGAGCTTTATTCCGGAAGGCATTTTCTTCCCAAAGTTGCAAGCACCGGTCTTCTTCACATTTCTAGTCTGTTGAACTCGACCCGACTTCTCGTCGTCGGATAATTCAACTTCTCCTATTCAGCTCCAAAAACCCAACACAATTAACTTATTCAATCTTCACATCTCATTCCAATATACACGTCATATTTAGTAACGTCTACGTCATACTGTAGATTGGTTTGGAAGAGAGATTTTTGGTCTCTACTGTCCCTGGAAGCATATACGAAATGTGAACAAAGAGAAAAGCGTGCAAACTCCGATAAGTGAAACGCCATGAAAATAAAAGCTATATATGAATATATAACTTCGCGTATAGCGCATTCCTTCGTAATGAAAGTGTTTGATTTATTAAAAAAAAAAAAATCTAACACAGAAATCATCGATAAAATAATATTTATATATCTTTATTCCGGAAGGCGTTTTCCTACCGAAGTTTAAAGAACTGTTCTTATTCACATTTTTAGTCTTTTGAACTCGACCCGTTTTTTGGTCGTTCGGAGAACCGAACTTCTCTTGTCAGCTTCAAAAACCCAACTCAATCTTCACATTTTATTCTAAGATCGACCTCATCTTCAGTGACCTCTACGCCAGACTACCTAGAATGCAGCCCTATTTTAAAAAAAATTTGTTATACATTTAATCGTTCCGATGTCCATTTTATTTATACTATTGCTATAAATATTATTTTTCTAGTTTATATATATATATATATATATAAATATATATATATATATATATATATATATATATATATATATATATATATATAAACATTTATTTCAACTAGAATTTAATTTAAAACAACTAATTTATCCGAGGTTCTAAGGTAATCTCGCATCGTCCAACATTGTTTATGCCGTAAATTTATTTTAAATTGTGTTGTTCCTATTTGTTTTTATTCTTGATAACGTCATACTCTTCTATGTGTTTATAAAATATGTTTGGATGGATTATAATATTTCGAACGGCGATGTTTTTATAGATTACGTTATTATTGGTTATGCTATCTCGGGATATTATTTAAACTCCCGGAAAACACTGGATTACCACATGAATCGATGAAGCAAATGAAAAGTCAGCTGCGTTATGTTACAGGTCAAATGTTATGAAAAACGAAATATTTCAATAGCAGATTTTCAAAGTCGCAAGAGAATATTTACCAGGTCAGATATTTAAAGTCGGTAAATATGTAAAACAATAAAAGTATTACAATTTTAAAATATATAATATTAGAATGTTTAGTTTAAATAAACAAATAGAATTATAGTTACCAAAACTATGACTGGCGTGAATCTTACGTCAGAAGAATCGAACAAAGAAAGCGTTATCATATATTGACGGAATAAATGACAGTTAGTCAATTGAGGAGGTATAGTTGATCAATAGACAGCGTTAAGTCAGAACCGAATGTAGGTTGGTTTGGGAGATATTTCTTTCTCTACCATCCCTGGAAGTATTCCAGTGAGCACACTAGACGATATATGAACTAAGAGAGAAGGGTATAAACACAGATAAGCGGAGCGTGATGGAAATAAATCTCATATATGTAAATATAACTTAGCGTATGGCGCATTCCTCTGTAGGGAAAGTGTTTTATTTTACAGACCTCCATAGTCAAGATGAACTAGTAGAAGAAGTTATGTGGTCTTTTATCTAGCATGTTTCGACAGAAAGTTGTTTTTTCCCCCATGGAAAAAGAACTTTTCATTATTATGCTATTGCCCAGTTATTGAACTGTTTATGTAAAATCGAAACAAACCATACATTACGCATACATATATATAAGATAAGAATAACGAAAACAATATTCCGACGAGATAGAGAGATAAAAAGGAACATACCAAAAGTTATATCAATAAACATTTCGTCTTTATTGTAAAACTTCTTCGGGATGAATAAATTGAAGAAAATAAAATGCCAGTAAAATATTTGAAAATATATTTATTGTGGTAAAGACCAAACGTTGAGGGACATATAACTTGAGTTGTTCATTTTTCATCTAACTATACATGCATACACTTTTTAGTAGTTTTTATATAAGCATTAATACGTCACTACATATTCATGAGCATGTTTCGCTCAACTAGTTACTAGTAACTGACACCCTTTCAGGCGATATAGCTTATACGCAAACTGAAATTCATCGTCAGGAATATATTAATCAAACTGGTATTGAACACAATTAAACTAATTAAAAATAGTTTTTCTATGACGTGTATAGTTACTTCATTAATTATTTTTTCTATCTTTACAAATATTTCAGAATTTAGAAAGATTTTAGTTAACAACACATATACTTTAAAAGACCAATAATTAACGAAAACATGAAATACTAAAAGCTTTACTAACAAAACTAAAAACACTATTGAGTTGTTTTTCCTCTTCTTCTTCCCCAATCTTTCTTATTATGTCTCGGCAGCGTGTGAAAAGCATATCTTATTTTTCTTTTAATAACATTGTTGGAATTTCCCCCTTTTCTTTTCTTTGTACATATTTGTGAATTATTCCATGGATTTCGGCCTTTTGGATTATTTTGGACCATCTTCCAATTACGTGATTTTCTTGGATTTTACTTGTGCAAATGGAAACTCAATTAACTTTCTTGGAGTTATATTTTTAGATTTTACCGTCATTGGATTATTTATCTTTCACATGACTATCCATTCAAGTGTAATAACCTTTTTATTCACCATATTCCCTCTGCTTCAAGAAAGAATCGAAAGCGCTCGTGTGAACCATGGGACATTTGTGAATACCTTCCATCTTGAAGTTAAAAAAATCTTACGAAAGATCGAAAAAATGAAAAAAAGAATCATTAAGCAAGGTATCTCTGTTGTTTTTAATAATGTTTGCCTGAATGAAGGAATGCTGCCTAAATACACTAATATATATATATATATATATATATATATATATATATATATATATATATATATGGACACATATTCAAAGAGATGCAGATACATACACGCTATAAAGATGTTTACGCAACATACTATATACATATACTCATCACTTTTAACACTATTTTATAGATTATGCTTTTATAGATTATGTTTTTACGAAACGTGTCATTATATATTATGTTATCATTATTTTATTACGGATTATGTTAATATGTTATGTTCGTGCGGCATTATTGAACTGTTTGTGGAATGCCTAAACGGGCCACATTACTCATACATATTTATATATACAAACGGTTACATAGCGATTTATAACACAAACGTTTAACAGGTACACGTATATTTATACGAATTGTTATGATTTGTGATGTTATAGATTTTGTTATTATCGAATATGTATTATAGAATACATTAATATATTAATGGTGAGGTTTTATGAGCGGCATTAAATAGGTTTCCAGTCTTTTTTTCGTATGGGTACTTTCAATGATAGTACACACATAGAATTCTAGTCACATTCGAAGTGATCTCACCCAGCTACAATACAATTTTTGTACTGTTCTAACAAATTCTAACAAAGTCCTCTAGTGTAAGCGTGTCAATGGTCCTCGTCACAGCCTATTTCCTCTGTTCACTTGTCTCATAACGACAGGCTCCAAGGTATTGACTATAGGGCGGGCGAGGAATTGTATGCTCCCACTTGAGAATCTGTCTCCGAGCAATAGCAGAAGATCCAGCTTTCATTGCAGGTCATCAGAGTATCAAAAACTGCAGAATTTGAATTGATTAGCTCGGCCATCTTTCTGCTGTTATGACAACGTATTTATCTCTGATTTCCGTGAGCACCCTAATAACAATCTTCGCGCAAGTCTTTCACTTCTCCAGTTCATCACGAATAATTGTGTGCAGTTCCTACAATGACATCGAACTATGCACTTATTCTGACTTGCTTACTTCTCTCACACCTATAAACAACAGTCACAGACTCCTTGACTTCCTTGAATCTCTTATGCTACCTAAAACTGATGCTTAATTCATGCAAGATGGTTCAAAAGCAGTCTGAAGTATTCCATACGTTTCTGTGGCATTTCTCTAAGGTTAAAACAACATTTTATTGCATATCGTTCTTCTAAATTGTCCTCACGTCTAGATTGCATTTCTGAAATACACCAGCTGTGAGAATCAGGATTTTATAGAGTGCATTCTAATTCCTGGTGTAACTGTTCAATTAAACCTAAGACCATGAAAATTTGTCAGTCGTCCTAGAAGATATTGCAATACCTGTACAAAAAGTCTAGACACTTATTAAAGGCACCTCCTAATTTACTATATCATCATGAATTGTTTTATTATGAATAACTGTTCTTTACGCCAATTATTACTAAATATCTATAACTGCTTAAGTGAATGTTTTACCTAAAATCTGATAATTTCTACTTATTTCCAAGATTTACTGTTTTCTTGTCACGCAGTTTTTACTCATTCAATGTTTTCGTATTGTTTGTTTATAATTGTGCTTTTCATCGATAAAGAGGGGTGGGTGTCCTGTGAAATTTAAGTTTAAATAAATCATGGTTCCATAAAAGAATATGATATTTACCTTATATACATCAATCTATACTTCCTATTATAACAGTAAGATTCACTAATACCCTTTCTTATACTTTTATCCTAACTTAAACATGACTAGTGAGTGTCACCTGGATATTTGGCCTGATTTTCTCTCTCTTGGATATTTTTAATGTATTGGTTGGTTTTACCCGTAATATGATTGTCTCATGATAATCCTTTCTTTTAGTGTCGAGTCGTCTAGTCTTTATTCAACGTTTTAAAGAACTTATCAAGTAAAGTGTAAAAGATTCCTGCATTTCCTATGTTACAATTTTAATACGAGTATCAGTTATCGTGTAGTTGTACAAAAATGCAAAAGCACAATACAACAACGCCAGTGTTCATATTTTAGAAATGTATCCATTTTATTTAGTGTCCCAATTAATTATATTTCGCATATCTAAAGTTATTAATAAATTCAAGACAGTTCTCATTAATTCTCGCCAAGGGCACACTCCTGTATTTATTAAGTATGTTTATAATTCTCTACACGTTGATATTCCGAATTTCTGTAAACCATAATTCAAATGGGTTTATAAAATATGGTACGGTAGCATACAGGTAAGCTAGTTTCATGATAATGATGAGGATGATGATGATGATGATGAAGATGATGATCATGATCATCGTCATCGTCGTCATCGTTATCGTCGTCGTCATCATCATCATCATCATCATCGGCATCATAATCATCGTCATCATCGTCATCGTCATCATCATCATCATCATCATCATCATCATTGCCGTCGTCATCATCATCATCATTGTCGTCGTCATTATTGTCGTCATTATCGTCGTCATCATCATCATCATCATCATTGTCGTCGTCATTATCGTCGTCATCATCATCATCATCATCATCAATTTTGTTTAATGTTCTATTTTACATGCTGACATATGTTAGATGGTGTCTAGAAATTGACTTACAAGCAGAATATATGTCTCGTTAGGATTTTATGTATACCCATTTATTCTCAAATTTATATTTATTACTTCATCTATTTCATCGTTTGTTTACCCCTATCACTTAAACTAGCCTTCTACATCAATTCTCATGAATCCTTTCAATGTGACCATACCAACTAAGTTTCCTCTAAGCATACATCTATCTATGATGTCTAAATAGCGTTTTCCTCCGAGGCCATAACATTTTAAGATTTAAGCCTGACTTTAAGACTCATATTATAATAGGCATCATTTTATTATCATATAAGAGTACTTTGGCATCTCGGAACCTCTAAAGTGCAAGGGTGTTAGCCGGCGTATTTACAGCAATGAGTCACATTTCATAGAAGTACTTGTACAACAGACACAAATATACAACATTGCGGTAATAGGACAGCATTAGAGTTTGGTTGGTAATGGGGGACAATTTAGGCTTGAGACTCTTTTCTGGATTCGATCAAAGGTAGAGGTACGTACTTGGGTTTAAAAGACAAACACGAAGACCAGGCTTAAAAGACAACCATACATACATTTATTATTCACGGCCGGAATTTTTTTTCAGAACCACAAATACTACGTTACTACATCACGAGGATTTCCATTGACGCTTATTCCAGTGTCGCGAAGCGATCCTCTTTTCGATCCCCAAAAACCCCCCAAAACTTAACTCTATCTTACATTAACTTAATTCTTATGACATCAATCATCAGACTCGCAAACATGTATACATCGATTCACATTGTTGCTAGCTGACTTGGTCCATAGATTTTGGAAATCTTTATAGAGTTGTTTTTTAACCTCAACTCTAACCATAAACAATGTCCCTGACATCGACTCCAATAACAATAACAACCAATGTTTCAACATTCCTAAAATATCATTTACGAAATACCATTTCTGAATAAATGATTATCATCGATTATCATGAATTCATAAAGTCATAATAATCTTCCGATAGTTTACAATCTAACAATTCAATTCATGGAAGAAAAGTGAATTTGTAGGGATCAGTCAATAATATGCTCTATCTGGTCGAATATATCTTTGCTAATTTATATAAAGAACGAAATTGGAGATAATGCTTAAGTGACTGGCTTCATAACACACGAACAGATACTACAGTACATTCCCTAAAAAGAACAGAATATGCCAGGGAAAAAGATATTATAACAATGAAACAGAAAATACACTAGCCTTTCCGATTAGAAGAGAGGAGATAATCTCCGGGAAAATATCACAAACCACAAACACAGTAATGCACTCTTATAACCAATGTAAAGATGAGGACATCATCATCATCATCATCATCATCATCATCATCATCATCATCATCATCATGCAGTCCGTCAGTCTTGACGATGACTAGTCGAGGCCTCAGTGCTTTATCCTTCGGTGTTGTCATAGTCCTCTTTCTGTGTGAAACATCCGGTCACAGGCACTGCATATGTGGGTGCCGGGGTTATGTCGTCTATAGTGTCTCAGCTCTAAGGCTTCTCCAATCTTTCTATTTCTTTCTTTCCTTTGTGGGGACTATTCCGCCAACCACTCCTTTATTTGGCTTGTTCCTCCCAACTCTCGACATTGATGTTCATTGCCTTCAGGTGCCCCTTTGTTACATCTTTGTAGCGAAGCTTCTGACCTACGACTTTGCGGATTCCATTTTCCAGTTCCCTTAGAAGATCATCTTTGGAATTCGGTTGTCTTTCATTCTGGCAAGGTGCCCGGTCCCTCGTAGTTGCATAGTAGCAAGGGTAGCTTCCACGCTATCTAGGTTTGCTGTCCTGAGAACTTCCGTGTTCGGTATGTAGTCACTCCATTTGATCTTCATGATCCTTCTCATGTGTCTCTGTTTGACAGCTTCCAATCTCCTTATGTGTTAGTGTAGGCTTCTGCTGAGTACAGTAGGGCTGGAAGGACGTAATGTATCGGAGTATAGTATAGACACCACGGTATAAACTCTACAATACCTTCATATAAATTGAGAATTGGACGATAACAGAATAGTTAATTGTAGGTATAGACCATTCCATACCCTTGAAAAAGTTCCAGCAAAAATCTAACAGCCAGTCGTGGATCTCTCCAGAATGTGCTGCTGCCATTGCACACAGAAATCACTTTTTCCATTGCTTCCAAGGTAATACATGTTCTGAGACTAAAGTCGCCTTTAGATCCGCCAGCAACCTCTGTAAAAAAGTAATAAAGAATGCGAGAGTGTTGTATGCTCAGTCCGTCAAGTCAAAAGTAGCTGAGCAGCGGCTAGGGTCCAATCAGTTTTGGCAAATAGCAAACAGAATCCTTAAGAGAAGTGCGTGCTCTATCCCAACTAGTATCAATGGACCTGAGGTAATCTCGGTAGCATCAGGCAAAACCAAACTCTTGGCCAAGATCTTTGCAGCTAATTCTACCCTTTATGACCAAGGCCGCCAACCCCCAGTATTTCCTCGCGTATCTGAAAACACGCTATGCGACATACAACTATCTGTACGTGAGGTTGCTAAGCTAATCAAAAACCTTGATTCCAGTAAAGCAACTGGCCTTGACGGCATTCACATTATAGTGCTAAAAAAAAACTATCATACGATGTTACCACTAATTACCTATAGCCATTTAATATTTTTCATTAATACTATTCGTTGATTTGTTAAATTAGATTTCTATATTTCTTTATTTCAAATAACGTATTTAAAAAAAAAAAAATTTATAATCTGGCCAAATCAACTAAGTTAAATCGTTTCGATTCTCCATTAGTTTCATATTTGGCCATATGCTTTGATTGTTTGCAAAAATATCGGCTACTTCATTCCATCGATTTAAGACCAGTTTGGTTTATATTTTATTTAATAAGGAAATAATGTTTAATATTAAATTTTACTTATTCAATGAGTATTTACTGCGATCTTGGTATCTTATGGTTTCAACTATTTTTTAAAAATCCAAAACGAACGGAATTATCATAATAATAATAATAATTATTATTATTAAGCCAAGATTACACGATAATCGTTAATCTTAATAGGAGAAAAGAAAAGAAAATAAAGGAATAAAAAATATACTGGGATCCCTAACTTTGAATGAAGAATGGGAATGTTCTATTGTTAAAGTGTTTTTTTATTCAATAAGTTTGAGGAACGACTATTTATGTGAAAATTTTCAAACGCCATCATGTTTGAATTTGTACAAATAGTCTTGAAACCATTGTAACTAACAATGAAATACACTTTTTGTTGCTATCAATCCATTCTTTGAAGTCGTGGTTTTTGTAAAACAGTATATATATATATATATATATATATATATATATATATATATATATATATATATATATATATATATTCATAGTATGTTATCGAATTCTGATCTCAGGATCTCCAGATCACCGAAGATGCAATGTAAAAAAAAAATTAATAATTAAACTAAAATACACCTTCTTGGTCGTCCGGCTAGGATCCAAGGAAAGTATCTGTTTAGTTTAAATATGGTATAATCATATCGCGGGTTTACTGTTTGCACTTTGCATTCATACAATAAAATATGTCACATACACCTATAAGGCTATTCAAGATAATCCGTAAGAACCAGATATATTCTGGCAGTACATTAATCGGATTACTTAGATAAATACGTTTACAGTTTTAACAGCAGGGCTAAAGTATATAGTTAGGTCTCCATTCACGCTGAACGCCTACAGAATGCATAGCAGTAATATATTACCGATGTAAGATTTCGCTGTGAACTTTCCACAGGTCTTGCAACTGAACTTATAGGAAGTTTCGGCTTTAAATAAATAAGTAACAGATATCCAGTAGTTATAACTGGTAAATATATAATGTATTTTCAAACCGTATAATCACAGTTTTATCATTAAAATAATTATATTTTCTAATATTTCTTATGTCTGTACGAGATGTTTTAATTACTTGTCATTTAAAATACATGAACAGCCTAAGATTTTCTTTCTGGAATGAAATCTCAAAAAAAAAAAAAAAAAAAAGAAAAGATGAGTGTCCCAAAAACATTTACGTAATACTTGAAAATTTTCCGGTAGTTTATCAGAAAAATAATTTCCATTTATTAAAAATATAGATATATAAAACTTGGTGGAGCGTTCTCGTTATAAGAGCAAGAAGCAAGGGGAAAAAATCCTCTTCAACCATCAAGCGAAGATTAATGAAAGTAGTGAGAGCCCGATGTTAGTTTTAACGATTCCCTTCGGTATATCAGCCATGTTGGCTCTAATTTGGATTAAATCCTTTCCTCTTTTATTTATTCTAAACATCATCATAAAATCGAGAAAAAACCGCACGCTCAGCATCTTGTGCAACATTATATATTCTACTTGAATATATATATATATATATATATATATATATATATATATATATATATATATATATATCACCAAAACTGCATATCCGCATATATATATATATATATATATATATATATATATATATATATATATATATATGCGGATATGCAGTTTTGGTGATATTCTTTTTTGCTCTTTAATTTATTCATGCAACCATTTTTATTGATCATTCATTTGGCTTAAAATCTTGCCGGAGTTTTCCCCACAGAACTCTTATGGATTAATCCGATTTACCAAAATACCGGTGGACGCGCAGGCTCACGTAAAAATCCTTGAATGGTTTCACTGCCATTTCCTTTAATGAAACAAAATTGCATAAACATAAACGTAGGTATAATAATTGTAAAGAAAGGCATAATGACCAGAATCATTATTTGAGTGATATCTTAAATGACACTATGCATAAAAAGACACGGTTTATCACCAGAACCATTATAACTGTAATACTATTAACGTGCCACTCCAAAGTATTGGGAAGTGGGAAAAGAAGAGGAAAATAAAACCAAAAGTAGAAGAAATAAGTTTAATAACAGAACAAAGGCATAGAAAGTTGTTCACTAACGACCACAAAAGGAAGCTGAAATGGTATTTTTAAGCAAGGTGAGCTCGTATTTATATCACAAATCACCGAATAAGAGATCGTTGGTTATATATGATATAGTTAGTTTAAAGCGTGACTGTGATTACTGCGACAGTCTTTACGACAGCTAGAAAGTGGGGGACACTCTTGGGTTGACGACAGTTACGAGTAAAGGAGAGCGTCTAGTTGAGGACAGTTGCTTTTGGTTCAGAGCAGATGTTAAAATGAATTGATCAACAAACTGGCGAACATAGTAACGGTAGACGACTAAGATGCTGGCGTTAGTGTTGAGTCGATGATATCACCCTCCAGAGTGAAACGAATATTTACAAAAAGTATTATGTGCTTTCTTTGGCTCCTTTTGTTTAATTTTTTTTCTTTTTTACTTATGAGCCATTACTACCCCTCGGCAGTTACCACTATTGGTAGGGACGACCACAAAGATTGAATTAGAAGATATCAGCCTGAATAAAAACATAAATCAGTCGTGAAATTAGATAACTCTTACTAAGAGCATAAAGAAGATTAATTGGTTGTATTTGTTTTACGGCATATACACCATTTATGTGCTTCTATATATTAAGTTCTTAATGTTTTCAAATGTTTATTGATGGAGTTTGGTTTGATTTCTGGTTTACGGCATTTCAACACTTTTGGGAACCTTTTATGTCAAATACAATACTTAAAAAAATTCAATCCTTCAATTTTTTTTTTAAAGCCTGATTACATAGGATGAAACCTGGGGCTGTCACTGTGATCCAGAGACTAAATACCAATCAATACATAGCAAGCACTGTGACCCACCATCTCCAAATAAAGCAAGGCTGTAGCCTTCTGCCAGCAAAGTCAGGCGCACACCATTCTGGAACCAGTATAGAGAAGTGATGAGAGATTTCCTGGAAAAATGTACCACAATTACAAGAGCCTAGTATTTTTATTATTATTATTTTTTCACTTTTAATGGTATTAAGAAAAGCTATCGAGATGAAGAAGCGGAGTAAGATCAGCAAAGACATCCCCCCTCTGCAAGGTACTTCTCCAGTGACAACGCGCATATCGCCATATCGAAATACCGGACGTGTTGTTACGAGATCACTTGTAATTCTCCTACTCTCTTAAACTTGCTCCCTTTGATTTCCACTTCTTTCCAATCATGCATTTATTTTTGAAAAGAAAACGTTTTCAGAATTATAGAACCTTAATATCCGAAGTAACATTCTTGTTAGAGAAGCAACCTCGGGTGTTCTACAAAAACGGTTTAGTGAGCTGCATTAAACGATGAACTAAATGCATATATCTATTTATGCAATTGTGTATACGTGTATGTGGGTACATGTGTGTGTGTGTATGTGTGTATGTATGCATGTATATGTACATCTACTTCTTACTGGAGATTTATATCTCCAAGTATATGTATATATGTAGGTTTGTGTGTGTGTGTATATATATATATATATATATATGCGTATACGTGTCTACGTATATATGTGAGTATGTATATGTGTATAGGACTTGTGTGTATGTGCGTGCGTGTCTGCATATAGATGCGGGTATTTCTGCATATACATTGTTTATATATATGTGTATGTGCGTATGTGCCTGTATATGGATGTGTAGCAATGTACATATGTACGTGCGCGTGCGTTAGCGTATGTGTTAATCCTTAACTGCCTAAACTCACTGTCAACTGAAATGAACAAGTCAACTTATAGCGACTATGAAAATCTTAAATGGAACCTTGTACTTGTCAAACACATGTCACCATAAAAAAACCTTTCTCTCTCTCTTCCCCTCTCTTTCTCTCTCTCTCCCTCTCTCTCATCTACTTCATATATATGGCTGAACCTCCCACTCTCTATATCCATATATCTCCACCCATGCCTACCTGAATCTGCTACCCCACACACAATACAATCTAATGTGTTTTAACCATCAAAACTGAAATATTGTCGATACCCGTCTCCCTGCCCCTTATTATCTCCTACCCCCTCTTTTTTTCTCGTTCTTCTTCTAAAACACTTCTTCGAAATACTAACAACCATTTCTGCAAAGTCTGGCGAGGCTGTTGGATCGTAAACATTGCTCGTAAAGAATTGCTCCCTCAGTGATCGGGCGATACAATTTTTTAGATAAACAGTGAAGTGAGATAATTACACAAGCATAGTAGAAAGGTATATAATTTAGAAAAAAAAATGTTTGAGGAACTCACGAAGGCAATCAAAAGGCATTTGTGAAAGCAACGTTAATAAAGTTGAGACAGTGGCCGAAATAGAAGACAAGGCATCTAATTATCCCACGGTCTTGTAAGCTCTCCTCTTTCCTGTGCTACTGGGATTGTGCTGCTGAGCCACGAGCCTGCCCATTCCATGATACTACCCTCCTTTCTCTTCCTCTATCTTTTGCGCATCCCCCCCCCTCTTACTGTTCCCGTGCATTATTGTTTTAACAGGTCCTGTTGATCTCTTTACATATCCATACCACTGTAATCTGCGCCGTTTGACAGTAGTTTAGAGACTTCCACAGATTTCCACAAACTTACTTTATGCGGTTGGTTATTCCTCATTTGTATAGTGGCCTTTGAAAGAAATACTATTATTTCCCGGCAGCATCTCATCTCAACTGCTTGTATCATATTTTCAGTCACTGGTGTTCTGATCCACGATTCACAAGTTTACAGGAACATTCGTTTTTATAAATAAGCGCCTGAGTTTGATATTTGTTTCGTGTAATATATTCATATATTTCTATATTAGGTTCAGTTTTGTGAGGGCTACAGTGGGTTGGCTAATTCTGGAAATATCTCAGGTTTAGACCATTTATCTAAACATTTGTCCCAAGATATGTAAAGCTGTTTTCAACTGTCAGTTTCTTAACCATTCAACTTAGTGTCTGCAGTGATGTCATTATTTATACATTAAGAGTTCATTTCCGGATTTTTCGGAGTCAGTGTGACTTTTGCGACATTTCACGACAGCTAGGAACAATTTACGGACAGTCTAAACTTTTGCTACAGTTGAGAACAGTTTCCAATTGGCGGCGGTGGACGTCAGTTGTAGCCAGTAGACGACAGTTATTTGCTAAGAGGTTCCCAAGAGATATTAGAAAGATGAGAGTCGAAGCCGGACAAGAGTAGATAGAGCCAGGTAAAAAAATCGCTGGGGACTAGAGCGCCCAAGCGACGGACAAGGTTTGAGATTTTTTTCCTACACTATGTGACAGTATATGACACAGCGCACACACATACTTATACGCACACACACACACACACACACACACACACACACACACACACACACACACACACACACACACACACACACACACACACACACACAGAGTTATACCAAGTACTCGTCCTGTGTGGATTTCTCGTAGCACGATTCAAAAGTGATCATTGGGTCACAAGCGTATTATTATATAAATGATAATAATGTTAGTGATAATTAGGATAATATTAAATTAACAAAAAGGTTCTCGCGAAAATATTTTTTTCGATTTAAAATATGTTTTCAAATATGTTTTCGCTATTATCCTTTTACATTTGATATTATTTTTAAGAGCATTTTTCACTTTATTTAATCGTATAAATTATAATCGTTGTACAAAATTATGTCTTTTTTTCAGTACGTTGAATACAAGATGGTAAAACAAAAAGCAAATCGCACAAATCCCTTTTTTTCAATTGAAGCTTAGGCAGAAAAGCTACTGAAACAGCTCACGATATCGACGAAGCATTATGCCTAAGAACAGCTAATTAATGTATAGCAACGTGGTGGTTAAAGACATTTCGGCGATGTTAGCTTTGAAGATAATGAGCGTAGTGATCGGCCATCGGATCTTGACAACGGCTAATTAAGATTCGTAGTGAGTCAACTCTCACACAACAATCCGAGAAATTGCTTCTGAATTAGACGTAATCTATACGGCGAATTCCAACCACTTGAGAGAGGTTGAAAAACAAAAAAAAAAATCTTTATAAATGGGTATCCTATAAATTGAACGACAACCAAAAGTAACGCCGTTATGAAGTGTTGTCTTCCCTTTTTTATGTAACAAGAACAACCTGTTTCTCGACCGGGTTATGACTTGAGATGAAAAGTTGGTTCTTTACAACAGGCGACGCTCAGCTCAGTGGTTAGTCGCCGAAGAAGCCCCATGACACTTCCTGAAGCCAGAGTTGCACCAAACGAAGGCTATGCTGACTGTTTAATGATCTGCGATCGATATCATCAATTACAGATTTTGAATGCAATCGAAGCCATTACGGCAAATAAGTAGTGTTACCAAATGGATGAAATGCATCAGAACTTTCGACAACAGAAAATACCAAATTATCCTCCACGACAATGCCCGAGAGCGCGTTTCTAAACTGAACCAACAGAAGTTGAACGAATTGGACTCCGAAAGTCGGTTTTACCCGCCATAATTCCCAGATCACTCACATACCGACTACCATTTTTCAAGCATCTCGAAAACTTCTTGCGTATAAAATGCTTCAAAAACCTAGACGATGTCTAAAACGTTATATGTGACTTCATGGCTATTAGAAGCAAGATTTTTTACTTACTGACATTTATACACATAGTTTGCATTGGTAAAAGTGTGTTAATTCTGACGGTGCTCATCCGATGAATAAATTGTTGCTTGACCCGAGATATGTTTATCTGAATTAAAAAGTTAAAAAGAAAAACGAAAAAGACTTGATTCCCATTGATTTATTGAGAATTAGTGTTCTGACACATATCGTATGTATCATGTTATTTGTGTAGCAAGAATATAAGTTTTTTTTTTAATTTATACGCTGCATGATAGGTTCGAAGTTTTTGTAAAACGGGTAAGTTTTTTTTAGTCTTATTTTATAATTTTTCTAAGGATTCTGAAAGAAAAATATGTTATCTACCCAGGCGTAGCAACGATGGCATATCATAAAATATAATCTTTCCTGCCTGTTTTATTTCTTTAAATTTCTATTTGAATTTGCAACATTTTTTTTTTCAAGGGCGCGGAGTGATTGTAGCATAGCTATCTTTCATCAGGCGAGTATTAGCTACTAAAGTATTGAAAAGCCATCAGCGTTTTAAAGAATGGAAGAGAGAAAAAAATAAAATGAGAAAATTACCTGCACATGGGCACCAGACGCCTTCCGATTACCAACGCCTTCCTTCGTTCCCGCTAATACTTGTTGTTGCCACTTGTAAAGCGCTTATTGTGTGAAACTCGTCATGCAAGAAACAGATCCACAAAAGGAATGGCTTGAACGAGAGATATTTTTCCATGAATATTTCGGATACACAAGCGGGTTAATCATTTCTTTTGCGGTTTCTTTTTTTAAAAGATTAAATTTTTGTGAAGAGATTTGATTCGTATTGTCCCCGTGTGTGCGGAATGTCCATAGGAATATTTCAGCCATTGTGTACTGAGGATTTTGCGAGAGATTTTATGAAAATAAATTAAATTAGGAAAATGCGAAGCAAATACACAAAGAACCAGGAATTAAAAAGGGAAATAATAAGACGTAGAAGTGAAAAAAGTATGACAATATATATATATATATATATATATATATATATATATATATATATATATATATATATATATATATAAATAAATTTAGTTGTTAAATTTAAATTCTGAAAATGAAAATATAGACACATATATTCGAGTTGAGAATGTATCGCTTGACAAAAGGAATATATAGAAAGGGTTATATTAATTTCCTAAATCCATGGATTTTCAATAATGGCCCATATCATCAGAGGAAATGAAATGCGGTTAGCAAAATGTTCAGCTGTGAAAAGGCAGTTATTTTGCTTTTCAGCACAAATATTGAAAATAGTTTTTTGGTTGCGAATGAGAGTTATATGAAAATAATTATTGGAAGAGGGAATTTCATACAACCTGCTCTATTCTTAAATATTGAGCTTTTCCTTTTTGGCTAGGATCACCCTGAAAGTGTTATCTCTAGTAATATCTATCGAATTTTAATGTGTCTTATATATATATATATATATATATATATATATATATATATATATATATATATATATATATATATATAAAGTAAGATGATTGATAATTTGTAATTAAAATTAAAAATTAAAAATCGGTTTCATAAGGAAGAACAAAATCAATAAATTGTACGATCGTTTCGGAAACGATGTTTTTATTGAGCCTTGGGCAATAATTTTATTATATAGTTTTTTAAAACAAACTCTCCTCATCAGCAAAAATATTGGGTGTTTTTTTCTAAAGACACCAAAAATAAACCTAGAATTTTGTAAGTAAGGCAGATGTATCTTTTACTGGTTCGCATTTTAATACAATGAATGCCCACGGGTCCTACAATCTTGTTTCAGAGGAAGCATTTTGAGACAGTCTATGTTGTATTTTCCTTGCAGATAGTTAAAGACTTGGATGCCATTTCCTCTCACTCGACGGAAAGATCAGTTGCTTCAGTCGATCCTCGTAGGATAGTCCGTCATTAAGTTTTGAAATTTTGAAGGGAATCATCTATGTACTCCTACATATAGCACCTGCTATTTTTGAATGATCACCAATCTTGAACTGACCAAACTCAACGTTGCTTAATTTCCGTCATCTTACGAGAAATACTGAGCCAACGTGATTATGCCGCGTCATGATTAAACAGGAAGGAGCATAAACGGACAGAGATAAAGAAAATAGGAGAATGGAGTGAAACACGGTAGAGGAGATAAAAATGGAGGAGAAATAAATGAGAAAAATAAAAATAGAGAGATCGATGTTAATGCGAAGGAGAAAAAAAGTTTATAAAATCGATAAAATCGAACAATCGAACGAAAGGAAGAAATGAAAAAAAGAATCAGGGAACCTGAAAGCACAGTATGAAATTTTAATACGGGGAGATAGAATAGAGGAGAGTCCTATTTAGCGCAATTATTTGTTAAGAATTTATAACTAAAACATAGATTTAATCTCCTTCTTTTTCGGGAAAATCATCAACTACCTGTCTCACGCAATCAACGAAATTATCTTGGATTGCGTTACCCACGAAGAAGCAATCGATGTATTGGACGCTACATACATAACACCCCCAAATAAGATATTTTCTAGATACTTACTTGCGACTGGCCGACAAGAATCAGGCGAAACATTGGACCATTTCTTTAAGCGCCCCTGACACTGGGCAAAGATTGCAACTTCTGCCCAATGACGGCATTAGAATCCCAAGAACAACATATTTTAGACGCCTTCATTAACGGCTTACGTAATGCTTAGGTAAAACAACGTATTTCTTAAGAATAACACCCTTACACTTAGAACAGCTTATAAACAAGCCTATACCTTCGAATATGCTATACAGCAGTTTAGTTCTTATTTACAGCTAGACACAGTGGACGCCGTGTTAAAGCCACCTGTTTCTACTGCCCTCCCTCATGACGATAGTCCGACGAAGCTTTAAGAACAATCGCCACTTCCGCTTTAACCCCCCCCTATTTGTGCTGCTTATCTAAACACGTACGAGTTTCATTCCCTGCTAGAGATACTCGTTGTCGAAAATGTGGAAAACTTGGTCATTTTTCAAAATATGCAAGTCTTCTAAAACCCGATACGAAACCACTCGTCAAAATACATCTGCAACTTTAGCCCCCTCTCCAGAATGTCCTTCAAAACTATTGTAAAAGTGAAATCTTTGCTCGATACCGGCAGCTCACAAAATTTTATCAAAGAAAGTTTGATAAAAAGCAACAAAGTGTATTTTGTCCCCGCCCCTATCAGAGTAACAATGGCAAACGCGTCATTGTCTGCACAAGTAAGTGGTTATTGTTTGGTGGAGTTACTATTTAATGACGTTTCCTATAAAACCACTAAATTACATGTAATGAAAAACCTTTGTTGTGAAATAATACTGGGACACGATTTTTGTAGCAACACTCACAGATTGAAATTCTGTTTGGTGGTTCAATGCCCGCATTTAAAAATTTTGAATTGGCGACAGCAAACATCCAATACCCTCACTTTTCGAAAACCTAACTAAAATCTGCAAATACATAGCAGTGAGAAGCAGATGTTTTTCTTATAATAATAAAAAAAAATTATTGACTCTGAAATAAAAAGATTATTCGAGGAGGACATAATTGAGCCTAACAAATCACTCTGGAAATGGTCATGTAGTTATAACCACTTCTGAAATCCGTAAAAGGGAATAGTCATAGATTACTTCCAAACTATAGAATGATTTACTCTTTTGGACGCCTTGCAACTACCCAGGATAGATGAAATGATAGGCGAAATAGCCAAATATCGTATGTTTAGCACTCTGGACGCGTACCACCAGATCGCCATTAGATGTAGAGACAAGCTGTACACAGATTTTGAGGCGAACGGTCGACTATATCAATTTCACAGGATTCCTTTTGACGTTCCGAATGGGATAGTCAGCTTCCACAAGATAATCGACCAAATCATAATGGATGAGAAACTGAAAGGTACATTTGCGTACATTGACATCGACACAGTATGTGACCATAATAAAAAGGAACACTGCGAAAATCTGAGAGGGTTCCTTCCTGCCGTCGACAAATCCAACATTAGCATAAACAAGAAAAAATGATAATTTGGACTGGACAAAATAAACCTACTAGTGTATACCATAAGCAAAGGTTTTATAACACCGGACGCAGATCAATTGAAACCTTTACTTCAAATGCCTGTTCCTCACAATCGGCCTCCCCTTCGACGTACTATGGACATGTTTGCTCACAACTCCCAATAGATTGAATCGTTCTCAGAAAAGATACCCCCACTGACACAAGTATAAACATTTCCTCTATCCCGTCAAGCCGTTGAGGCATTCGAAGGACTGAAAATGTATATTGCGAAATCAGCAATTTAAACAATAGACAAAAATATTCCTCTGGTTGTTGAAAGGGATGCGTCAGACTGTGATATTGCTACTTCTTTGAGACAAGCTAATCGCCCTGTAGCCTTTTTTTCAAGTACCCTCTTAGCCATAATCGAGGCATTAAGAAAATGACGGCATTACCTGATAGTACGCCACGTTTAATTTATTACTGACCAAAGGCAGTTGCTTTTATGTTCAACTCTAAGACTACAAGAAAAATAAAGATTAAGAAAATAGCAAAGTGGAGAACTGAACCATCCCGTTCCTCTTTTGACATCAGCTAATGGCCCGCAAGGAGAAGTTAAATATTGATACACTGTCAAGAGTATGCTGTAGGCATCAAGCAGGGAAGAACTCCGAGCGCTACATAACAATCTCTGTCACCCGGGCATTACTCGAATGGTTCATTCTGTGAGGTTTAGAAACTTGCCTTGCTCGGTGGAGGAGGTAAAAAGAATTATTAATTCCTGTCGAGCGTGTGCTGAAATAAAGCCTCAGTTTTATAAACCAAGAACTGGCGTTGTAATAAAAGGAATGCAACCGTTCGAAAGACTAAATGTTGTTTTTAAAGAACCGTTACCAAGCAAAATAAGGAATCGATATATATAAATTTCTCCTGACACGTGATCTAAATACACTGTCTCCGTTGGGGCTTCGTCAGACACTTCGGATTGGCCAACACTTGAATCCCTGACAGATGAAGGTTTAGCACAAAAAAGACGTGTTCATCCAGAGACTGACTCTGACGTGTAATGGCTTGCTCCTCTATATTTCGGAGCGAGGTATTTTAGAGCCCACAGACAGGCTCGCACTGAAGAACCTTCCTGTTTGAGTACTCCGACCCCGAATCATGGACTGACGAGGCGGCCACTGCGGGCTTGTAGGGATCCTGGATATTTAATGGATTACTTCTCCCTATCAATGAGAAATTTGGAGGGGGAGAATGTTGTGAACATGGATTATCTCCTCTTTGATGATCCTAGCTATAAAGATGTACATTTCCGCTTGTCAAGTAGACGAGTAGTATAATTTTTAATTGAATAAAAAATTACTGGACGGAATCGCTCGTCCTACTTCCATTACACTTTGTATATTTAAAACAAAACGAAACTTCCGTGAACAGAGTTTCTTTCCAAGGGCCTCCAATCGGTGCCAAAAATATCATGGGAATGTTTCACTGCTGACGGAAACGTGGTTGTTTTTATGTTTTTTAATTGGTTAGTATATTTTAAAGCAAAACTAGTATGACTTTCGTGATTGTCATCTCGAAAATAACAATATATTCAACAATTACGAAACTTGATCAACCAGATAACTGTTTATACGTAAAAAGTATTTTTTAAAGAAACTTCCATATTTCGCTGTTTTCTTCTACTGATAGTCAAAATATGGCCCCAAATAGGGTAAATAGAATTAGCTCCCTTGTTTATCGAAGATCGTGCGATGGACATTACAAAAAATATCTATGCATCTTTTTAAAAACTAATAGCAAATGTTTCAATCGATCAAGTTTCATAACTTTTGGATATATTACTGTACAAGTAACGTAGAAAGCATTGCAAATGACGACTCAACAAACAACGGTAGATCAAATAAGAAGTGTATTAGGAAAATGTATATTTACAGGATATTTACATAAGGGTGTCAAATAAGAGAGTCTTTGCTGGAGAAGCATATCTGCTCTCGGCGGCCTTCGGTGGCTTCTGGTGAACACACACTCAGACTAACTGAGTTTTCCTATTTATGTGTAATTACTATCCACATATGCAAATGAATGTGTGCCACCACAACAATTACTATTTTCGAGATGACAATAACGTAAAACATTAAAGAAAATTACTGCTGTAGTCTAATTATAAAAACGTTCCATGTTTTAAATCTATAGTTAGCAAATACTTATGGAGTAACCCTTTTATGCAATCAAATCCTTTAATCGTTTTCAAAACTCTAATAATATTGCTGATTAACCGAGTTATAGTTTTATGCTTTAGAGTTTTTTTTAACTTTTTAAATTGTGACTCTTAAAAATAGAACTGATATTACAACTCCCTTGTTATTTAAGAAAGAGTTTATTTCGAAATTCCAGATCTGAGATCAATAATAATAGGAATATAATTCCAAATCATGGATTGATCCGAATTAAATATTTATTAAATTCACATTATTCTGTTATCTAAACACATTTAGTATAAATACACTTTAGTCAATGTTGGACTTGTCCACCAAGATATGACATGGCTGTTTTATGACTGTTCACGTAAATGTTCTAAATGCGTATTCCAGCGTTTACAAAACACGTGGATACAACAGATTTTACTTCTAATGATGTGGATTCCGATTCAAGAAGATGAAAGGTCTCACTAATGATGACAAATATAGATTCTGTCACACGGAATTCGAAAGTGTAAATCATCTGGTATCAAGTCACAAGGTTCTTTTGGGATATGGCTACTATACATCGAGACATGATGGAGTATAGTAATTGTCTGTATTTTTGAGATGAGATGTTTTCATTTATTGAGATTGTCGGACTGACTTCCTTATCTTGGTTGTTATAGTCACAGTGTTTCGGCCGTTTTGCCCTCCAGCCTTCATCAGGTGTTTTGTATCGAACTGGGAAACCGTTTGTTAGGAGTCTCGAACCCAACCCTTTATTATTATTACGGGGGTACCGTGTTCGGACTCCAGTTAGGCTGTGGGACATAGTTGCTGATTCTTTGAATGTTACTTTTCACTGCCTTCGTTCAGGATTGAACTCAGCGCCTTTGGGTAACTGTAAACTTTGATACGTCTAGGACCACTCGGCCATATGTAACTAGGACAATTCTTAGTTGGTTTTTGTAATGTTACACCTATGTTGTTATTCAAGGTTTTCTCTTTCTATTAGAGGTGTCCAAATTGCATTCAGCTCTATGCTTGGTTTGCTCAGTAGGTTGTTATGTCCAAGCATGGGAGCTGTTTCTTTAAGTTTTCTCGCTTTCCAGTGGGTCTCTCTATTTATTATTTTTACTTCATCCAATAGGTCCTCTCAATCCAGACATGGTTGACTATACCTGATTTTTCCATCTCCCCTTTAGTTACCGCTTTTCGGTGTTCTTCCACCCTTACTTTGAGGAGGCGGCATGTTTCACCCTTGTAAACCTTTCTGCAACTGCATGGGATGGAGTATATGCAGTTCATGGTCATGTTCTCCTCCATGCCGGGCTTCACTCGTACCAGGTGTTGTCTGAGTGTTGCCTCGCTCTTGAATACCGTCCTGATGTTGTAGGGGGCACATATTCTCTGAATCTTTTCGGAGATGCCTCGTATGTATGGTAGGCAGACCGTTGGTGGTTTTTGGGTTTCATTCTCCTCTTTTATACTATTAAAACATCTGGTGGATAGTATGCATCGAGGTAGTTGTTATGACGGAGGGTATACTTCAAGCTGACCATTTCTTGGTGGGATGTAATGGTGTCGCTACTTATTGTCTCTGCTCGATGTTGTAAGCAGCGTGCGATTCCATGTTTGATACTGTATGGGTGATGGGAGTTGAAGTTAAGGTATTGTCCGGTGAAGGTAGGCTGCGATATAAGGGTGTCTTAAACCCATGCTCTGTGCGTGATATGAGTATATCAAGGAAAGCCAGTTGGTTATCTTTTTCTTTCTCCATTGTGAACTGTATCGATGGTCTTATTGAGTCCACATGGTCTAGGAGAGCCTGGATGTCTTCCTGATGTGGCCAGAGTATGAAGGTGTCATCAACGTATCTTAGTCACATGGTGGACTTTAAGGGAGCTGAACCTAAGGCCATGCTTCGAAGTATTCCATGTATATGTTGGCCATCACTGGTGATAATGGCGAGCCCATATCCCCCTCTTGTCGATATAGGTCAGTACCCATTCTGAAGTAGTTTGTTTCTATACAGAATGTCAGAATTTTCATTAAGTCTAGCAATGGTACACATGTGCGCTCTTCTATGGAGAGGCCCAGAGCTAGTTTGTCTTGAGTTACTGTTACTGCCTCACTAGTTGGGACTTTAGTGAACAGGCTAACCACATATAGGCTTACCATTTGGTTTCTACTGATGGGTGCTCCCTTGATCAATTCTGTGAAGTGGGCAGAATTATTTACATGTGTTGCTGACTTGCCTGCTAATGGGTTTATTATATCCACAAGGTACCTGCTCAGTGGGTGGCATGCTTAGCCTCGGCAGCTCACTATGTGTCTGGGTGGAATACAACCTTTGTGTATCTTGGGGAGATCGTACATATGTGGAAGCTTACTATAATTCTGGACCAGCTGTCTATATCTCATCGTAGCGATGTATTCCTTGCTTTTGGTAAGGATTTGTAACAGCTTTCTTTCGGTTTTCAAAGTTGGGTCCTTCTTTATTTTACCGTAGCTACCATCTGCGATTAGGCCTGCAATTTTTCAGAGTACTCCGACATGTCCATCACCACAATAGCATTGCCTTTGTCTGCTGGCAAAATTATTATACTGCTGTCACTCTGTAGGGTTCTTATAGCCAGCCTATCTTCCCGAGAGATGTTTGATTTAGGAGGCTTGGCTTTCTCGAGTACTTGTCTCACTTTCCATCTTATTTCATCACCTTGGGATTCTCAAGCCTATATCTTCCATGTGTGTTATGATATCTAAGAATGGAACGGTTTAGTTGTTGTTCCCCAGTTCGATACAAAACACCTGATAAAGGTCGGAGGGCAAAAAACGGCCGAAACGTTGTGACTATAACAACCAAGATGAGGAAGTCAGTCCTACAGTCTCAATAAATGATGGAGTATGTAAGTACCTCCACTGGATCATCTATACAGAATAAAACATCCAATGTAGCAATAATTCCTGGGAACATCAATCTGAAAGAACACTTGGAAATGACTTATACACCATACATTATGACCATTGTAGTTCCAGTGTATGAAAAAGCCTAACTACACACGAACTATCTATATGTGTGTAGTTATTACAAATATAATATCTATACTAATAATCTTGAAACTATTAAAATTTTTTTTTTTTGAAGATTGTAACGCTGAGTATGGAGCAGCCAAAACAGCTGTCAACATTGTCCTGCTTTTTTATTGAAACCAACCAAAAGCTCTTTTTAGTATCCACGTTGTTCCCTTAAGTGCAATTGTCTGTATCTCTTTTGCACTTGGTTCACCAGGAATATTAGTTTGGTAGGACTTCATGTTCTTCTTCATAAGCTCTGTAGCACCTATGATAACTGGTATGATTGGTATCTCCTTTAGATTCCAATTTCTTTTCATATCATACTTTCTGCTGAGGAGATGATAACCAATGTATCCCCACATATCATTTACCGTCGGTAAAATAGAGGCAGTTTGTAATATGATTGGACTGCAGAAAAGGTTTCTCAGTTCTAGGAATGGTTTTTATGGAGGGACTTTTTTGTGTGTCATTTTATATTTCGTGCACACGTTCTCTAATGGTTCTGTAAATTGTAAGAAAACATGTTTCCGTGTAGTTTGACCAACTTTTCGACTTATTTAAAACATTTACACAAATATAAGCGGAATAATGTAAAATACAGATGAAATAAAGACCTTTAAGTAATATTTATTAATATTTTAACATGCCTGTGGAATATATGTTGTACATAAAAATGCAATGCATCTTTATTTCAAAATATATCTACAATAGAAAACAAACGTTTGAAACACGCTTCAAAATTTATCCGTTCTACTTTATTATACGATTTTGTAAAAAGATGGCTAGATATAAATGCTGCATATATTTTTATGAGACTATGAAGAGGTATTTTATAATTTATTTTAATGCATCCGTAGATCCACACGTTTTATGCGATCTACAACCGAACATGTTCCTGGTGCAATCTCTGATCATTTTGTGAATCAAAAAAACTGAAAGGAAGAAAAAAATTCTTTTTCCATGAAATCAACCAATCTACACGCAGGGATATATATATATATATATATATATATATATATATATATATATATATATATATATATATATATATATATATATATATATATATCCGGTGCATAAGCAGAAGGCATAATTACAAAGTGGATATGGATCCCATCCACGCAGTCATGTTGTAAGAAATGGAGTCCATATACATACAAAGGCGATCGAGCAGAACACCCCAAGGCAAATTCCTCTTCGTTATTTCCTGTGGAATTTTTGCATGTTTTACTTTTAAAGAGAACGAAAAAGTTAACGTTCTCCTCTTCATCAATTATTCCAATTGCACCTGCGCTGGCAATAAAATACCTAATATATCAATTCCCTGCAGCATTCTGCGTGAAATGCCGAGTTTGAAATCATATTCTTTCCAGTTATAACCTCGTAATAAATATCAATAAATAAGGGTCACATAGATCGTGCTTAACCTACCACAACTTCCTCGTGGTACAGAGATGACGACGTTATTTGGATGATTTTCGCAGTTATGCTGTTTTACACAAGTAAAAGATGTTCAGTTAAAATATTTTACTTAACGCAACTACTGTTATCTTTTTTAGAATGTTCATTCTAGCGCCCTTCAGCGGTACCACAAGGCGTCTACAGCATCTGTATATCCGAAGCTTATAACAATCTATATATAAAATTAAGGATTGTGCATGAATATATATCTATATATCTATAAAAGTGAACGTGTCTGTCTGTCTGTCTCTCTGTGTGTCTGTGTGTCTGTCTGTCTGTGTAAATTTCCCTACGCAATAACTCTGTCAGTTTTTAGTCTATAGACTCGAAATTTGAAATACCGGGTACTGAGATTTGGGAAAATCGATGTGACGGGTGTCAGCCAGAAACTTGGCTGTTAAGGGGTCAAATTTCAACGATTTGACCTTTAAGAACTCTACCAAACTCCCCCGACAATTTTGGGTCTAGACACTTGAAATTTTAGATATAGGTTCCTTGAACCTGGATCTAACTTAATAAAGTTATTTGAGTCCAAAACTATAAATTTGAAGGGGTCATAATAGGGGTCAAATTAAAAAGAATTGACTGCTTTTTCTTTTTTGCTCAACATACACTTCCAAATACTCGGGCAACGCCGGGCACCCATGCTAGTATATATATATATATATATATATATATATATATATATATATATATATATATACAGTCCTGGTCAAAATCATGAGACCACTTATGAAAGTAAGCGTTTACGCATATTATCGAATTTTTAATCAAACAAATGGTTGAAACCATTGCCAAAAGGGAAAATATGATTGAAAAATGAAATCTGCTTCATTCAAAATCTTGACCCTGATCTAATAATTATTTTTTTTAAAAAACAAACATTTTCATCTTGTCAAAATGATAAAACCACTAATAATTTATCAAACAAAAGGCAATTATAAATTACTTAAAAGGGTCTCAGTATTTAGTATAGCCTCCATTATTACGAATTCATAGGACCACTTAGGAAAGTAAGCGCTTACGCATATTATCGAATTTTTAATCAAACAAATCGTTGAAATTATTGTCAAAAGGGAAAATATGATGGAAAAAAATGAAATCTGCTTTATTCGAAACCTTAACCCTGATCTAATAATTTTTTTTTTAACAAACATTTTCATCTTGTCAAAATGATAAAACCACTAATAATTTATCAAACAAAAGGCAATTATAAATTACTAAAAAGGGTCTCAGTATTTAGTATTGCCTCCATTATTACGAATTACTTAAAAAATTCTCTTCGGCATGCTTGCGATTAAGTTTTTTATCAGTTGCGAAGGAATTTTATCCCATGTACTGAAAACTGAATCAGAAAGTTCCTTTATCGAATCATACTGGGTTCCATCCTTGAACACTTCTTTTGCATCAAACCCCAAAGATTTTCAATGTGACTGAGGTCCGGAGAACATGCTGGATGATCTAACAATTCTATATTATTTGAAGAAAAGTATTCTCATGCTTGTCGAGAAGTGAGTATCACAGCGTTGTCTTGCTGGAAAATCCAATTTCTTCCACACAGACGTGGACCTTCAGTCCTGATAGAAGCATTTTCAAGCATTGAAATGTACTTCAATGATGTTTGCCGGCCTTTCACTACTTGCAACTTTAGGGTCCCAGCTGACGCGAAAGTACCCCAGATCATTAAAGACCCTCCTCCACTATGTCGAATTGAAAAAGTCTCTTTGGGCAAATGTTTATCATGCCAATAGTGTTGAAATCCATCTGGACCATCTGGATTACACTTTTTCTCATCGGAGAAAATTACATTTTCTAACTTCTCTTCATCCCAAGTCTGGTATTTGACGGCATATTTTAATCGGTTAGTTTTGTACTGTTCAAGGAAACGTGGTTTCTGCAGTCGCTTTAAATGATTGAAACCCTTAATTTTCAGATGCCTTCTGATGGTTTTAGGACAACATTCTGCTGCTGTTTGGCTTTTCAATCGACTTGAGCTCATACTGGAGTTTTTTTAAACTTCTTCTGATACGGCGATCCAGTGATGAGGTTGTTTTTTTGGTCGACTTGGACTCTTTTTGTGCCCATATTGATCTGGATTTTTTAAAAAATGTATGCTGACCGTTTTGCTACGCTTCACTTCGTTTGCAATGGATCTATGGGAGAGTCCACTCCTATTTAACTCAAAGATCCTTCCCCTCTCAAACTCTGATAATGATTTCCCTTTTGCCATTTATGATTTAGTAAGATCTTTTTTATCCACTAACAAGTTGCTTTTAGTAACATAAAAAGCTTTTCGTATTCATTTTTTTAAAACTAGCCGATTTTATTAAAGTGATCTTATCATTTTGACCAGGTGAAAATGTTTGTTTTTTAAAAAATAATTATTAGATCAGGGTTAAGGTTTCGAATGAAGCAGATTTCATTTTTTTTTCATCATATTTTCCCTTTTGACAATAGTTTCAACCATTTGTTTGATTAATAATTACTTTCTTAAGTGGTCTTATGATTTTGACCAGGACTGTATATATCATAATTTGGAAATTTAAAATTTGTGATTTGAAAAAGTTATATTTCAAATTTAGAAATTTTATTATATGCAAGAAAAAGAATACAGTATAGTAAAATATATTTCCTTAACCCATGAGTTTTCGATGTTTATACATCTCCTCGGAGGAAAATATAAGCAAATATTATAAAAGGTTTGCACCTAATTTGCTGAAGGTAATAAACATAGAAAATTAAATTAAATGTTTTAAAAGTTTTTAAATCATTTTAGCTACATAGAATAAGGGAAACTGGATATTGATGCAGCAAAAAAAAAAAAAAAAAGAAAGAAAAAAAAGGATATTGAACTTCAAATCGAAAGCGTATGCTAAATCCTGTAATGGAATTTCTTGGTATTCGCCAGGTAAAAAGATCCAACGCGTATTGTAATAAATCCAAGGAAACTGTTAACAATCCAATATATAAATATTTCCACAGTTTTTCTTTAGTTTGATTGGATAACCGGCAAATGTTTGATTAAATCAATCCGGATTGATATAATCAGAGATTTGCCGGATATGTAGCTAAAATGATTTTTTGTCTTGCATACAATAACATTTCTATATTTGAAATTTAATTTTTTTAAATCACAAATTTAAAATGTCAAAAGTATGATTTATTTCCTCTATCTAGTATATTTAGCAATTTTATTTAGCTGGGATTGTCTTATATAAAAATATTACATCCAATAATATTTTGTAAGACCGATAATCACTTATATATGTTTTTTATTCATATATATATATATATATATATATATATATATATATTTCTGTAGAAATATATTTTCTTATAATATATGCCAATCCTTATTTAAGTCAAGAATTATAAATGTCAACTGAATTATATATATATTTAGCAAAAATGTCAATTAGTAAAAACCTGAGGACAGTTGTTAATATTATTGCATATATATATATATATATATATATATATATATATATATATATATATTTATATACATATATATATATATATATTCAGGCAAACATTATTAAAAACAACAGAGATACCTTGCTTAATGATTGTTTTTTCCATTTTTTTGATCTTTCGTAAGATTTTGTTAACTTCAAGATGTGAACCATGGAACATTTGTAAATACCTTTCATCTTGAAGTTAAAAAAATTTTACGAAAGATCGAAAAAAAATGAAAAAAAGAATCATTAAGCAAGTTATCTCTGTTGTTATTAATAATGTTTGCCTGAATGGAGGAATACTGCCTAAATATATATATATATATATATATATATATATATATATATATATATATATATATTTATCAGTGGTAAAGATTGAAGTAACTTCCAATTTAAAAACAGTAAACTTTCTAGATGTTACCTTTAACCTCCCTAATAATACCTACGAACCATACACCAAAAATAATACACACCCCCTATATATACACCCTATGTCCAACCACCCCAAACACATTATTAAACATATCCCTAAATTAATAGAAAAAAGGCTCAGTACAAACTCATCAAATCCCAGCATTTTTAACATACACAAACCCTTCTTTGAAAATGCTTTAAAGGAATCTGGATATCCCAATACTAATATCACATACTTGGACCCTAATAAACCCAATAATACAAATAGGAATAACAGATACCGCAAAGTCCTCTGGTTTAACCCTCCCTATAATAATATGATAAAAATTAAATTAGGTAAAAAATTCTTCATGCTTTTTAACCATCACTTCCCAACACATCACAATTCTACATACAATTTTTAATAAGAACACTATTAAGCTTAGGTACAGTTGCACAATTAATCTAGAATATAAAATAAAAAAACACAACAATAAAATACTAAATAACCCCAACTATAATAACAATAGTCAAAATAACTGTAACTGCCTTAACAAAGCCCTATTCCCGCTCCAACAAAATTGTCTTTCAACTAATGTGGTTTACAAAGCAACTATTGCCCCTGCTGAAGACGCACACAACAAAAAATGTACATTGGCCTCTTAAGCACTGCGTTCAAAGACAGATTTAGAGTGCACGAATGCCCCCTTAATAACGCCAACCACCCCAATAGTACTTCACTAACTAACCACTATCTACTACTTACCCGTAACAACCTCACCCCAATTATTAGCTGGGAAATTCTGAATAGATCTAGTACATGTAAACCATTAACTCTCTATGTTATTTATACTATTACTGAAAAATTACTGATTACTAATTTTAGAGATAGAGACAAACTTCTAAATAAAACCTGAAACCTCACTTAAACATTACGAATCCCACCTCTTAAGTAACAATACTTATAGCCCATCCCTAAAATATAACACTATACCGTTTGCATGCCAATAACATAATAGCCCAATTATAGAATAACGCACAACTCACTTGATCTTTAATTACACACCCCTATTTACAATCGGAACTATATATACCCCCATTCATTCTAAAAGAACCTCTTCACAGAACCCCACCATTTTCTAGCTGTACCTTTTTTGCCTAACTCACTCCTTATTCAATTATTTAAAACCTAAAACCCAACCCTTATCACATCTTATCACAATAACTTCCGAATCCCTTCTAACTTTACCCTCTAAGCCCCTTAAGTAACAGTCCCTTAACATGAATACTATATACTCATATACGACGCAGCAGTCCTATCTACCATACATTTACAACCCATAACTTTCAGTAATATGTCTATCCTTATAATCTGGCAATTACTAAGAGTTCTCGCCTCATAGTTTCTTATTGGGTATTTTGATTGTTAGGTCTTGATTTCTAATGTTTTAGTTACGTCTTTATCACAATTGGTATCCTCTGACTTGCACCTCTGTCTGTTATTTACTTGTAAACAAATAATCCTTTATTTACCATCTACATTATTTAATTAATTATTTAATTTACCGTCTACATATATTATATTTTTTCTTTTATATTTACCTCTCACTAATTATCTCTATAATTATTATATTTTTAACCCGAAGCTTATATATATATATATATATATATATATATATATATATATATATATATATATATATATATATATATATTTGTATATGTATATATACTCAGGCATGTGCTGTTCCCCCATTGATGTGTTAGCGTATGTTGTACATGTGTATGCGTGTTTGTGTATTTGTGTGTGTGTGTGTGTGTGTTATTTACTTATCATAAACATTTCCTTAATAAATCAACCTGTACCCGCCTATTTTCCCTTCTGTCTTTCTGTCTTTCTTTCTTTCTTTCAACTACAACGTCCGACGATTCAAAAATTTATAAATAATAAATAAAAAGCAAAAAATATTTTTCAATTTCTCCCTGCCCGGCTAATTTATATATATGCCGGTTCTTTGACTGTCATGGCTCTTGTGGGTTGCGACGTTGTTTGGCTGTGGAATTTATTATATACAATCTCTCACATTCTGAAAATCCTATCATAAGTTGCTCGCTTGGTTAGTATTGCTGGATGGCATCGTCCTTTTGAGTTAAAACTCCTACTTGTGAGACATCAGCTTGGGGTTATTAGCTGGTTGGATGACCGCGTCCCCTGTTGAGACGAAGTAGGTTCATTCCACAGTCGAATTTCGACGCGGTTTGCTTGATCTGTGTTGGTTAATTGAAATTCTTGTGTGCAGGGCGTTTGCTCAGTTGGTAGAGTGCTTGCCTTGCATGCAAGAGGCTCGGGTTTCGAATCCTGAGTTCGGATGTGTCTAACTGATGAGCCCAAATGAGGGCGAAACTCGAGTCTTGGACTTCCGGTTCTTTGACTGTCATGGCTCTTGTGGGCTTCGACGTTGTTTGGCTGTGGAATTTATTATATATATATATATATATATATATATATATAAACGTATTTGTGTATGTATATATACTCATGCATGTTCTCTTCCCACATTGATGTGTGTGCGTATATTGTACATGTGTATGCGTGTGTGTATTTGTGTGTGTGTGTGTTATTTACTTAACATAGACATTCCTTAATAATTTTATTAATTTATTATTTGATTAACTTACTTGTATTCTTACCTATTTTTATATTATCAAAATACACCTGTAATGTATAATACATCAATTTACCCTCCTAGTTTCCATTCTCTCCTTCTTTCTTTCAACTACAACGTCCGACAATTCAAAAATTAATTAATAATAAATAAAAAAAACAATAAATATTTCTCAATCTCTCCCCGCCCGGCTACATCTCTCACTATCACTTTAAACCCCATTTGCAACCTATTCTTTCCTCCTCCCACCACACCACGTCGACTAACACTGACTCTGCAACCTGTTGCCATGTGGATCCATTAAATTAACTGCTATCTGCTGCTTAAACTCATGCCGTTAAAAATAAGATTAGCGTTTATTAATTTGAATATATACTAGAAGAGCGTATATAAACATTTACACATAATTAATATTTAATAATAACTCCCCTCTTATTATATACACTCCTAATACTTTAAATTCCAACGTCCTGTCCCTTCCACTCCCCCTTCATATCTAACTCCCCTTCATCTGCTACGATGTTTCCATTATTATTTGATACTATAACTCAGCCTATCTATGAATTCTGACGAAGCTAGTCGGATATTTCCTCTTCTTTTGAGGACTTCCCCCTAGCTGAAACAATATGTAAACTCATTCTGGATTCACAGTAATAAATTATATATATATATATATATATATATATATATATATGCTCTCAAGAACCTATACTAGTCCTCGCACTATTTCAGGGATAGTTAGTTGTTTACCAGAAATCATTATTTTGGGGATTCCAGATACACATAGACAGAGAATAAAGAGAGAGAAAGAGAGAAAGAGATAGAGAAAGAGAAAGAAAGAGAGAGAGAGAGCTGTACATGCTTACATAAAAGTGATAAAATAGTTTTTGCCGTTTGTTTTTTTACGATCCCCTTCCTGAAAAAAAAACAAGCATGTATATAATGAAGCTACCTGATCAAAGAATAACAATAATATCGAGGAATCTCAAGTCGCGATCGGCATCTATAAAAAAATCTAATGTTTACCTTATATATATATGAACTAGCAGGGAGACCCTACGTTGCCCTTGAATGAAGAAGGTTTTCACACTTATATAGTTTATTGTTAAGGAAATTAATAAAATCTCGATTTGCTCAGTTAATTATTTCACAATACATTGCAGTCTAGTTCTTCAGATGCGGCACTTCCATTTCTCGTTCTCTTTCAGTGGGAGAGAAATCCTTCACGACTGAGACAATTTTTATTTTTGTACCTTTTCTCCACGTTAAAAACGACCCTGGTGTCTAACTCTGTCCCGTGGGGAGGCATTGTAAATAGGTACATTGTACTGTACGACATCTACTATTGATTTTATGAAATTATTTTAAACATGGGTTAGAATTATAGTTTAAATGCAAAAATCAATTATCATTGTTCAATTGTGCACTTGACAGTAACATACGTTTCGAACACACGACTGTTTTTCTTACAAAGAAGTTACTACTTATCAAGGCCCTGAGGCTCATCGAGGATAAGGGTTAATAAGTGTAGGAAAGTCAACGAGAAAATATAGTAATCGTTAGTTGTTGAAATTTGGTAAATTAGATTGCTTAAGGGAACGGCTCTACAAGAACTTGTTTATGTTGGACTTGAAGACCACCATATGGTAGTTAGATTGGAAGCAAGAAAAGGAAGCAGAGTTCTACAGACGTACAGTTCTATTAAAAAAGCTTTGTTCAGGGAATCTACGTTTAGGTTTAGGCGCAGATAAAGAGTGGGGGATATTATTGATAGTGTTTTCAGCTAGACGGGTGTTTTTGTGAAAGTCAGGCAACGAGGGGATGATAGATTAGAGCTCAGACGAGCGCTTGCCACGTCTCTTCTGTTGGAAATAGGTTGTCTGGAAGCGAAAGATTTATCTGCCACTAGGCTACGAAGTATATTTTTTAACTTTTTCAAGGCAGCATAAGGTGCTTCTAGCAACTCCTACCCAGATGTGACAACATTACTCCATCCTTAAACAGGAAGTAAATCGTATCAGCAGTGAGATATCTACTGAAGCGGTAGAATGGTCCCACCATTTTTCCAGCAGCCTTCATTGCGGATTTGATATACGTGTTCCATCTCAGATCAGGTGTAAAAGTTAGACCTAGAAGCTTGACATACCATGAAGCCTCCACAAGACGAGAGATTCAAATTGATGTCACACAGGAACCAGAACGTTGATGATGTAAAGATAGAAGCTTGGTTTTATATGCATTACAGTTAAATACCGATCTCTTTGCCCATTGCACCACGTGATCAAGATCAGAGGAGAGAGAATAGAAGATCTTAGTCGTTTAGGATGTGATAAGGGAGATCATTGATGTAGATCAGAAAAAGAGTTTGGTCCAGGAGGGACCTTTACTAAACTTCAGGATTTACACTAAGTATCTGATTTATGCCCACCAACCACTACTTTTATGAACCTAACCGAGAGAGAAATGCTTTATTAATTGAAAAGACATTTCCCGCTATACCGTAGCTATACCGTAGCTATATATTTTGTGAAGAAGATTTTGTTGTACCCTACCAAAGGTCTTTGATAGGTCAAGAGGAATTAACCTAGAAATAAAAGCCTCTGAATAAAAAAGCTAATCCTATGTGGTGTAGGTGTAAGCACATCTGCTGTAGATCTAGCAGAACGGAAACCATATTTCATGCTAGTGAGGAGGTTATTTTTGCTAAGGTGGTTGACTACTTTTCTATTTAACATGGATTCCAACAACTTACTCATGACCCACAGGATACTGATTGGTCTGTATTGAGAGTAAAATTATCGATCACTTGATTTATTAAATATGGGACATACTGATGAAGTTTCTCAGGGTATTGTGTAGCTTTGTCAGTATGGCAGCTTGTTCTGGTTGAATATTTTCAGCACTATAATAGCAATACCGCCAGAGTCAGTCTTCTTCCTGAAATCCAAGTTTTACATCGCTTAACGACATCAGACACAGACATTTGTATGTATAATAACGTGTTTTTACACACAGGAGGAAATGCGGGGATTTGACAACCTTAATTTCATAGGGTAGAATTAGCTGCAAAGTTCTTGACAAAGATTTTGGCTGATGCTGATGTGATTACCTTAGGTCCATTGATCACGGTTAGGATAGAACACAAGCTTCTATTAAGCACCCTGTTGAGTTTTTGCCAACATTGCTGGGAACCAAGCCGCTGCTCACCTACTTTAGACTTGATAGACTGAACATACGCTTTTTTTACATGGTGGTCACCACTTATCAAGGCCCAGAAGCCACTCTGGAATAAGGGTTATTGTATGTACAGTAATCAATGGGATATTATCGTAGTAATAGTTAGTATTGGAGATTTGATAAGGTGTCATTACTTAAGGGGGCGGTTCATCAGGAATTTATTTGTGTTGGACTTGAAGACATCCAAGTTGACGTCGGGAGGGGGTGAAACAGGCAAGCGGCAGAGAGTTCCACAGGCATGCAGTTCTAAGAAAGAAGCTTTGTTCATGGAATCTATGTTTCGATTTAGGCACGGATAAAGAGTGGGGAAAATTATTGACGGTGGTTTCAGCTAGTCGGGTGTTTTTCGTGAAAGATTGGCGAGGGGGGGCCAGAGAATGGAGCTCGGACGATCACTTGCCATGGAAATAACTATAAAACAAAGACAGGCTCGCAACAGCTCTTCTGTGGGAGAGAGGTTGTAGGGAAGAGAAAAGGGCATCCCCCACCAAGCCACGAAGTCTATATTGTACTCTGTCAAGGCAGGATAGGCTGTTTTTAGCAGCTCCTTCCCAGATGTGGCAGCAGTACTCCATCCTTGAACGTACTTGACTTTTATATAGGCAGAGAATTGCATCATTAGTGAGATATCTTCTGGAGCGGTAGAAGGATCCTACCATTTTTCCAGCGACCTTGGCCACAGACTTGATGTATGTGTTCCATTTCAGATCAGGAGTAAAGGTCAAACCCAGAAGCTTATCAAAACATGGAGCCTCCCCTAGACGAGAGCGATTCATTTCAATCGATGCCAGATGAGGATCAGGGCGTTGATGATGTAACGATAGGAGCTTGGTTTTAGATGCATTAAAGGTAATCAGCCATGTCTTCCCCCACTGTACCACGCGCTCAAGACCTGAAGAGAGAGAATCAGAGAGTACATTGTCATTTACGGCCTTTGATGTGTTGCCATAGATGGTCGTGTCATCAGCATAGATGTCAACGAATGATTTTAGTATGTGTTTTGGGAGATCATTGATGTAGATCAAGAAGAGAGTTGAGCCCAGCATGGAGCCCTGAGGGACTCCAGCATTAATACTGTGGGCCTCTGATTTCTGCCCGTCAACCACTACTCTTATGAGTCTTCTCTCGCATTCTTTATTCCTCATTTACAGTTGGTACTGGCAGTCCTTTTTTAAATAGTAGTCACCATTTATCAAACCCGGATGCCACTCGAAGATAAGTGTTAATGGGTGTACATTAGTCACTGGAGTTATAGCGTAATAATCATAAATAGTGAAAATTGTCTTGAAGGAAGTATTAGTCTCATACATCTGCTATGTTTGAAGGAATGGAAATAGTGTTTTCTGTGCGCAATTACGGTAGCACATTCTGGAGAGAACCACGGCTGGCTGTTTGTTTTTGTAGGAATGTTTTGGAGGATCTGAAACGGTCTATACTTAAAATTAAGCATTCCGTCAGATCTTATATTATAGAGAACGCGTTCTTTTTAAATATTGAACGCAGAGGTAGATCTGATATAAATGTACAAAAACTATCCCAGTCAGCCATAGAGTATCGATATACTGTAAATGGAGAAGTATGTTAGAGGATTATTACATTTTGTTTTTATTTTATTCTAGTGGTCGGAAAATCCCAGTGGAGACAGAACGGAGGATGACCATAGCTCAGGGCAAGTTGTGAGAAAAAGATCTATGAGACTTGGATACTGACCATCAGTACCAGGCACCCGTGTGGGTTCGTGACTCCTGTCATATCAGAGAGCCAACAGTTAATTTTATATGCCGGGCCCGTCTGCTTGTGTGGTAAACACATTTCTCAAATCTACTGGTGATGTTAGCCTGTATAAGAAGTTAACTGCAGTCAAAAACTTGAGATTTTTTTTAAAATTACAAAATCAGATAATAAATCTTTGAGAAAGATTCAGACCTTGAAACATGGACGCAGGTCAGTCGTCATCGGGATCCGCGGCGAGTAACTTGAATAGTCTTGGAGACGATAAGTGTAGCTACATTTATTTCAAATTTTAAATTTAATTTACTTACAACGAACGCAACCATTTTTTTTTACATGGTAGTCACCACTTATCAAGGCCTGGGAGCCAACCAGGGATAAGGGTTATTGCGTGTACAGTAGTCAATGGGATAATATCTTAGTAATCGTTAGTAATGGAGATTTGATAAAGTGTCTTACTTAAAAGAGGCGATTTATCAAGAATTTGTTTATGTTGGACTTGAAGACATCCAAGTTGTAGTCAGGTGAGCAACCAGCAAACAGAAGAGAGTTCCACAGGCACGTCCAAGAAAGAAGCTTTGTTCATGGAATTTACGTTTTGATTTAGATACAAAAAAGAATGAGGGAAATTATTGATAGTGGTTTCAACTAGACGGGTGTTTTAATGCTAATCTTTAATGTTCATCATTTAATGAGCATCGTTCCCCACTCCACTAGTATGCGCATAGAATAATGTTTATTTGACTTATTTCCTGTTCAAGTTATAAAAAGTAGTGAGACGCTGAAGTAGAAACGAAAGAAATAGAAACGGGAGAAACAACAAAAAGCCCGGGAACTGATAGAAGCACGTGTACACATGAATCGACAAAAGAACGAGCAATGCATGGCCATACTTTGATATGGAAACACAATACCCGTAAATACGTGTTTACAAATATCGACACTTGGCAAGAAAAAAAAAACAAACAAAAAAAACATGAAACCCAAAGACGTACAAGCTGAGTTTTTTTAATACAAATGTACGAATATCGTCATAAACGTAAAAAAAAATAGAAGAAAAAAGAAAAAACCCTGACGAATCTAAGATTTTTAGTCTGAAAAAGTTACACCCACGCGTACCTCTATATTCTATGACTTGTAGAAAGACCCGTGCTTTATAAAGTTTGTATATCAAAAGTTAAAATATCTAAGTTTTTAATGGAGATTGCTACAGACAAATTATGAAACCACTTGATGTAAGGATAAGTGGTAGATAGATAGATTCCGACTCAGGAAGCTGCAATACTTCCCCCTTTGTCAGAATCTTCGCTCATTAAACCTAAGCATTAAAAGACAAAACATGAAAAACGAGAGTTACGAGTCTGTCAAAAGTAAATAATGATTCGGATTAACAATCGTTTCGTTTTGTGAAGTGGAGACCAGTGTGCCAGATTTTAACCCAAATTATTGAATCCATCACCAAAACAGGACACTTGGAACTATTATGAGCATTAAAGGCACCTTTTCTGTTTAAACACAATAACATTATGGATGCGTCAGTCTAATTAGCTCGCAACACAGACAGACGAATGAAGCTATAATAACAGATATTTCCTAAGAGATATATTTCCTTAGAGATATATTTCCGATACCTTACGGATGTATCACAATACTATCCCACTGCTGCATGTTGGGGGTCGCCGTAAAAAATACTTCTGTTTACACAGAAATGAAAATCGACTCAGATATCGCTGGAAAAAAATCTCTTTTTTTTACAGTAAACCTCTCACAGATAAAAGAGATTGTTAGTCACTCTCTACACTACGTTTTTTTATGGGTGAAGGGATCGATGATTCCTCTTCGTAAAGCAATCTACAACTAAAATTCCTCTTTCTGCCAGAAAGGAAACAGATATTTCCTTCCTTCCCGTGTGCTTAATGCTAGAAGAGATTTCCAATAGCAGAGTAGTTTTTGGTCTGTCGTGCAAATTGCTGAGGGTCTGCCTTCCGGCAAACAAAATTGTTGTGGTTATATTCAGTATACGATGTGTCTTAAATAAGTCTCCAAACCTGTTGCGTATGATCACTTTTATTGATACTACACACGTGAAACTATTCATATTCCAAGTAATCTCCTCTGGCTCCAATGCAGTTGTACCGTTTCAACAACTTCTGGAAGGTCCCATGAAAGCCCTCTTGTGTGAGTGTGTCGATGACCTTTGTCACCTTTTATCTCCTTAAGTGTCTCATAACCACAATCTCTTAGGGTTTTCTTGAGTTGGGAGAATGACCAAAACCACAAGGAGCAAGGTTTAGAATATAGGGAAGGTGATGAATTGTCTTGATGCCCATCTTAATCAAATAGTCTTATCTGCTCTGAGCACCCATGGGACCGGCTTCGCGCAAATCTTCTGCATCTCGCGAATAAGAGTATGTGCAGTTCCAACACTAACATCAAACCGTGTACTTATTACTCTATATGCACACGACGGTCCTTATCGATGACATTATTTATTTAGCCACTCAATGCTGGTATTCTGAATTCCTTATCCCATTACACCTTTTATAGCCCCGCACAGACTCCTTACCTTCTTTGTATCTCTTATGCCACTTTTAAACTGATTACCGCAAAGTGGCCCCAAATAGTCTGAAGCATTCCAGAGATTTTTGTGGCATTTTTTACCTAGTTTGAAACAGAATTTTATTGCATATTGTTCTTCTCAAGTGTCCCAATGCCAAGATGGTAGTTTTGAAATTCGCCATCTATAATAATCAGGCTTTAGTAGGATATATTCCATTTTCTGCTGTTACTGCTGATTCGAACCTGAAATCATAAAAAGATTGTTAGTGATCTCAAAACATATACAGCAATAACATACTGAATTTTCAAGAGTCTACAACAATTTTAAATGCCAGTACAAAAACAAAAGTTTGTAACCTTATTGAAGGCACCTCGAACACGAGTACATGCCTCTTGTCCTACAATGAAATTAATGTTACTTAATTATATTAATCAGTTTCTTGTTAACAGTTGCCCTGGAGTGGCTATCGGCGTTTATGTATTGTGTAAACATAGACTCACAAAAATAAGCGAAAATAGGTAGCTTAAAAACGATAGTAATAAAACAGTTGCACCTGGACAAGACCGGCGGCCATTTAAAAAGTAAAGGTTGTAATATTACAAGTAGGTGTACACAATCCATCAATGAAGACGGAGCAATGAATGCTTCGCCAGTGTTCGCGCTCGCTATTTATCTAAATACAACTTAAATATACACATGAAATCACAATTGAACTTTTCAGATATAAATGGTTATTTAATTTCTGATGTCCTAAGTAAAAATAGCACTTACCGTGATTTTATATTGGAGAGTGAATAGTATCTTTCTAGATGTTTTTTAACGCGACGCAATAAGTTTTAAATACGTGTCTAACTCTCTATCTTATTTTTTTCGCTTCTTGTCTAACGCTAAATGGTTTCGTATGAGCGAGGAAAAAATGAGGTTAAATTTAAACTCAACCTCAGATCAAAAGTCTCAAACTAAAATCCAACTGTTCTCTTCTCTCTGCACTTTCCACACTGACGCCCAAAATAAAGAAGACGGCTCTTTTATAGAGACCCAACCACATCTCATTTGCATACCCCATCCCCCCTCTCGTCACATCACGTGCTTTTCAGTTCATAAATACCAGGGGGCGCCCATTTTCATTTTCTCTTTTTTTTCTTTCCTAACATGAGAAGCAGGATGCATGAGGTAAGGTTCTTTACTTTTAACCACAAGCATGTGTTTTACTCGCTAAACCCTGTGTTACAGGATGAAAATGTATATATTTATCAGTCATAGCAGTGCCATTTTAAAAAGACACCGCTATGAATACTAAATAAAATAGCTTATTGTAATTTTAATATACTGTTGTTGTTGTTGTTGTTTTTTTAATTCCCATAAACGTATAGAATATAAATATATTTTGGTAATAACAAGTAGTTTAAGAATCTGAAATGTAGTGTCTGTCTTGTTAATTTACTTATGCATATAGAACTAACTTTTAGCAAATATCTGTTAATGAGTCTGCTTCAATTCATCATCAGTCCAAGACGAATGCCCACGATCTCCATCTTCTGTTAGTGCAAACGCATTCTCTCTAGACAGACGCAATTTAAACATTTAATTTTTTCATTATGGATTCGCAATAAAGACAAGAAACCATTTCATTTAAGACACTAAACTAGTTCTTCAATGCTAAAAACCAGTCAAGGATAAGTGTTTACTGAATAGATTGCAACAACATAAATAGAAACTTTTCTCACATTTTTGGAAGCATCGTTTATGTAATACTAGCAGACCGCCCGGCGTTGTCCGGTCGTAAAATAAGACATAAATATTATATTTTATTTCATACAGAAACTGAGATATGTGCATGCGAGCATTATGTTTTTTTCTAAACAGTTCATATTACCTAAGTAAAGAAAATACTCGAACTGAGATCGAAACTAGAACCTTAAACAGTGAGTCAAGTACGATAACTACTAGACTAACTTGACTCGCTCTTTAAAATGTGTTTCTAAACCTACTTATTGTAAATATAAGGAAGCTGTTATCTGAATGATTCACGCAGGCGTAGTCGTGAAACAGTTAACAAACAGATAAAAATCCGATGACCCACAAGTAATTTTGACTCCTTAGAAGCACTTTGTTTCAAGATGAAAACAGATCAAAAAATTTTTCCACATGTCTGAATACCCTATATACCAAATTTAAAATCTGATGATCAAGAATTCGTTAAATATAGGTTGAGAAGTGTCCTCACATACATTCTCACTTTTATAGATATAAAGATTAGCATTAAAAGACAAGATAATATCAATGATATTTTCAAATAAATTTGTACTCTCAATTAATCTACAGCTCACATTTGTTTTTGACTGGGGGCGGAGTACAGCTGGAATTTTCAAATAGAAAAATCTTACCTTAAGTCAAGCTCTCTCATTAGAAAGTAGAAAATAAATAGACACACGTCTTACGTTTATTTTAAAGTGTAAATATCATTTAATATATGGAATCATTACATGTTTAAGCTATTGTAACGTGGCTGTTACATCGCAAATAGAAAAAACAACAAACAAAAAAAAAATAAAAAGGAATAAAAATAACTGAAAATTTTTAAAGAAAGGCTTTTTATTAGCACCACTTTCTAAAAAAAAGATACTCGCAGCAACGTATCTGTTTTAACGGTGTTCTCTCTCTTTCAACCGCATTCCGGGCACATCCGGCTAATTCTCGTCTGCGACTTCACACGTTCATTCTCTTCGACATCCACTTTGGTTTTCCGATCACACTCCGGCCATTTCTCGCTTATGTCTTTACACTTCTATTCTCTTCAACGCCGACTTTCTTCCTCTGTTGTATCTTTCCCCTTTTTTCTTCATCTCGCGCGCACTTACTAATTTGCATATTCGCGTTTTTCTTCTACGACCGCTGCTAATCTACAGGCAAGCCAGGTATCCTTGCTGCCGTCATGTTCCCCCGCGCGCATGTGCAATACGTTGCCCACCTTCGTTTCCAAAACAAAACAAAAAAAAACGTCGTTACAAGAACTTAATTAAAACTGACTGAGGGAAGAAAATGTAAACGAACAATCGAAATAAACGAATTTTAAACGAAGATTTTAATTACCTTTACTTTCGGCACCCCTCAAAAAGTATCTCTATATTATGTACAATTTATAATATTTATGTATATACATCCTTCAACTACTACCGACTAAATTTAAAACAATTATTCCAGTTTATAGATCACCTACTCCTCTATACTGTGAAAATTTTTTTTCAATTTTCTCTCAGTAAAGCAAAATTTATGATAGATTTACTGGTTTTCAAAATTGTAAAAAAACAAAAACGTAAGGATGTGAGCGACGAGCGACGTTTTAATAATTGGTTTCTATAGCAACCACATCGCATCAGCAACTACTGTTCCTACCAATTCATCGCTCTCGCGAAAAGAGAAGTAACAAGTAAAACAGAGAGAATAAAATGATGAAAGGGAGATAATTGGGCGGATTTTATTGAAAGCAGACGAATGCCGTACATTGTTATTACATATGTGTCTGTTATGTTTATGGGGGCAAAAATAAGACTGAAATAAAACAAAGAACAAGTAAATTTACTAGAAGCCTGGAAAAATCATGGATTACAATTAAAAAAAAAATGTGAGCATGAAAAGTAATATGTTTAAGCTTAAACATAGAAAAGTAAAGGAGAAAGTATTCTAGTAAAAAATATAATAATTTCATAACTTAAAATATTGCCGCATTAAGAATTTATTCAAAAATTCAATTGATAACATTATATAATTAATTCTTAATGATGCAATATTTTAAGTTTTAAATTTATTATCTTTTTCTTTTCCAGGTACAACAACTAGTACTTTACCTTTCCATGTTTTAACGAAGAATGTTACTTTTCATACTTGCATTTTTTATTGTAATATATATATATATATTTCCGTTTTAGTCTTTGAATAATCCTATCTATCTAATATATCAATCTACCCAGACATTCATATCCTGTATGTAAATTTACTTATATTTTACTATATGCATTTACTTACGTATTTACTTGCTTTCTCATAAATTTGCAGATACCGGCCATCCTCTCCCCTTAATTTAAAAAAAAATGTTATTTTATATTTTATATTTTATTTTTGATTTATTTATTTATTTTTATTTATTTTTGATTTATTTATATTTAGTTTCTTTTAAGAACTTTTGCTGACATTTTATTAAGCAATAACCTGTACATTTCAGTTGATCTGTTTTTTTGGACTATATTTTTTCGCGCCTTTTAACATCTTTATGTCTGGGTAATTTTGACATTTGCTTTTATACTTTATATTTAAATCTATAACCATTTAATTTTTTCCTCTTCTTCCCTGATCTTTCTTGTTTACAATGTGTCACGGCAGCCGTATGAAAAGCATATCTTATTTTTCTTTTATTAATATCATTGGAATTTTCCCCCCTTTTCCTTGTACATATTTGTGAATTATTCCATGGATTTCGGCCTTTTGGATTATTTTGAACCATCTTCCAATTACGTGATTTTCTTGGATTTTACTTGTGCAAATGGAAATTCAATTAACTTTCTTTGAGTTATATTTTTGGATTTTACCGTCATTGGATTATTTACCGTTCACAGACTATCCATTCATGTGTAATCACCTTTTTCTTCACCTTATTACCTCTGCTTCACTTTTTGTTATCAAGTAAAATCTTTGACTTACTTGCAGTTTCATCAAATACGTTTGTATGCAAAATCCGATCCCGCATTTTGCAAATTCCTACCCTCTGACGAGAAGGAAATTATTTCTTCGAAACTTCGCGGATTAAGGACTATCTACTTATCAAGTGTTTCCTTTTCAGATTAAATATGTTTTTAACTCTTTTTCAAAGGGTGTTTAAACATGTTTTATTAACTATTTGCTCTATCCCCTATTTGGTTTTATCGAGCTTTTACATTTGGTTGAGATTACTTTATAAATAGTAATTCTGTAATATTTATAATATACTTTAGTTTTACCATTTTGGATCATTTTGGTAAAGAGCAGGCAATTAATACATTTGATTGAAAACGTTCTGTTTCACCGATTTCGATAACAACAAAAAATATAAGAGCGTGCAACATACATTGATCATCATTCAATTCCGCAGTGTAGGGACACTATGCTAGTATATATACATATATACATGTGTGTTGTGATGCCTCTAGTGTGTTAGGTATAAGTTAGTGTTAAATTCATGCTTGCATGTCTTCTCGCTTCCAGCTTACCCTGCTGGCTAACCTCGTGGTGAAAAGGGAGCAGCTATGCATAAGTCTTAACTGCCAGTACATAGCCTCTCCACCATAAAGACTACTACAGTGCCTCCATGTTGGCCACACACGTTAACTGGGTGCCTTGCAGTCCCAGTCTAAACTTGTAGGAGTAGTAGGGGACCCCAGAGGTAGTGAGTTATGGCCAACGAATGTGTGGAATGCCCTAGCACACTACCAACTCCTAACCCACCGTCTTATGGGTGCCCTTGGTTGTGCGAAGACTAGGAGAACCAACCCCAACTTCAAACACCACTGCCTTGTGGGCCTTATAACAGCGAAAGGCTGAGAGATGGGAACTCTGAATTCAAATCCTACTGCTGCCTTGCAGTTTTCTTTAAAAGGCCATGGAACAGCATCAAGAAAGAAAAGGCGTACTAGCGGACATGATAAGATGACTGTTAACCTCACCGAGATTACTTTCTTCCAGAAGTTGCGGCCTCCTCTGCTGCCAGTCGTTGATGGTTCGCTCCACTAGACATGAGCATTGGAGCTTCAGAGTGTGTCTATCTGATGCGCAACAGATACTCCACCTAAACTGCGCAAGCAATTTGGAGCCATGGTGGAAAGTCATGTGGCGATGGAATGAGACTATCTCAACACTGGGGGATAAAGAACTGAGGCCCCCAACTAGTCATCGTCAAGACTGACGTACTGCATGATGATGATGATGATGATGATGATGATATATATATGTGTGTGTGTGTGTGCGTATATATATATATATAAAGTGTGAGAGAGATAGAGAGTGAGTGCAATTATCAAATAGGAAATAGTGAAATTATCAATCATAGCAGAAAACATAACAAAAGCCTATTATATGTACAATTGTTTCGAAAACGATACCTTTTATCCTTTTGAATTATTCAAAATAAAACCTCGGGAAATAAGTAAAATATTTCTGGATATCATCTCCTTATCAGTATAAGTGGAAATGTGTGTGGGTGGGGGGGAGAATACATCAAATTTTAACCAGCTTATTTATGTAAATAATTTTTTTAATCTAGAATAAAAAATAATTATTTTAAGTGGAATTTAATTCTTTTGTTTATATGATTAATATTAGATGTACGTCTATGTGATACAATTAAACTATTGTGTAGTTATTTTTAATAAGTTTAATGGTAGAAGCAGGAAAATCGTCAGAAAAATAGTAATTAGATTTTTGATGGATAGGATTTTTATAAGGGAGAAAATAATTATAAGTATGAAATCTGTTTTTTAGAATTTTTTGATATGATAGAAGATTTAAACAAAAATAGAGAATTATATTTACAAAAAAGTTTACAAAAAAGATTATAAAGTAAGTATCTTTGTTTTCCACATTGTTTTTTAACCGTAAGAAGGCCCCTCGGTGTGCAATCCTTTGATAAGAATATTTTCTAAAATCAAAAAAAGTTCATTGGTAGTTACACTATTTTTTTTTTAAAATATTATTGCTGTGTAAGTAAAAAGAAAGTAATTGTCTTTAAATAAATGCTTACGTCGGTTTATTCTAATTCATTTTAAATTACAATGAAAAAGAGACATTTGTTATTGGATTGTTTAGGGATCGAATTCTGTGATTTCTAGTTACATTTATGATTATTGTCTATTACTATGATAAAAGATTTAGCCAAGGTCAAAGTGTAATATCTGTTCTCCAGATGCTGCACTTCCATTTCATATTCTCTTTCGGTGGAGGAGCACTCCTTCACGACTGAGACAATTTTTATTTTTGTACCTTTTATTCACGTTAAAAAATGACCCTGGTGTCTAACTCTGTCCCGTGTGGAGGCATTGTTAATAGGTATAATAAGAGCTTTAGTTACTGATTTTTTTTTACCTTTTATTTTTATATTTATTATTTTATTAGGTGGGGTCGAAATGGTTAAATTTTGACCATCTTCTAGATATGCATCTGGTTAATATTTCTTCATTAGGTTCAAACGAGTTGATTGGATGCCGATGAATTTTAATATGGACTCATGTAGACGATATGCAGAAATATTTTACTTATTTCTTGGTGGCTTTATTTGTAATTATCGAATATAAATAATTATAAATATGATTTGTTATGTTTCTCTCTATAAAAACTTGATTTATAATTTCACACCCTTTCTACTTAAATAGCTCTAGATAATTACTCCTATTGAGCTTATCATAACTGCAATACCGAGAACACAGCACCTTTAAATATATTTTATGGAGACTTTGCTAATTTTGACCCTGTCTATTACACTCTATAATATATATATATATATATATATATATATATATATATATATATATATATTTATATATATAAACTAGATTTAACTAACTTTCTTGGATTTACATGTTTGGATTTTACCGCCATTGGGTGCTTTACCTTTCACCAGACTATCCAATCACGTGAAATCACATATTTCTCCACCCTATTCCCTCTGCTTCACTTTTTGTTATCAAGTAAGTTCTTTCACTTACTTGTAGCTTCATCGAATACTTTTGCAAGCAAAATCCCATCCCGCATTTTGCTAATTCCTACCCTCTGATGAGAAGGAATGTATTTCTTCGAAACTCCACGGATTAAGAACTATCCACTTATTTAGTGTTTCCTTTTCAAATTATATATATATATATATATATATATATATATATATATATATATATATATATTAACTCTTTTTCAAAGTGTTTTTTAACATGTTTTATTGATTATTTGCTCTTATATATATATATATATATATATATATATATATATATATATATATATATATATAGTTATAAAGAGTGAATAATAAGAACTCACGCTTTTTCCACGTGATTTTTATTGGAATACATACAAAAAATATGGAACAAAAAAAAACAGAAAGATAAACAATCATGGAGATCAATTGCATTGATTTCTTGTTTACACGGAACCGGATGCAAAGAAATAAAAACAGGAAAACGCGTAAAGGCGTTTCGAGAGGCAGTGACACATGGAAGAATATCAACATAGATACAAATGAGAAAGCTTCAAAGAATAAGGGTCAGGTAAAAACGATGACGCACAAAGCAAGATGAACACGAAATAAAGGGATCTGTTGGAAATCAAGGTAGTAGAGAGGAGAGGAAATAAGACACTTATAAATATTAGAAAGAAAAATTTAAACAAATCAACTAATTGTCTTTTATGAGAAGACATTTCAGAAAGAATATATTCATAAATTCTCTCAATACTAGTATGATTATACATATATAATCATAAAAATACAGTATGCATGAAGTTTTACAGGAGATCCATTCTTCTAAATATGGCGGACACTTAGGGATTAGAGACCACCTCCATTGTTTTCCTCTAAAAACTTTGTAAATAAGATTTAAATATCACAAAAATAGAATTTTCTAAGTGTAAAAAGAGTAATACTCTCATAGTCATTTTTAAAGATGTCGTCCATTGCCGTCCATTGGAAAATTTTACAATAGATGTTTAAATTGTACGTACATTTTCTAAACTTTATCTTTATAAACCCATACAAATACCACACACACATAGATACAGCCATTGAATCATATACAGAAAGCGTTTTTACAAGTAGCCAGTTATTTAAACGGTTTTACAATAAATTCAGATATTTGTTGCCTACTTTAAATTATAATTATCTGATTATAGGTAGGTGTAAACCAAGTTATCTTTCTTTTTTATTTCTTAAAAATTAAATTCATTACTATATTTGTGTTTATATTTACTAACAATATTTATATACTAACTATGACTGGCAGGTAACTGTGTTTTTATTTCTTTAATTTTTATTGATAGAATTATTAACAAGCGTCAGTTCGACAGAAATCGAAATATGTTTTATTATAAATAAGTGTGGTTGGATTTGATGAGGATTTATATTCATATCGAATGTATTTTTATTTCGGTTAAAAGTGACAAAACAACTTCTTTAGTTGTAATTTCTGAGTATTAATGCCAGATCAAATATAATTGTAAGTTATTATTCTTCAATACTCTTAGGGTTACGAAATCTTACCAGGAGTGGAGTGCGGTATAACACCGTATACAACATCATATTAAGGAAAATATACTTTAGCAACTACATTGGCGTCTTAACCACAAAATTATTAGATGTATGTTAATACTCTTAAACTAACGTTTAACAATATATTAAATCCACTGTGTAACACGTTAGAAATATGCATACGCTTAGTTAAGGAGGAAGTTAAGAGAAAGAACTACTAATTTGTGTTCTCATGAAAATACTACATATGAATACACTCATATTTAACGCAACTCTCTATTATGTCTTTGTATTTTTAGGTAATATATACCCATTAAGAGAAAAACGACCTGACTTAAAATATAAATAGATAGCGAACGAGGGAGAGAAAAAAGTTAGAAGAGAGTGAAAGTGAGGAGGCGCTACTTACTAAATACGACAAAATTTTACAATTACATTTTAATACAATAAAAAGATAAAATATATTCTTTAATTTTGGGGGTGGAATGGAAACAGCACACTCAGTATTTTTAGTCTGGTAGTTTCTATACTAAAAAATTAACGTTGATATTCAGTACAGTAAGATTCGGAACAGTCTACATTGTCCTCCTTATAGAATTTTGTAAGTGTATCAATTTCATCAAAAAATAATGTATATATAAGATTTTAAAGGTGTTTCGATCCAAACAAATTTCTTAGATGAGGAAGACCCTTAGGAATGTTGAACTTCTTCCATTTATCTTCCTCCTGAAAGCTTTATAAATCCGACTTTAATATCATAAAACTAGATTTCCTTTTAAGTTTTCAAAGGATTATTCTCTCATAGCAATCTTAATAGAAAACTATTAGAATCCAGAACTCTTCCACTGTCTTCCACGCCAAAATAGAATAAACTTTTAATAATATGCAAATTTTCTAAACTTTCTCTCTATACGCACAGACATTTAATTTTATATAGATAGCTTTATTATCGTAGTCATTTATGTGAAGTAGTTTTTCGATAAAATCCCAAGAGTTGTTGTTTAGTTTTAATTTTAACATCTGATTATAGGGTGTCGTAAACCACGTGATTTTGTTTTTTTTTCTTTATTTTCTATAATTAAAATCATAAATATATTTTTTTATATTTGATATCAATATTTATATGCCAACGACTGTTGTTTTATAAATATTTCTTGATTGATTTAAATATATTCGTTGCTAGAATTATTTTAAAGACTCCATTCAATAAAATGTTTTATTATAAATGGGGTTAGTTGACCGTAGAGAGCATATATATAGGGTTGGCGGAAAATGCCCCGTGGATGTGCTCTTGTGTGAGTGTGTCAATAGACCTGGTCACAGTCTCTTCCCTCCTCTTATAACGACAGCCTCTAAGGGTTTCCTTGAGTTTAGAGAATAAAAAAGTCAGAGTGAGAAAGGTCTGGACTATAGGGATAGTGAGGACCTATTTTGAAGCACATACTAGTCAAAGAGTCTGTAGCATGGATTTAGTATTCCGTATCTTCAGTTTCTTTTGAGTGATTGCAAACAGTTCCCACACTGACATCAAACTGTACACTTTTTGTCTCTGTAGACCAGTCATTCCCAACGTGGAGCGCATAGCCCACCGGTGGGGAATGGCAATATTTTGGTGGGGCATGGGCAGGACGTGCACCCTTGGGCTTACTATACCATACTATACTATAGGGCAATTTGAGAATGAGTTATTTTTTTCATTATTATTATTATTATTATTATTATTATTATTATTATTATTATTATTATTATTATTATATTAACAGTGAATTGTTTCATAGTATATCTTTGTATTAAGGGGAGCGTCCGGCCGTGTATGTGTGTGCGATATATATATATATATATATATATATATACGCAAGTAGTCGAAGTTCTCTATTATATGTTTTGAATTTAAAACTTTATTTATTTAAATGTCCTTTCGTTTTAAAATGTTTCTCTTTCATTGATGCCATGTTCTTTGGAACCTTGTTTAGATACAAGTTAATGACCTTTTAAGCTTACTTCACTGAATTAAAGAGAGATTTTTAATAACATAAATTAAATATCACAAAGGGGAGGCATCAGGGTTTTAGAAATACCTAGGTGGGGTATGCCCCAAAATAGGTTGGGAACCACCGCTGTAGACACACGACGGTCCTAATCCATGTAATTCTTAACTTTGCTAATCAATTCTGATATTCTGACTTTCTTACTCTTCCTTTTCATCAACTTCCACAGACTCTCTGTATTCCTCGAATTGCATGCCACTCAAAAACTGATGCTCGATTCATGCAAGATGGTCCAAAAGCAGTCTGAAGCATTCCATACGTTTCTGTCGCATGTTTTCCAAGTTTAAAAGAAATATTTATAGCATGTCGTTCTTCTAAAGTATCCTCACGTCCAAATTACATTTTGGAAATTCACCAGTTGTGACAATCAGGCTTAAGTAGGGTGTATTCTAATTTCTGCTGTAGCTATTCATTTACATCCGAAACTATAAAAATTGGTCAGTCATCTCATAACATACTGAATTTTCAAGCGTCTACAACAATTCCAAATCCCTATACAAAACAAGCATGGAAACTTATTTAAGGGACCTCGTATATTTATGTCAGTAAAAGGTTACAAAATGTTTACGTAGGAGAAACAGCAGTAAATTTAAAATTTAAAACCATATATGGAGCCATAAATGTGCAATCTATTACCGAAAATACTCATAAAAAATGAAAACCTTTAATGTGAACTCAAAGAAAACGGACGTTCATCTATAATAAAGTGGAAAATCTTACAACATACCAGTTAAATAAGAAAATTGAAAGTAAAAAAAAACTTACTCTACTGCAAAATAATTAAAAAAAACTATTTTACACGTAGAATAAAAATCATTATATGGTAACTATATAAACAGTAAGAATTAAAATGTGTTGAAATAATGTCACTTGTTTTTTCCCCACATAAAGAAGAGATTCACGTCACGAAAAGAGAGCAAAAATGTCAAGTTCAACCATGTCTCTGTTTGAAAAAAGCTCGCTTATTGTAATGTCTGACTTGCGAGGTATTACAAGACGTTTTGATTAAAATGAAACGGGATTGAGATAAGGATTAACCTACTTCCTAGGTTACTGTATAAACATGCCGAGATTTGAAGGGTTCAGCTGTACAAGTCCAGTTAACTAAATTTTTTATGCACTGATTAATCCATATAAAAAGCGGAATGAGATTAAATGAAATCTAGCAGATTCGTTTAAACCCACCGAAAAACTTCATACGCGATAAACGATACTTAAGCAAATGGTGTAAACTACCAGTAGGAAGCGAGTGAGGAATACTTGATTAAGAGTAATCAAAACCGAACCCTACAGCCGGAAATGGGTGAGGAAGAATATATATTAAGCAGGGGATATGTATGTGTGTGTATATATATATATATATATATATATATATATATATATATATATATATATATATAAGCCTGATAGATCCTAGCGTGGATGAAACAACAGTACTCAATACGTAGGTAGAGCTAGGTATTAAGTTATAAAATACATATGGCGATTAAGCTACACTGAATATTCCGCGTTTCATCCACTCTAGGATTCTTTAGGCTTATGTGCGAATTTTGTGGTTGTCTATCGTTTTTATATACGCAACTTCTATTGAGATTTTAGTTAGCCAATAAGCTTTCTAGTATCCACCGCGGCCTTCCTATCAGCTAATCGACATGCACTTATAGAACAAAGGCCCATTTAACCTCTGGTTTGCCTGATTCTTTGTGTGTGTTCTATTTAGCCTGGATATCTAGTGTCTTTACCTGTTTTAAATCTAGGTTAGGTTTTTTACGTTATATATATACATATGTATAAATATATATATATATATATGTATATATATACACATACATATATATGTATGATAGTTTTTGTATATGCATCTTTATTCATTTTATTTATTTATTTGTTTATTTTCTATTGTTTTTTTAGTTTTTAAGTTATTTTGTATCTCTATCCTAGAATAAATTTTATCCTATGAACACAGTTGTTTGCTATTTCTCTCCTACAGTTTAATAGATGTTGGGGTTCTTTAAAGTACAGAATAGAAAATTTTTCATGAAGACATAATCTACATGGGTCGTCTAGGTCTCTAAACGTGTTTCCTTGTCTTACTATTTTCCATTCGACTACCGGCGAACGGCCGCTTTCCTTGAGTTCCCAGTATTTATTTGCTAGCATTGTTTTCATACGGTGTTTTTTTATTGTGTGAATGTATTTTTGGTCATAATATCGAGTTTTGAAATCTACGTAATATTTCTTATTCGGGTTTTCTTTCGTAAATATTGTGGTCTGGTAAACTATGCTTTTGGTTAGACATTTATTTTGAAGTGGGCAAAGTGTGCGGTATCTACAGTTGCATTTATCTTGTTCGTTATTAGTATTTTTATTTTTATTTCTAGTATGATTGTTGTTGTCCAGAGTTGGTTTATTATTATTATTATTATTATTATTATTATTATTATTATTATTATTATTATTATTATTATTATTATTTTTATTATTATTATTATTATTATTATTATTATTATTTCTGCTAGTTATATACGTGTCTTTTGTGTAGTTTTATTTTTGTCATCGCGTCTAATTTTTTATTGTTTATTGTGTTGTTGTTTACATTGTTTTTCGTTAATATTTTGTTATAATGTGCTTTAATTATCATTTCTAAATTTTCGCAGCAGCTGTAGGATAACTTTAGGCGATTTTTATTGAAAATTTTGTGTTAGGGGTTGGTTGCGGGAAAGTGCTTTTCGATAAGATCTAGAAATTTCTTGCCAAGTTTTGTTTTTAACATTCGATTGTATTGGACCGTATACCAGTTTATATTTCTTTTTCTTTTATTTTTAATTTTATTATAGTTATTGGTGTTTTGTTGCTTATATTTGATATCAATATTTTTGTATCCACTATTTTTTAGGGCTGTTTCATAGATATTGGTTGACCTGTTAAATGCATTTTCATCGCTTGAGTTATTGCTGAGTCTACTTACGATCGAGTTAGGAATCTGTTTCATAATTGTTGGTGGGTATTGGACTGATGGTTTACGTATATTAGACTAGCGTTATCGTTTAAGTAGGGCTCATATGTGTTTTTATCTAAATTTGAAGTTTGTTATTTTTATGTTAGCTAATACGTCTACTTTTAGGCCTAGTTTTTTCATTTCCTTGTGTATGATTTTCTTAAAGTTATCCCCCTTGACTTTGTTGGAGTCTTTTATTATAGCTAGTCCATGATCTCTACATAGGCCGATATGTGTAGTATCAAATATTCTTGTGAGAGTATATAGAATGAATAATCCCACAAGATCTGGTGCCTCTGCAGATTCCCGGGCACCCATCGCCAAATCAAACGAATTATATATATATGTATATATATATATATACATATATATATATATAGGTGTGTGTATGTGTGTATGTGTGTATGTATGTGCGTGCTCTAGTGTTGTGTATGTGTGTGTATATGTGCGCTTAGTATTTACTTTATGTCCGTTCACCTCCCCTATATTTTATTATTCTTGTGTTTCTACATTCCTCTATTTTTACATATTCTGTCTTTTTAATATAAAAAAAAACTTATGACAAACATTGCGGATCAATAACGTTGTTAGCAATACTAGTTCATAGAGACGATGTTATCATAGCATATACAAACGAAGCGCGTAGGTGAGAATAAAGAGACAGAAGAAAAAGCTTGTAGAAATACAGCGACAGATAAAATCATGATTTGAATATGAAATCTAAAAAACACAAACAAAAATAAAATAAGTAGCAATTACAAAATTACAAAACAAAACCGAAAAAAAAACTAAAGAAAGAATCCTCTGTGCGAATAATAAATAACAAGAAAAAATATTAAAAGACCCCCCCCCCCAAAAAAAAAAATAAGTGTGTCATTTGGTTTGGCGTATTTCTTCAACATTTCGTTTATGGGAATCGAAGAACATTTTTAGTTTTTGATTTAAGGCATTTTGGATACCATTCATCCCTTACAAATGCACATTTCTTCTTTATCAGCCTGTCAGTGAAATAAACATCATACGTTATATTCAATATCGTACACCCTCCCCCCACATATATATATATATATATATATATATATATATATATATAAATTATCACTACAAAAATATCAAACAACGTTTAGATCGATTTAAAAGCATAGATACAATGAATATCCGGTGCATGGATATAGCCCTTCATTCCAAAGGGAGATATTTCATTTCCTGTCTCCGCTATTCAATGCGGTATTTTCCATATCTCACTCATACATTAACAACCGAATTTACAATGTAAAACTTTTATAAGTAAATGTCGATAAATATGGTTGAGATGCAAACGTGAATATTGGTTGAGCAGCACATCATAAAGAACATAGAACTACTACTAATAATAATAATACGTAGTTTTCAATCAAAGAAAAACAATCGGATTCTATGACGTCTCTTGAACTATTTGCTTTCCTTGAGCCAGCGTAGGTATTCAAAACAGTCTGTGGATTATGGTGTGTATTTATATACAGTTTGTACTTGTAATTAATGCAAGTAGTGTTTGATCAACACTGCTGGGGAAACATGATTTAATACAATGATTTGTTTTTAAATCCCAAAACAGTATTTCATGATAGATAAGTGATGATCCCTGAAACAACATTAAAACTATTGTGAATTCGAGAAAGCAAGCTGACACAGCGATTGCAGGTGATTAAATAGCTTACTAACTAAATAGTTTTCCAACGAATGATAAAAAAATATAAAAATTAAGAGTTAATTTTTATATAGTTTTTAAAGTTAAAAAAAATTATTATGTATGAAATAATTATAATTATATATGTAAATATATGTGCATGTGTGTGTATAACTGTGGACCAATACAACTATTATATCTTTATATATATAATAATTAATACGTATAAAAATAAGAGCTCTTTATTTCCATATATATTTTAATAATTAGTTAATTGTAAATATTAAAGATCGATAAATAAAATAATATTAATAATTGTATATCTCCTTATAAGACTTGACTTAACGGATTTGGATGATGGAGAAAATCCAAATAATACTTGTTAAGTCTTGAGACATTATGTTGAATAAAGATGTCGGTGAAGAAGTAGTCCCGATACTGAGTCTGAAGTAGTTGCCAGTAACAAAGATGGCGGCGAATAATCAAATGTGGCTCGTGACGTAGCCAACTGCAAAGATACAACGATTACCGATATTGAAACCGGCTGAAATATTAAGGAAAGCCCTTGAATGCGGAGAATAATACACATGAACCCCATGTGTGAGCCAGACAAACTGCTGCAGAGGCAAAACATGAAGAAGCATTACAGGGAATGAAGAGCAATGAAGCAGCATATTAACAAGTCCTACATCCCCATTATGCACCTTCTGCCATTGCCCCATCACCGTGCCCCCCTAAAAAGTGTGATACCAAGTGTCAAGGAGGATCGAAAAACCGAAAGGAGATTGCTGACCAGACAACAGCTGGACAAGTGCGAAGAGAACTGGGACCTTGAGGAGGCTTAGTGCCACTCAAATTCCAGTATAGACCAATGGCCGCTGCCAGCGAGACCATCGATGATGAGAGGCTGTTACGATAACGCAAATTTATTTGCAAATGCTATCGAAGAAAGTGGAGACTGCTGGACGTCTGGGGAGACTTGTTGTCACTCAGTTTCCAGGGCAAACCATAGGTTTTTCAATCAGATCTTTAATGACTTATGTGAAAGCTCCACATGAGCCAATAATGATGATAATAATAATAATAATAATAATAATAATAATAATAATAATAATAATAACATTAATAATAATAGTATATACAGTCGTGGCCATGGTTTGAGGAGGATAAACACCTGAAATAATTTTATATATATATATATATATATATATATATATATATATATATATATATATATATATATATATATATATGATGCTCCCTATCTTAGGTTGAACATTTGGAAAGTGATATACAAATTACTATTAGCGTATGAAGCGATGCTCTTTGTGTAAACGAATTCAGCTTAGGTAATTTGGACGATGTCAAAACATTGTTACTTCATTGCCCGTATAGCAGCAGCCGTAAAGCAAAACAGTTAGAAGCTACGATTTTCGTTTGGGCGATTGGGTTTCGATCCTGGCGTGAGCTAGTTGCTTGTCTAGCTGAGCTGTAAAACAGCGAAACAGTACTGTATGTGGATGACTATATATATATATATATATATATATATATATATATATATATATATATATATATATATATAATTCAAACACGTTGGTGTTTGAATACATGGTTTAGTGGAAGTTTTATTCAGTTATAAATCTTTTAAAGCTTAACCGCTTACAAAATTTTAGACCCAATTTCAAACATTTACTACAGTTTATAAATTGCCTTATCGGCTATATTGTGAAAACGTTTATCAACTTTTGTTCAGTAAAACAAATGTTATGATGATTTTTCTGGTGTTTAAAATCCTTAAACTGTTTTGTATGACTAGTGTCCATAGCAACCATGTCGCTTCACGATGACATTCCTACTAATTCATTGCTGCGGCGGAAAGAGCAGTAACATGTGAAAAAAGTAAAAATTAAATTAAACAAAGACAAGTGAATTTATAGGAAGTCTGGAATAATTATGGATTACAATATATATATATATGTATATATATATATATATATATATATATATATATATATATATATATATATATATATATTAACATAGAAAAATGCCAGCATGAAAAGTAATATGGTAAAACTTAAACATAGAAAAGTAAAGGACTGGAATATTTAAAAAAAATTAACTTATAACATTATATAATCATTTCTTAATGCTTTAATATTTTAACATAAATTTATTATTTACTAGAATATCTTTTCTTTTTCTTCTCCAGTTTTGGCAACTAGTCCTTTACTTTTCCTTATTAACCATATTACTGTTCATGGACATATTTTCCTATTGTAATATATATATATATATATATATATATATATATATATATATATATATATATATATGGGTGTGTATGTGTATATATATATTTATATATATATAGAGAGAGAGATAGATAGATAGGAAGATGGATAGATATGTGCCTGTATGTCTGTTTTTAGTGTCCTCCACTGGTTACGCTTTCTAGTAAGCGGAAATCATTGATCCCACCTCGCATAATGCATATTATTCTTCACAATGTATACTGTGTTCTCCTGTATATGAAATACGTGAGATGCTGAGGTATTTCACAAACGAATGCTTTACGTCTACACGTGTGATCGGGTTTCAAATCTCAGTCAAAAAGGCTCAATTTGTTCTGGCCCTAACGGAAAATCGCACACAGCCAAGCAGCAATTTGCTTTGTACTATATGCAATACTTTGTTAAAAAAATATTTGAATTAGTTGTTTACGATATCGGTGTTTTTCATGTTTTATTTATTTATTTATTTATTCAGTTAATGTTTGCCGAGAAGTGTTGGCACCACCATTTTGTAGAGTTTGTTTCAACTTATCGATACCTAAAACACTTCGTCATGAATATACAAGAATCAATCAATAAAAAAAACACACAGGAAGTACGCGCATGCTTCTCTTCCGCATCCCCGTATTACTGTATTAGAAATAGAGCTAGCATCTTACTATGTTTTTTTTTTTTCTGTAATTATTTGGGAGTTGTTTAAACCATGCCAGTGTCTCTTTTTATTTGCGTTTACACATTGTTATTCACGGTACATTTCTGACAGCTCAACGCCAGATCCCTGCATTAGTTTTCTATAAGCAACGATACAAACGTATTTATTGTTTGGGAAACTTGCCAACAAACATGTACTTCAATATATCTATTTGCGAGAGGAGTGAATTTATTGACATGTTTATGTGTTTTCCCTTTTACATGACGTGCTATATATATATATACATATATATATATATATATGTGTGTGTGTGTGTTTATATGTATATGTGTGTGTATATCTATGTGTGTATATATGTATGTGTGTGTATATATGCATGTGTGTATATATGTATGCGTGTGTATATATGTATGTATGTATGTATGTATGTATGTGTGTATATATATGTATGTGTGTGTGTGCGCGCTGACATACATAATCTACCAAGCTATATATGTAGTTATCAAAGAATTTAAATATCTCGCGTAACTAATGGAAGTTTCACAGCTAATTTAAACAAATTCATTTCGATATTAGTATATGTTTCGGCTCTTGGAAACGGCCATAAGCTATCACTGAAATAATTGGTTTATGTAGAAAGAATATATTGTACAAGAAGGTGATAACAAAGTAAAAAGTTGGCAGCATTTTGTCTAACGTTAATTAGACGGTCTATAATCTCGGAAAGTATATAACTTTGGGTCATTATAATACTTAGAAAATAGGTGACTAGGCAAGTTTCAATACAGCCTTCCCAAGCCATTACTCCTACAGGGGGTACTAGTACCGTTAGATAAATGGTCCATAAACTTCATTTTCTTTTTTGATCGGCGTTATTCCTCCCGTTTCGCTTAGTGACATATTTTCAGGGTTAGGAGGCGAGGAATGGCACTCTTTTAGTACTTTTAGTACTGAGTTCAAACCAGTTGTAAAGTGGGCGCAAACGATGATTTTATTTGATTTCTTTTTGAATTGAACAATGGGGGATTCCCATTGAATGAATTCAATTTTCAATAGGATGCAGATTTTTACAAGTCTTTCATGGACCCCGTCAATATTTATTTTAGACTCAGTCTGCATTCAGGCTGTTTTACAAGACGTTAGCATGGTAGGTTTATTTAATATTTTTTATTTATGCAGAATAATGAATGATAAATATTATCCCGAATCTAACTGAAGCTTTGGGCGTTATTTAATATTTTCATCAGCACATATTTACGCATATCTTTATCGTCTTTTTAATTTGTTCTAGTGTGTCGTACCCAACTTTTAATTTTGCCATTTGCTCTACAATGGGAGTTTTGTGTCATAAATCAAACAAGTATTAACAGTTTTTACCCCATGCAGGGCTCTGCACCGATGACATGGACTTAATAGTGATTTTTTCAATGAACTGTTTTTTCTAGGTGTGTGTTGGGGGGGGGGTAATGTCCTTTTTTTGTTTATTTTCAGGGCTTTGACTTTCATATGTACGCTCTCTCAGATTCTTCAATGTTCTTTGGTTCCTATTAAACGCTCATTACTAATTGACAGTTTTTGGCCAAATTTTGTAGTATTAAGTTTGGCTCATTTTCTAGTTTATTTGAGACTCTGCGTCGAATTTTAGAGTTTTTTTACCGATATAAATCATTGTACATATATAAGGCATTTGAAATCGTCAGCACTTAGTCCAGAGAGTATAAAATCGTTGCAATGTTTATTGACTATTGATAAAAATGTTCAATAAATCGCCTCATCTTTCTTGATTAAATTAAAACATTTTAACCGTCTATGAAATAACGATGTTTTCGGTCTAAACAGTTCTGGTAAGATTTTTACGGTAAAAAAAGCATTTGTTGTGTTGTGTCGATCCCTCTTTTTCAAATAGTTTTTTCAAAGTATATTACATCTGAAATATAAATGTTGTACACGACTTTATACTATTTAAAATAGGAGGGGAAACGCTTGTCTTCGTCTGAGACGTAAATGAAATTTTCGATAAAACTGAGTGTTTAGATAAATAAAACTTGGAATCTTTGAATATAGCTATATTGTTGTTCATTTGTGTGTTTGTGTGTGTTCGAGTGTGTGACTCTGCATAGTAATTTTTTTTATAAGTGTGTAGATGTGCGTGTGTATACATAGGTGGACGACAGGATTTTTAATGCTTAAAACTACTTAAAAATATTATTTAATCCCAAAGTCAAGTCATCTCTTTAAAAAAATCAAAGAATTATTGTGAGAATAATTTTAGGAATTTATTTTATATCATGGTTGGCCAATAGAATTAAACCTAAAAAAATAACAAATATCGTATATATATATATATATATATATATATATATATATATATATATATATATATATATGTATATATATGTGTGTGTGTGTGTGTATGTGTGTATATATATCTTTCTCTCTCTCTTTTATATATATGTTTGTGTGTATATGTGTGTATATATATCTCTTTCCCTTTCTCTTTTATATATATATATATATACATAAAGCTGAATGTGTGTGTGTGTGTGTGTGTGTGTCTGGTCACAAATAGGCTCCTATATGGTTAACCATTTAAAAAAAAAACTGATTACATATAATGATAGAAGATGTATCGACACAGGAAGTGGTATGTTTGATTTGACAGAACGGTGGTTCATTAAAATTGTCGGTCTGCGTTCGCGCCTGTTCCACAAAGTATGGAAGTAAAAAATTAAAAAATTAAAAAAAACATTTACAAGTGTTTTCCGTATAGATGTACATAATAATACTTTGATAAGTATGTTTTAACTTAAATAGGGTTAGGATAATAAAATTGTGGGGTCAGCGTTCGCGCCTGGCCTGCAAAGAATGTAAATAGGAACATACTTTAATAAAGACTTTTCATATCTATCTGCTTAAGTATACTTTGATAATTATGTTTCAGTTTGAAGAAACATGGTATAATAAAATTATGGGGTGTTCGTTCGCGCCTGACCTCCATAGAATGGAAATATGTCACAATGTTTAACAAGGTTTTTTTTTATTATAGATCCACAGAATATTGTGATAAGTGCTTCAATGTGAACAGGTATGGTATACTAAATTATGGGGTTAATCTATTTTATTTTTACTTTCATCATATTTTGCTTTGGTTTGATATCCCCAAATTCGAACCTATCTCTTTACAACCCTTCCTTTTCATAACCTATCATACTTTTAGAAACCAGAGTCCATTTTCTATAGGCTGATTTTGAACCCAGTCAACCACGGGTACTTTTGCTAGTATATATATAAGAGAGAAACACACGCACCGGTACTCGTCAGATCACCGAAGTTAACAACGTAGATCCTGGTTAGATGGGTGACCACTTAGGAATTCTATCCGCTTATCCCGGCATTTGTTTCCAGTCGTCCTCTACATACACTTCACTTGCCACTGGCATTTAACAATGTCGACTCAAAGGAGATGTGGTTAGATATTGTACTTGCGCACCTCCTCCCGCAATAATTTCATGCGTAAGTATCCATAGTCTGTCAAAAGACTGAAAGAGCCCTATATATATACATATATATGTATGTATGTTTTTATTTGTTTTATTAGCGATACTTTCTTGAATGAATTCAAGTCTTTATACGAAAGTGCATTTTTACCTAAATGCTTGTTGGCAATAATTTTCCCATTGACCAATCTGGTACCCCCTTTAATGGGGAGCGACATATATATTACTTTTTAAAATATAATTATCCACTGACACGTGTTTCGTCATCCACAACTCATCAGAATGGCTGAATCTAGTGTGATTCGAAATCGGCACCTTGTGATAAGAAGCCTAAACCTCTACCACACGGCTAACCTCGCCGGACTACTAAATGTATCACTTTTACGTAGATGTTTTTATTTGTTTTTGTTAGCGATATTTTCTTGAATGAATTCAAGTCCGGCGAGTTTAGCCGCGTGGTAGAGATTTAGGCTTCTCATCACGAGGTGCCGATTTCAAATCTCGCTATATTCAGCCACTCTGATGAGTCGTGGATGAGGAAACACGTGTCAGTAGATAATTATATTTAAAAAAAATAATATATATATATATATAAGATATACATAGATGCTACTAGATACGCGTATATCATCATCGGCGGTCACTCGTGTCCGAGTAAGACTGTCCTCCGTTGTGGCTTCTGTGGGTCCTCAGGTGAGCATAGAGCCCAATCCTAGACCCAATTTGTCTTGTGCAATTTGGGCAGATAAAGGTAGTGGTGGTGGGGTGGGGTTGGGTGTGTCTGGTTGATAATCTGTCCTTTCTGTGCTTGCGTTTATCCTCAGCAGCTTGATTTAGGTCACTACTATAAAGCGCAGCACCTTCGTGGACAGCGCTCTTCCATGCCAACCTGCTCCCAGCCACGTACTCCCATGTTTCAAGGTCCATTTGAAACCGCTGTAGATTTGCTTTGATGTTGTCCTTATACCTCATCTTTTGGCCACCCTGGGAACGCTTTCCCTCAACAAGCTGAGAGTAGAAAATCTGTTTTGGGAGGCGGATATCCGGCATTCGGACAACATGACCAGTCCATATGAGCTGGCATTGAGCAACAGTAGCAGTGAGAGTGGGAATGTCAGCCTCACTCAGGACGCTGTAGCCCTTGTAGCCCTCTCAGAAGAGGACCTACAGTGTACACTGGTTGCCTTCACGAGGGCGTACAAACAGCTAGAACTAACAATTAATAATAAAAAAACCAAATCCCCCATCAATCACCACCAAACAGTACTCCAGTCTCACCCCCAAACATCTCCATCGACAACGCTAGACTGGAAAATACTTCCCATACCTAGGCAGCATCCTATCATCAAAAGCCAACATAGATGATGAAATACAACACCGTCTCAGCTGTGCCAGTGGAGCTTTCTCAAGGCTAAGGAAGAGAGTATTTGAGAACCGTGACCTTCTGGCAAAGACCAAAATCATGGTATATAAAGCTGTCTTGCTGCCCACTCTTCTCTATGGATCGGGGACCTGGACTACATACAAGAGGCACGTAAAAACCCTGGAGACGTACCACCAAAGATGCCCCCGAAAAATCCTCAGAATTAGTTGGAAGGACCGACGCACGCGTATATAGGACGTCTGGATACGTATTATCGTAATTTTATATATAAGGTTTTTTTATGTCTGTTTAGTTTGCAGTGTAACACGTCATAGAAATACCTCTTATAACGAGAATCAAGCTAAGCTGATCAAATAATGCAAAAGAGCTATAACACTTGAACCGCCATTTTTTATATTTTTTCGCACGCCATCACAGAATATCTGGCAGACGATTTATGTCGATTTCTGTCCTTTTTAGAATAGAATACTTAATCTATTCTTTCTAAGGACATTTTTTTTTCTCGCGTCTTCACTTGAACTTGCCTGATAGGCGTCAGCAAAAGACTACTTTATCAACTTAAACTATAAGCAACAGGAAAAAATATCGAGAGAAAAGGAGAAGTTTTATCTGTTCGCTGCTGGGGCAAACATTACAATTTCGGGAGTTCGTAACCCACAATTGGCTTTGAGCGGATTTCTTTAGCACAAAGCTGCAACAGTTCACTTCGTTCTTGATGAGTGGTTGTGTCCGTTGTGGAAATAGATTGAAGGGACTTAAAGCAATCGAATACAAAAATGATACACTGTAAAACGCATTCATGACTTGTAAGATATATTTTCTTTTTCAAGTGTTTGTATTTTTAGAAATAATCGTAGTGGATTGCTCTTCGTCTCCTAAAATGTGGCGCTGGTACGGAGCACTTGAAAATAAGGACTTGACGAAAAGAAAAAAAAATAATTTCGCTCGGTGTATGTTTAAAATGTCTACATCGTTTTTTTAGGGTAATTTATTATTAGCTTTTTAGTTGTATTAGTGTAATATCCCAACTGTGTTGCAGCGTTAGTTCTTTGTGAAAACGTGCAAGTTAATCCATGCGAAATCTATCTAAAGATAGGCACCGCCACTGTTGTTTTAAAAAAAAATGAACGTGTGCGCGTCCATCTCGTCAGTAATCGATATATCTATAAATACGAGAATGTGTGTGAAGATATACCTGAACCTACATACTCAACGAATTTAAGATCTATAGACGCGAATTTTGTTATATAGGGTATTCAGATATGTGGAAAAATTTTTAATCGGTTTTCGTCCGGAAAAGGGCGCTGCTAAGTGGTCAGAATGGAAACATTTGTACTTGGGGGGGGGCGTCATCTGATTTTTATCTGTTTGCTAACTGTTTTAGAACCACGCGTGAGGGGTCGTGAAAGATGACAACTTCTTTATGTTAAGAATAAGTTGGTTTGAAAACACTACTTAAAGATCGTGTCAAGTTGGCCTATTAAGTGAAACTAAGATATATGTTTCCGGATGTTTTCGGTGTGTGTTGAGATATTGGACGCAGTATGATCACTCCTTAAAATCCACCCTGTATTCACCATAGTCGAGGCATTGTTATATACGGAATAATCTCGTTGACACACCCGTTCTCGCCAGATCACCTAAGTTAAGTAACGTTGATCCTGGCTAGTACCAGATGGGTGACCATTTGGGAATTCTAGGCGCTGTATGTGCTGTCCGCTCATATCGGCATTGTTTTCAGTCGTCCTGTACCTCAACTTGCCATTGGTATGCAACTATGTTGATTCAGGAGAGGCGTGGTTGGTAACTGCGTAACTCTTGCCCCGCAAATTTCACGCGCAGGAACCCTTACAGTGGGTATCCATAGTCTATCACGACTGAAGGAAGCCACGAGGCATTGTAAATGAGCTAGAGTCAAGGCGCCACGTTTAATAGATCTCTTGTGAAAATCTGGCCTTTCGAAAGAGTTAAATTGGTAATATTGCTTATATCTAAATACTGTGTGACGCTTGAACTAAATATTCACAGACTTTGCATGCAAGCGCTGAGCTTTGCTGCTCCCGTTATCCTGATGGAGTAGAACCTATAATATTACAGATTAATAACTAGTTGTAGAACCTACAATCATACAGGTTAATAAACACCAGTGAAAGGAAGACAATACAAACAGACAATTCTAAAGCATGAAACCGTGCTATCGGATCAGGCTGTCTAAAAATAATATCTTCATAATTGCTGCTCTTTCTTTACCCATTACAATAGCCAATCATGTTCTGCAACGCCAAATACAGAACGACAGTATTCTCTGGGCATAACAATAAAACTAAACAACAGCAATAAAGTAACACTTTTATGAAAATTACCACATTTTGCATTGAAGAACTCGAAAAGTGTTGGCCATGCTATTAAACAAACAAGTAAACGAAACAAGAAAAAAAAAGGATGCACGATTTTTATGAACTCAATGCAAATTTTTAACTGATTAAACAACAATAAGAGCAGCATTAGCAGGTAAGAAAAAAAACGAGATATTGATGCTGAGAATATTTTTCTATGCGATTCTCATCGCTAGCTTATTATCATTTTACTTTAATAGTGTAGTGAAAATTGAGTGTGACTGCAGTCACGGAGGTGGGCTGCATGTGCGAACTCGAAACCCGAGCGATGGAAGATTAGAAAGCGACGAATCAGCAGGTTCCGATGCGCATTACTTTGCATAAATAAGATTATATAAGGCCGAGAGTTAAGATGTTTGGTAGAGTCGAGCCGTTGAGCTCTCGAGAACCGGATGGAACCTGGTTATAGCGGAGAGTGTTACTGAGAATCGAGTCCCAGGTTTTTTTTTTCGATTGTTAAGAAAAGCTTCGAAAAATTGAAAGATTATAGCTACCTTAAATATTCAGCGTTTTGTTTACATTTACTTGCGATTGTAGAAAGCACCGAGTTACATATTAAGCGAACTAACCTGTTTACATGCACTAATATGTAAAAATGGAATTAGAAATTTGGAGATTACAGTAACTTTTTTGTAAGAGTACACGCATTTAGATGTATTATAGGAGATTACGGAATTACGGTAGGTAGTGTGTATATAATTACATATATGCATGTTAACATAGGTTTCCAGTCATAAGAACATGTGCGTTGACCGCATGAACATTCCATGACGCATCATTTATATTAAATCGTATTTTTAACACTTCTATTGAATATATATACACACACACACACACACACACACACACACACACACATATATATATATATATATATATATATATATATATATATATATATATATAAGGGGGTGGTCACCAACAATATGTATTTTTTAACATCATTTTATTATTCCGTGTTTTGGTTTGGCATTGAAAATTATGTTTAGATCGTTGTAATAATGTTTTTAAATCATTGACATCGTTTTTAACGCGTTTCAGACGTTCTCTGAAGCGTCCTCTTCAGAAAGTATTTAACATCTTTAGAATATATTCAAGATGTGTTAAAAATGTAAAAGAACATTTTCGTAGTTTATTTGAAATGTTCCGAGAGGTGGAAACATGTGTAAACGATTCTACTTTTCATTCGTATGTCCAATTTTTATTCCTGGTTCATTGAGCTGGAATGTGGTCACTGCTGTCTTATGTTTCTCTCTCTCTCTCTCTCTGCTTGTGTTTCTATTTATCTTTCTTTGTTTTTTCTCATTTTTTCCCTTATTACTCTTACTTGAGTGAGGGGTGAGGGGCCCATTGGTACTTGGTCAACTGGGTGCATAGGATAGGATGTGTGTGTGCGTGTGTGTGTGTGGGGTGTCTGTGGGGTGTGTGTGAGTGTGTCTGTTTTCTTTTATTGGTTTGAAGAATATATGTTCTGTTTTATAGTATTATAAAGTTATTAGCTTCCCTAGGAAGGTAACTGTGATTCAAGGTCGTTACTAATGTGTGTGTAGTAGTAAGGGGGCAGCTCCTCTGAAATAAGGGTCGGAGTGTTTTCATTCAATTTTGGTATTTATTTTTTGGATTCTTAGATTTTAGTATTCTGATTTTTCGTTTGAGTCTTAGACTGTTCAGCTATTCTTAATATTATGTTTGCTTAGATAAAGAGGTGTATTTATAAATATACGTAGGGATTTTTTAATATTTCTATTTATTTGTCTCCCGATATGCGTATGGCCAGACCCAGGATCGGTCTTAGTATGGGGAAGATCTCGTTCCCCAAAGGAGAGGGGCCACTTGGAGGGGTATATATATATAGGAGGAGGGATGATAGAAGGGATGATAGTTATCTCAGTCGTGAAGGATTTCTCCTCCACTGATTGAGGGGGGGGCGAGGTGTTGGAACAGATATTACACTATGGTTCTAGGTGTTTCCTAGTGTTGTTGGTTTCGAGGTTAAGTAGGTTTGGTATTGTTCAATGTGTTGTATTAGAGATAGGGGTGTTATGTCTGTGTGTGGCTGTATGCTTGTGTGTGTGTGTAGTGTGTGTTTTAGTGGGCGCGTATATGTATATGTACGTGCATGCGAGTGTGCCTTGCATTTCATGTCTTTGTGTGTTGATATTAAGTTCTGTTTAGTTCGGGAGTGAATCTTGTTATGAAGTTTTTTTCCTGTGTAAGTAAATAAAAATAATTGTCTGTTTGGAAAATTGGCATTATTTTAAATCTATTTCCGCTGCATGTGTGTACGTGTTTTGAAACATAGAGGTGTCTGTTATCTGCAATTTTGATGTTGCTCTTATGTAAGGCCACTCTATTGCTGAAATTTTAGGTGGCGCCTATTTAGGATCTGTTGCATGCTGTGCATCTTAGTGCATATACTACATTTTTGGAGGTGGAATTTAGATCATTTTTATTTTGAATGTTTGTGTTGGGTTTTTGAATGTTTATGTGTTACCTTCTATTATTATGTCACATACTCCACATCGCGGTTTGTTGCATTTTGTAACCCCTTTTGTAGAATGTGGGACGAGTTTTGTGGAAGTTATGATGTGTTTTAAGTTTTTGGGTTGGCGTTTGCTTTTTATTATTTTTGTGGTTTTAAGTATGTTTAGTTTTGAGGAGGATAAGGTTTTTGTTATCTGTGTAAATAGTTCTGGGTTGTTTGTGTTGTGTGTGAAGACGTATGCTAAAATTTGTCTTTGTTGTGTTCTTTTGGGATTCTTAGTTGGTTTAAGTGAATTTTTTTCAGCCAGTTCAATACCTTTCTGTATTTGTGGTAGTGGATATCCTCTTTTCCGCAGGATTATTTGCAGTTCATTCAGTCTAGTCGAACGGAGGTGTCTGTCTGTTACTATGGTGCAAATGGACGCCATTTTGCTTTTCAGCACAATTATGAAAATAGTTTTTGAGTGGTTGTGGACGATTACATGGAGAAAATTATATGAAAAGAGAAGTTGATACAACCTGGGTAATCCATTATCGGAAGGAGTGCTGAAAAGCAAAATAGTGTCCATTCGCAGCTGAACATTTTGCTAACTGCATTTCTTTTCCTCTGATATGAGCCATTGTTGAAAATCCATGGATTAAGGAAATTAAAATAACCCCTTCTATATATTCCCTTTGTCAAACAATATATTCTTAAATCGAATATATGTCTCTATATGTTGTTTTTTCAGAATTTAAAATTGAACCACGAAACTTATATATATATATATATATATATATATATATATATATATATATATATATATATATATATAGCTTAGAGCTTTAGAGGAAAAACCCAAGCTCAATTCTATGAGAGGAGACTTATCTGGACCTTATAAAGCTCAACAAGTATCTTTGGAGCTTACATATGAAGACAATAGGAGTTTGAAATGAAGACACATAACTATATATTGGTGGATATAGATTGGCTCATTTATTCAATAAGGGAATACAATCGATTAGTTGGGGGATAGAAAAGACTCTTTATGCCAAAGCATTTCGAAGCCTACTACTTTTCATCAGAAGAGTAGAGAAGATGCTAGGCAGCATAGTGAGGATTCGGCGTCTAGCGTTGGATTCATTAGGAACGAAATAGATCAAAACAAATTAAAATTATAAATAATGTTGGTGGGGGGGTCGAATTCTAAATAAAGCAGGAGCGTATTATATATAGTGCAGTGCAGAAAGGTGTATAGAGTCTTTATCATAGTCTTAAGTGTATGTAGTATATGATTTAGGGTTAAAGTTGGGACTTAACTGAATGTGTGGTGGTTCTAATTTAACGGCGTGTAAAGTGTCTATTATCTATGGAGGGGCATTTTGTTACATATACAAGCGAGATGACATCACTATGAATTAGTGTATACTTTTGGGAGGAATATTATGGTGGTGATTTAAGGCGAAAGGGGTGGGTTTGGGTGGATAGTTATTAGGATATAATACTAGATTTCAAAGTACTAGGTAATATGTGGCAATATTTCTATCTTTTCTTTTTTATAAGGAAATGGTAGAGAGATAGGGTGGAAAATTCTTTGGGGTGCCTAACAGGACAAAATTAGAATTTTGGATATGGATGATTGGCTTGGTGGAGTAATTGGCTGAATTTTACTATTAGCCATAAAAACATTAATAATAACAGCAGTAATAACAACGATGGTAATGACAATAAAAATGATGATGATAGTAGCGATAATAATAGCGATGACAACGATAATAAAATAGCAATTATAATGTTAACAAAAATAATAGTAATAATAATAATAGTGATAATAATACTAATAATAATGGTAATAATTACTAGAATACAGATAAAGGCCAGATCCAAGACACATGAAATATATGTAAGGGATAGAGGGTGAAGGGTAAAGTAAAAAGAACAAAAAAAAGGGGGAAGAGGAAAAAATTTATATATATATATATATATAAAATAAGATAAAAGAACAAGATCATAAAGATAAAAAGTTCTTAAGTTCGTTAAAAGGGGTTTAGTGTTGGATACTTAAATGAGGTATAAGGGATTAGAGTAGTGCATATGCACACATACATATACACACCAACTTATACATATATATATACACATGTACATATATATATATATGCATATACATACATACATACATATATACACTCACGCACACACACATACAATGGGGTTTGCCGGCAGAAACAAAGAGTTCGGAAAGTAGTATCCTGGGGTGTTTAATATTTCTATACAGGAGAGGGTCTGTAATAGTCCATAATTAAGTCACAAGAATACGCTTTCTATGTTTACATGAGCAGGACATAACCAACAGAGTACATACAAATAAACGAGGAAAAGTAATATATATATATATATATATATATATATATACTCATATATATACTCATATATATACTCATATATATATATATATATATATATATATATATATATATATATATATGCACCGTGCGTTGGTCACGCGGGATTCACGTTAAGATTTTTGTTCCTTAGAAGCGCTGGTTGAATTTGAAGAAAATAAAATACGTATTATATACACCTGGACATAGATGCGAAAAGGACATATAAACCGAGAAACTGAATCTCTTACACTGCAGCACAAGATAACTCGATAAGAACCAACCATATCAAAACAAAGATCGATAAAACACAAAAAACGCCGGTCAGGAGATTCGAACCCAGCCCATGCCATGGGATATATATATATATATATATATATATATATATATATATATATATATATATATATATATATGCACCGGCCGCTTGGCGTTGCTCGGTTGTAAAGTTCGATTAAATATAATATTTTAATTAATACAGATTTCGCATTTGTTCTTACAGAACTAATTCTTTATTGATTATTATATTTTAGCCAATGTATAGCAGTGCTTTCAAATAAGAAAAAAATAACCAAATATGACTTTGGTGCCATCAGCAAGAATCGAAACCATAATATATAGCGTTCGAGCCTTAGTCATAACCGTTTGAGCTATCGTCAGACGAATAACAAATAGTAAAAATGAAATAACTTTAACGTATAAAACGTATATTTGCGCATTCGTACAAAAACACTTAAATCGGCTTACGCCTGCCAAGTTTCATTCTTTCCAATTTAAATCTTTTAACAGGTTTGTTTAATTCTAAAAACCCATAAAAACGGCTTACATAACCGTAGTCATGAGGATATGCCAATTGAAATATATTGACGCAGACACACAGACATACATATTCATTTTATTAAATTAGATTACTGCGTCATTTTAAAAAAATCTTTTGCATATTTTTAATCAACAAAAAGGTAAGACAATCAAAATTTATTTTAAAACATACTTATACTGATTAAGATTTTACCTGCAAAAACAATTCTAAGCTATTTAAATATTTGTAGCTAAACGATCATTTCAATATTTTTTTGTCTTAGCATTATATTGTCTGTTTTCATTTCAACACAGCTAGGTTTCGATACGGAATAAAATTGTCTTCGGTAAAAGAAGAGTGATTCACACCCAAGAGTATAAAACAAAATATTTAAATACTAATTTAATCTATTATGTAAAGGACGGCTGTTAGTGTGCACGTGTGTTTGTACAGTCAGATAAAACTTTATAAATACATAACAGACCTCTACAAAGTTGGTATATTTTTAAGTGAATTAATCGTTGAAAAACGAATATCTAAAATCTTTTAAAAACGTCTTTGAGGGAATGGCTATCTATATCATCAAATATAAATAACACGTAACCACCATTTTTAATTTCATCATTTAAAAAAGGCCCAGAATATAAATCAGCTTTTTTTTAATTGAACGATATTTACTCTAAATTTAATCTATAGTTTTTTATTATTTCTCTAAAAAAAGGATGTGGGGGAAACTTAGTTCAAGTAATGCTTTTAAGGCATTCGTTATTTTTTGGGGGCGCTTCAGTAGTGTTCTGGGGACTTTGAGAGTTTTATTTTTTACTCCTAAAATTAAATAAGGATGCCTCTTCTAAGGGAGGGAGAAACTTCACACTAATAAACATTTTTATGTTTAAGTTGCTGTGTAACCTTGTTATTTTTAATACATATGGGGGTAATATATATTAACTGCATGTAAACCACACGGAAACGTTCGTGACTTATTTCTGATGAAAACTACCTGGCTAGATGTTCCACTCATCTGTTAAGCGATATTGAAATAATCATTAAAAATCTATCTTCAGCTAATACTTAGATGTAGATGTACATAAAATAATATATATATATATATATATATATATATATATATATATATATATATGACTACTTCATTTAATCACATAAAATAATATACGGAAGTATAAATTTATGCGTAAACTTTAAGTATTTGCTTCAACAGGTAACAGTTATAAAATATATATGGCAATTAAGCTACACATAATATTCCGCGTTTCATCTATGCTAGGATTCATCAGGCTAATGCGAGGCTTTAGTCGTTTTCTTGCGTTTATATATACGCACCTTTTATTAAGTTTTTAGTTAGCCAACCAACTTTCTAGTTTCCACCGCACCCTTCCTAATCAGCCAATGAGCAGTCACTTACGGGACAAAGGCCCAGTTGACCTCCGGTCCACCCGTTCTTTGTGTGTTCTATTTTAGCGGGAAGAGTAGATATCTAGTGTCCTACTTAGCTCTACCTACGTATTGAACACTGTTGAAGTAAATACTTAACGTTTACGCATAAATTTATACTTTCGTATATTAATTTATGTGATTAAATGAAGTATTCATACTTAACTCCTGAGACAGTTGAGCACTCTTAACAGAATTTATCTCACCACACCCAAAATAGATATGGAAAGGGTTACTTTTGAAACATCGCTAAAAAAGGCCAACACCTAGCAAGTATAACTATATTATTAAATAATTTAAAAAAGTAGATAAACTAATACGCCGAATGCGATGGCGAGCAAATTACTTCCTTAAAAATGAAACATAAAAAAAGAATCCCAAAAAATGCAAAATTAGTAGACCTTTTGATAAACTTTGAAAATGACCTTTTAAACGTAATTAAAAATTTAGATATCCACGATGAACATAACAATTTCCAACGGAAACTTCACAAACTCGTTAGAAACATAAACAACTCTAATAAAACTTTTGTAAAAGCAGATAAAACTAGAAACTTTTATAAAATAGATAAACAAGAATATAACAAACTAATCACAGAAAACATTACAAAAAACTACAAAAAACTGGATACAAACGAATGCGATTACATAGATATGAAAATCCTGAAAGTAAACACACCACCGATAAATAAAAAATTAGCGATAAATTTGGCAAATTGAAACCTACAGAGGCATACATCCTGCTCAAAGACCACAAAAGTGACTTCAATAATAAGCCCAGAATCCGCTTGATAAACCCAACTACACAAGAAATAGGTAGAATTAGCAAAGCAATACTTTCTAGTGTAAACAAACAAACAAATCAAACTAGACCTAGAATTAAAGCAGTGGGCAAATACTGTCGAAGAAATCACTTGGTTTTAAAATATAGAAAACAAAAATAAATATACGTTTATACAGTTCGACATCATAGACTTCTATCCCTCGATATCCGAATAACTTTGCAACATTGTCCTAGAATTTGCCGAGGCATACACTGATATATCCTCGGAAGAAATCAACATCATTAAATGTGGAAAATCAGTTCTAATAAATAACAATAACCAATGGATAAAAACTAAAATTACAAGTTCGTTTGATTTGGCGATGGGTGCCCGGGATCGTGCAGAGGCATTAGATCTTCTGGGATTATTCATTCTATATACCCTCACAAGAATATTTAATACTACACATATCGGCCTATATAGAGATCATGGACTAGCTATGAAAAAAGACTCCAATAAAGTCAAGCGAGACAACTTTAAGAAAATCATACACAAGGAAATGAAAAAATTAGGCCTAAAAGCAGACGTATCAGCTAACATAAAAATAACAAACTTCTCAACGTCACGTTTAATTTAGATGAAAACACATATGAACCCTACTTAAAAGATAACCCTAGTCTAATATACGTAAACCCTAAGTCCAATCACCTACCAGCAATTATAAAACAGATTCTAACTTGATCGTAAGTAGACTCAGCAATAATTCAAGCGATGAAAATGTATGAAATTAACAGGTCAATCAATATCTATGAAATATCCTTAAAAATAGTGGATACAAAAATATTGATATCAAATATAAGCAACAATGCACCAGTAACAATAATAAAATTAAAAATAAAAGAACAAGAAATATAATCTGGTATAAGGCGTCTTACAATCAAATATTTAAAAAGAAATAAAAGAAATAATAATAATAATAAACCAACTCCGGACAAAGACAACCATACTAGCAATAAAAATAAAAATACTAATAACGAACAAGATAAATGCAACTGCAGATTTTGCCGCACATTTTGCCCACTTAAAAATAAATGTCTAACCAAAAACATAGTTCATCAGACAACACTATTTGTGAAGGAAAACCCGAATAACAAGAAACATTACGTAGGTATGATTTCCTTAGATTTTAAAACTCGATATTATGACCAAAAAAGTACATCAAAAAATTTAAAAAACACCGAATGAAAATAACTCTAGCAAACAAATACTGGGAACCCAAAGAAAGCGGACATTTGCCGTTAGTCGAATGAAAAACAGTAAGACAAGAAAACAAAAGAAAACAAACGTAGAGACCTAGACGATCCATGTAGAATATGCCTTTATGATAAATTTGCTTTCCTATACTTAAAAGAACCCCAACATCTATTAAATTGTAGGAGAGAAATAGCGAACAATTCTGTCCATAGGATAAACTTTACTCTAGGACAGCGATACAAAATAATTTTAAAACTAACAATAACAATAGAAAATAAACTAAGCATACATGCACATAAATTATCACACACACGCACACACACACACGCACACACACACACACACACACACACACACACATATATATATATATATATATATAGACTAACATAAAAAAAAAACATTTAACGTAGGTTTAAAATTGGTCAGGGCACTAGATATCTACGCTCCCCGCTAAAATAGAGCACACAAAGGAACGGGTGAACCAGAGGTAAATTTGGCCTTTGTCCTGAAAGTGCCTGCTCATTGGCTGATAAAGAAGCGTGCGGTGGAAACTAGAAAGCTGCTTGGCTAACTAAAAACTCAATAAAAGATGCGTATATAAAAACGCGAGACAACCACAAAATCCTCGCACAAATCTGATGAATTCTAGCGTGGAATATTCTGTGTAGCTTAATTGCCATATATATTTCATAACTTACTATATATATATATATTTATATATATATATATATATATATATATATATAAATCAGTGTAAGGAAAAGTTCGAGAGACATTCGTTTAACTCCAATTCCGAGCGCCCTAACCCTAACCCTAACCCTAACGAATGAGGAAATATTCAATGGCTACGGGCGTAATAAGAGATACATTCTTATTTATGCGTCAAGCTCGCGAACAATACCGTCAGCCATCATAACAGCATTCAACAGAAATGAAATTGCATTTATATCTTAGGTTTGACGGTTTCTATTATTCCGCAGCTAGGTAAAAAGTAATTATACATACTTGCTTTTAATTATCATCTACACAGTATGCGTTTACTAATTGCCGGATCATCAGTGTAGAAGTAACCCAAGAGAGTGGACGATTTGTTTGTTGAATATGAGTGTTGCATTACGCTACTACGATATTATTAACAACAGTGCGCAACTCGGGAAGAGAATGAATTCTAATATAGTCATCCACCTATAACCAGTTTCGCTTTATGACATTTCTTCAGTGCAGCTACCCTTGCTCTAATTGAAAACAAGATATATATATAAAAAAAAACTACAACTATATAGTTTGTATTCGGAACTTCTAAGCACAGGGTAAGGGTTAGGGTAAGGCCGTTAGTAAATTATATTTCAATGATTTATATAAATATTCAGGAAGGACTCCATTTGTTTATTACAAAGACTTGGGCATTCTGTAAAACATATGACTTCACACACACACACACACACACACACACACACACACACACAAACACACACACATACACACACATAAATATATACATATATTACTACTATATTTAATCACATAAATTAATATACGAAGATATAATTTTATGCGAAAATTTTGAGTATTTAAATCAACAGTGCTCAATAAGTAGGTAAGGCTAGGTAGTAAATTATAAAAAATATATGGCAATTAAGCTACTAATATTCCGCGTGTAATTCTTGTGAGAATTCGTCAGATTTATTCCTGACGAGTTCTCAGGCTTACGCCTGACGAATTTTCACGGGAATGAAACGCGGAATAGTCCGTGTAGCTTAATTGCCATATACATTTTTATAACTTACTATATATATATTGTTGTTAGATGAGATAAGCCATTGGTACCTTCGGTTTTTTGTACCGTCGGTTTCAAACCCGATAATCATGACCGTTTAAGATATCCATATCAAGCTCTCTTCAGGCAATACTCTAATTATCGGGTTTGAAACCGACGTTACCAATGACTTATCTCATATAACAATTTTCTGTACACAAAATACAAAATATAAATACGCTCTTATTTTCAGATTATCTTTTAACTGAGCACTCTGCTGGATTTCTTTAAAAAAAAACTAATCATATATATATATATATATATATATATATACACGCATATATATATATATATATATATATATATATATATATATATATATATATTATGTTTTAATTCAATTTTCACTCCAAACAAGGCGCAGTGTCACTTTGAAGTAAGGGGGTCACTATCTTGGACATAAGTTGCAGGGATATTATGAAGGGAGGTGGGCAGCAAGATGTCTGTTCAAATTAAACTTATGTATTTATAGTGGAAATCCATGTAGTAATGTCATAATAATTATTTATAGATTCACCCTTTCATGAATATAAGATCCAATCGTTTGTATCTTGTATTGTTTGTCTTTGAACAATAAAGTTTGTAAATGTTAAATTATATAATTTAATTCACCTCATCATAACAAAATGAATATAATTTTGTACCTCGCCTCTAACTTTAATATAAATCCTCACTGACACTTTTTCAATTCTACAATTCAGAAACTTTTGTGATTCATTTCTGATGAAATCTACAAGGCTAATTGAAAAAACAAAAAACAAAGGTGTATTTGCATGTAAGTGTACATAAAATATAGATTATTAATATACATATACATATAATATACATAATAGTCTCTCGCTCCTAGAAAATGTTCAAAAAAGAGTCGCCAATCTGATATACTCTGAACTGGCATCTAAGCTTCAGCCTCAGTCCCATCGACGAAACGTTGCATCCCTCTGCCTGTTCTACAAGTATTTTAATGGTGAATGCTCTGACGAACTGCAGACACTTGTGCCCCCAAGACGTAGACACCCTCGACAAACCCGAAAGGCAGCTAAATCCCACCCCACACATTAGAGATTCCTAGATGTAAAAGATCTTTCTACTCCAGTAGTTTCTTCCCCCAAACCGCTAGACTCTGGAATTCCATTCCAGGTTACTGCTTCCCTAACTGTACTGACATGCAGAAGTTCAAGTGTAACGTGAACCGACATCTTGCTGCACAAATCCCAACATAGTGCCCCAGTAGTTGCTGCCTCTGATAGTAGCCACCTACACCAAAGTGACAATGCGCCTTGTTTGGGGTGAAAATGTAATAAAAAAAATAATATAATATACATAATATTATTAATATACATATAATATACATGATATTATTAATATACATATACATATAATATACATAATATTATTAATATACATATACATATACATAATATTATTAATATACATATACATATAATATACATGATATTATTAATATACATATACATATAATATACATGATATTATTAATATACATATACATATAATATTCATAATATTATTAATATACATATACATATAATATACATGCTATTATTAATATACATATACATATAATATACATAATATTATTAATATACATATACATATAATATACATAATATTATTAGTATACATATACATATAACATAATACTATTATTAATATACATATACGTTAACTCCTTGTGGAAACAATATAGTTTTCTTTACCTCCAATTCCGAGCGCCCTCACCAATGAGGACGCATTTAATGGCTACGGGCGTAATGAAAAATACATTCTAACCCATATTTCTAGATTAATAACACAGGACTACATGCAACTTCTACTCCACTTTCTCAGCTTCATTAAAGCTATATCAACTTTCTCAGCTGCATTAAAGCCATATCTACAAGTATGCATTTAAAACCAGGCAAACTATTTTAACAATGTAAATATTGATTATAAACAAGGGGCATTTCTAGTTACTTTAATCTTAGGTCTATTAGCATTCCTTTCTCCATTAATTAGACTATACTTAACAAGATCATACACCTCAGGCTCCAAATCATATCACTTTTGCATATTGGGTTTGCATTAAAGATAATTTAATTGCTAAACAATTCCCCACTTCAAATATATTTTTTAAGAAAACGCAAAGCGTTTTAAAATATTTACTAGATTACTCTAATCAATATAGCAAGATTATTAACATTATATGTATATAGTTATGTGTGTACATGTGTTTCTATATGTGTCTATATATAAGTATACGGTGGCTTACGTGGACATGGACATTATACGTCATATAACATCTAGTGTGTTTTCACCCACCCGTTTTTATTCATCAGATAAATAAGGTTTTCCTCTCTCTCTATTCCTGCTCCAATTTTGTATCACATTTATATCTTAGGCTTAACAACTAGTATAAATTTTTTTGTAAAAATAGAAAGACTGGCCCCCCCCTTCCTCCTCTTAAAGATATTACCAGTTCTGCTTCAGATCTTTAGCATAATTCATTTTCAATTTCTCGAACTATGAAACCCGAACGAGTTTTGCTTTTTTTTCTCTCGTGAACTTTAGAACCTGTTCTTGTGATAAAATCTTCTACCAAATATTAGGAAGCTACTTTCACAACTGGAATTATTTTTCTGATATATATATATATATATATATATATATATATATATATATATATATATATATATAAAGGAAAATGTCTGTCTGTGTATGTCTGTGTACATTTCCGTACCAAATAACTCTGTTAATATTCGGTCGGTCTAGAGACTCGAGATTTGGCATAAGGAATATTGAGACTTGGGAAGATCTTTTAAATCGATTTTCAGACAGGAAGTTGGCTGTCAAAGGGTCAAAATCTAACGATTTTACATTTGAAAACTCAACCAAGCTCCTCCGCTAATTTTGGGTCTAAAGACTTGAAATTTTATTGTAGGTTACTTGGACATGATCAAACCTGTCAGTTTGATTTGAGCCTACAGACATAAATGTTAAAGGGGTCAAAATTGGGGTCAAAGTTAAAAAAATTGACCTCTTCGGACAATTTCTGGTCTAAACATTTGAAATTTTGAATAAAGTGTATTCAGAGATAAGGCTAACTTTTTAATCGGTTTGGGTCTGATATTTGAGTTGTCCAGGAGTCAAAGTTCAAAAGAGTTGACCATTGCAGGTTCTAGAAAACTAATCAGCCAATTTTGGGTCTAAATATTTGAAATTCATACATAACGGGTATTCAGACATGCGGCAAGCATTTTAATCAATTTTAGGGCGAAAATTTGGCTGCCTAAAGGTCAGCGTTGAAAGAGTTGTGCTTTGCAGATTCTACCAAATTCCCCCGCCAATTTTGGGTTTAAAGACTTGAAATTTTAGATGTAGTTAACTTGGACATGGGTAAAACTTAGTATTTTGATTTGAGACCAAAATAGTAAATGGTAAGGAGTCAAAATTGGGACCAAAGTAAAAAAAGAAGACCTCTGCGATCTCTACGAAATTACTCAGACAAATTTTGGTCTAAACATTTGAAATCTTACATAAAGTGTATTCACACGTAGGGCAAGTTATGAACAGTACATAGGGCAAAGCCGAATTGAACTACTAGTATATATATATATATATATATATATATATATATATATATATATATATATATATATTAACTTATATTACGGGCATATGTTTTATTTTCAATATCCCAGTAATTTCTGCATTTGCCTGAAAGGTACTTATCAATGTTACGTCATATTCTGACGAATACACCAATAACAGAACAATTCTATTGAATAGAACTGTTTACATCACATATATTGTAATATGTAAACAGGACCGTGTCTTAGCAATTGCATCCAATAACAGAAAATTTGCCTGAAGGAAAAAAGCACTAAAGTAGGAAGGAAGGAAATTGTTTTCTGTAGTGTAGACAGATTAAAAAATGAAAATGGCATAATAATGTAGGCGTCCATGCGTATGTAAAACTCAGTGGAATAACCGCCCTAGCAATTGTTCATAACGAAAGAAATTTAATCGTGAGTCTGCATCTGGTTGGAACAACTTTATATGCGTCTATTTACTAGCAAGTCCCGTGTGTCGACGATGCCCGGATAAATTTAAAAAAAAATAGTTGAACACTAAAAAAACAAACAGAAAAGAATCCATTTTAAGGAAAAAATAATTATTATTGATATATACGCGACACATTTTTTGTTTCTTTTACCTATATAGTTTTATACGTAAATGACTCGTTATTTTTCTGAGTGTATGTTAAAACAGTATTAAAATTTAAAACACAGACATAGTTTAGATAGGATGGCTCATGAAGTATGTGACAGAATGTCGAACGACATCCCTACGCAACACTATTTCATACAAAATTCAAACAAATAAATATCATTCAGTAATGGATAGTTCTGGGATAAAATGGATTAGTTTTTGGGATCATAAATCAACCCCACAAATGTCTTTAGTTCACCCTAATAACATTTTATTTGAGAATCGGAAACCAGCGATGAAACTAATTTCTCATTTATGACTCACCCTGATGAATTCAAGTGGTATTTTTTTCATTATGTGTGTGAATTTTGACTTGTATTGTAATATTGTTTTTCAGACAAAAATATGTAGTGTAATAGTTGTTGTTATACAGCAATTAGTCTTTTGTGTCCTCAGTTATTTAGGGAATATCTTTCTAAACCGGAGAAATAATTTATAATTAATAAATAATAAGTATAAGAAATAATAATAATAATAATAATAATAATAATAATAATAATAATTATATAATCTTCTACTATCTTTCTTCTATCTTCTTCTATTCTTCTATCTATCTTCTTCTATCTTCTTCTTCTATCTTCTTCTTCTATATAAATAAAATGAACTCATTTTCCCCGTCTGATTTTGACATTAATAGGATTAAAAATCAAGATATTTCATGCAAATATAATATGCACAAACGGCAGAACAATATCTGAGGTGTGTTATAGGCTTATTATTTCTCAAATTCCTCGATAATCTTAGATTTCTATACTTTTTCTGCTGAGAAGTCACGGCCAAAATCGGTTAAGATCAATGAAAGTGGTAAAATTTTTTCTCTCTCATAAATTCCTCCTCCCCCTGCCACCACTTAACACCGTTTGGGGATCGTTCACAAGGAACAGTTGAGAAGAGAACACCGGTTTGGCTTCGTAGTTCTTTCATGTGAAGTTATTTAAAATCACTAAACTAAGCTGCAGTGCTCTGTGGCGTAGTGGTTAGCGTGCTGGACAATTCACATTATATTTTCACGTTCGCGCCGACCTACCGTAGTCGTTTTTTTTTTTTTTTTTTTTTTTTCCTAAACAACTGGAATGGACTTTTCTTGGTGGCCGAACTGTTAACGTTGCAGATGTTTGTTTTTTTTCACACTTTATTTTCCTACTTTTACTCATGACTCCGGGTTTGATCCTTCCTACTTACCTACCATAACATTTTTTAAAACTCCCCCCCCCCGTCCCGGAAACAAACACTCGGGCAACGCCGGTTACCCCCGCTAGTTATATAATATAATAATAATATAATATAATAAAAATATAATAATATAATGTAATAATAATAATGATAATAATATAACATAATAATATAATATAATAATAATAATAATAATAATAATAATAATAAGAAGAAGAAGAAGAAGAAGAAATAATAAGAAGAACTAATAAGAAGAAATAATAAGTATAAATCCCTAGTGTTACTTGCTGTAAGCTTGACTTTCTCCCCGTGAAAAACCTCTACCCTCGTATGAATATAAATAATCACGAACATGTTAAATACGTTGATATTGTAATTTTAAAAGTAAAAAAAAATACATTAAATTGTATGTGTTTATGTTAGTCGTTTAGTTGAATGAAAATTGAATATAAGTTGTTTATAATAAAACAATAACGAATTTTAGCCTCTTGATAAACGTAAAATCATTGCTTTTTTTTTCTTAACGCAGCGAAATAAATATCGGTTTGGATGGCAACAAATGTACTATCTGTTCGGATAGTACATTTTATCTTTTCAGGCATCGGTTATCGAAGTAGAAATCTTTAAATACTGAGCACAAACTTTAGTTTGGTTCTAATACAGTTTTTAGAGAAGTACGAATTTCCTTACATAAAAAAAACAACTTTATGATTAATTCTGCACTCGTACTGAGCCGAGTAAATAGTAAAATAGAAATTATTGAACTTGAATTAATTATAATTGTCCTGTACTTATGTTCTATGTAAAAATTAATATCAACTAAATTTCAGTTGTAATATATATATATATATATATATATATATATATATATATATATATATATATATATATATATATATATATATATATATGCAGCTTTGAGGTGTTCAAAAGTCAAAACTAATGAAGACAACGAGGTTGTTAAATAGTGCTCAATAAAAAGAGCAAAATATATTTTTATTATTTGGGGTAAACAGTTACATATGGTCGCTACAAATAGTCATCTGTTTCAATCAAAGAGACTTAAACAGGCGACCTGGAACCTCTTGACACAAAAAAAAAGAAAGGAAAAAGAAAACTCTATTTTTTTTCTTTTTGGTGTCGAGAGGTTTCAGGTCGCCTGATGAAGTCTCTTTGACTGAAACAGATGGCTACTTGTAGCGACCATATGTAACTGTTTTCCCCAAATAATATATATATATATATATATATGTATATATATATATATATATCAGAACGAGTTCGTTCAAAAAAAAAAAAAGAAGATTAACAGTTAAACATCTAAAACTATTTATAAAAATTGTTTAGCAAAACCCTAGCTTAAGCTCATGTATACGGCTGGTTTTGTGCTTATTTGATCTAATTTATTGATATCGTGACAATTTAATGTTATTAAAATAAAAATGGCCTGTCAAGAAATATCTTCAAATTAAAGTGGACATATGTCTTTTAGATGTGATTCCTATTCGTTTACTCTTCTCTATTACACCTGAAATATTTTTTACCAATACACGATATAAATAATTTATATTATCCACTATAAAAATAATTTATACCATACACATAGCATAGGCTAGACTCTAGGACCCAAGTGCGTGTATTCAGTGATTTCATATTTACTTCGTAATTGATTGGTGTCTTTAATTTCAGCTTGGCTACATGTCTCTTTAATATCACATTCTCTGACACGTTTCCGACTCGTCTTCCAGTTTGTTAGGACGAGCAACCCAAACATGTTGACCTATTTCTGATCACGGTATTCAGAGATTCTATAACAAATGCCCATTGTTCTCTCGGTAATGTTGACCATGCTGAGATAGTGGTAGACATCGCCCTAAACTTATAACTCAAAATGAAAAGGTACTACAAGAAGACTAACTAGCAAGTCATCGGGGATCAAATCAGAAGAGCTACATGGTGAAGTATCTTTCCTCCACTTGCCGAACAGTACGCAAATGCAGCATAGTACCCCTCTTCCCAATGGTTTATTTCTATCTGCGCAGATTTAATTGCTCAAAGACAGCAGGCCTATCGCAGATTTATCAGACATAAGTTTAGTACAAATTGACAAATATTTACAGAAACTAGAAACAATTATAATAGTCGCAGCTAGGAGATGACATGCAGAAACTCACAGGAAACGTATTGAAACGCGGAAATTAGGAACTCGTGATTTCCAGAAAATTTAAACAATGGTCAATCAGCAATTCCTGTTCTACCCAACACCCTTTAATCTGAAGAAACGCCAGGCATTATCTCCGAATGAACTTGCTCGTACGTCTGTTTGCCTCTAACTTTATTTTCTGCCAACAAACCACTACCTTCTTGATTTTCCTTTGCGGTAATATACCACACTCGATGATCTGAAAATCATTTTTTCTCAAGTTCATGATATCATTAAAAAAAGCTAAACACTTCAAAGGTATGCGGACTTGATCTCATCCTGGCTATAAAGACTTGTTCCTCGGAGATTTCTTCGCGTTTCTCTAAACTCTAACAATCTTGCTTTCCTGACTGCTTGTAAACTGCTTCAATGGTACAAGTTTACAATAATTCTGGCGATCGACCACTAAGTTATTGCCTCATTAGCACCCTCTCTTTTTTTCGCTCAACTTTTTAGCATTTAATCTATCAAGCATAGTCAGCAACCTAATAGATAATAAACTTTATTTCCTACCTACACTATGGATATAGGCAAACCCGGCTAACTGCAGATTTTATAATTGTAATTTCTGAACGTATATATCATGCACTAGATAAGGCACGGGAGGCTAGAACATTAGCTCTAGATATATCCAATGTTTTTTTTTTTTTTTTTTTTTTTTTTACACAGTGATCACCACTTATCAAGGCCCGGAAGCCACTCAGGGATAAGGGTTATTGTAAGTACATCACGTTAGTGAGGAGATTTTATGAAGTGTTTAATTAGGGGGGCGGTTCATTAGGAATTTGTTAACATTAGACTTGAAGACATCCAAGTTGTAGTCCGGAGGGAAGCAGGCAGACGGAACAGAGTTCCACAGGCGTGCAGTTCTAAGAAAGAAGCTTTGCTCATGAAATCCGCGTTTTGATTTAGGCACAGATATAGAGTGGGGGAAATTTTTCACAGTGGATTCAGCTAGACGGGTGTTTTTCGTGAAAGATTGGCGAGGGGGGACCAGGGATTGGAGTTCAGACGAGCACCTGCCATGAAAATAACGATAAAACAAGGATAGGCTCGCAACGTCTCTTCTGTGGGAGACGGGTTGCAGGGTAGAGTAAAGGGCATCCCCCACTAAACCACGAAGTCTATTTTGTACTCTGTCAAGGCATGATAGGCTGTTTTTGGCAGCTCCTGCCCAGATATGGCAACAGTATTCCATCCTTGGCCCTCTTGGCTTTTATATAGATAGAGAATTTCATCAGTAGTGAGATATCTTCTGGAGCGGTAGAAGGATCCCACCATCTTTCCTGCGACCTTGGCCACAGACTTGATGTACGTGTTCCATTTCAGATCAGGAGTAACGGTCAAACCCAGAAGCTTGTCAAAACACGGGGCCTCACCCAGACGAGAGCCATCCATCACAATTGATGCCAGCTGGGGATCAGAGCGTTGATGATGTAAGGATAGGAGTTTGGTTTTGGATGCATTAAAGGTAACTAGCCACATCTTCCCCCACTGAACCACGCGCTCGAGATCAGAGGAGAGAGAATCCGAGAGAACTTCGTCATTTACAGCCTTTGATGTGTTGCCGTAGATGGTCGTGTCATCAGCATAGATGTCAACGAATGATTTAAGTATGTGTTTAGGGAGGTCATTGATGTAGATCAGGAAGAGAGTTGGGCCCAGGATTGACCCCTGAGGGACTCCAGCATTTATATTGCAGGCCTCCGATTTTTGTCCATCTACCACTACTCTTATGAGCCTATCAGAGAGAAATGTTTTTGACAGGGTATGAAACGATGGCCTTCTCATTTAAATTTTAATCATATGGTATTACTGGATAAATACTTAAAATAATTAAGTCTTTCTTAGAGAAGAGAAAAATCCATGTTGTCTTCGATAATCGTACGTTAAAACAAACAAACAAACAAACAAACAAACAAGCACACACACACAACGATATAATTTCTGATGTGTCCCAAAGGTCGATCCTTGGATATTTATTATTCCTCTTATTCATAACCGACCTCCCTGATTAAATAGTCTCCGAGATGGGTATATTTGCTGATGACACCACGCTCGATAATAGGCCATGGCAAAGGCTAAAACCTTAGAGGAAACCCACAGTCTGTACTAGAATGAGGATATAAATAGATGTAACATTCAATGCTGCCAATAGTAAGCTTCTTACTCTTAATAATTACAAGCAACATGCTCAACCACTGGTAAGCATGGCTAATGATACAGCATTTAAAAGTTTTTGATTCAGACTGCTCGACTTAAGGTTCAAATTGAACATAAATTAAATATATTGAGGGCATTGCCAAGACTGCTGCGAAAAAGTTGAACTTTCTCAACCGTTCTAGACAATCACTTACACTTGAAAGTGTCTTGTATTTCTAGAAGGCCACCATTCGCCATTTGCCACATTGGGCTAGTGCATCTACTACTGGTCTTTCACTACTAGACAAGGTTCCGAACAGAATGGCAAACCTAACAGATCCCGCTCTCTCTACCAGACGCCAAACACTGTCCGATCGACGAAATGTTGCATTTCCTTATCAAGAGATGTCGAAGCGACTACCATCCAGTATGAGCTTTGCCACTGTCACAGGTCTCGAACGAACAACACCTGCGCCCTTCTGTTTGCGTTGGTAGAATAAGTCATTATAAGACAATAACAAAGATGCTATTTGAACACTGAATGAAGACTTTCCAGCAGGCTCGCAACTCCCCCAGGAAAATGGATAACACTTAACCAGGCCAGAAGTAAGATTGCTAAAACACTGAACAACCTACACAAGTAGGGCTTTGTACAAGATGATTGATATCCCTGTGACGCCGGCATGCAGACTATCGCAAACATTCTTACAGACTTTCTCCCCAAACGAAGCATGCACCGACGTGGAACTGATAGATGCCGCGCACACTGCTCGATTATGGACTTCGAGATAGAATGAAGCGTTCCGATGATCATGACGATCAAAATTGTGATAAGAATTCTAAACAAATTGTTTAATATCATGATATTTGGACTTTAATCATCGTACAGTAATATATAATTGTTACAGAAGTATTCCGTGCAAGGAATTAATTTTACCCGCCATGTGACAGATATTCTGGCAGTATGTCAACGAAAATTATGGGAATTGAAATGGGAATATAAAGATTTTGGAACAGGTTTAGGTATCAAACATTTAAGTATTATTTCTTTTCGTTCTATTATATTCAACCGATGGCAAACGGAGAAGAAATAAAATAAAGAGAGGGAGGAAGAAAATACTGATTAAAAGAAGAGAAAAAAATGACAAATAGAAAAAAGAGAAAGTGGTAAAAAAGAGACAGGGGGAAAGGGAAGAAAAGAAGACATGTTTTAGAGAAAACCATTGTTAAGAGCAATATAGAGTATTGTCGTCTTATCCTGGCATAGAAGGGGGGCAAACGTTAATAAGTGAGGCACGTGGAGGGTAGGACAAATACAGTGATGATTGGCAAACGATCCTTGACACATTGGAGAAAAGCCACCATTCATACATGCATAGAATACTGTTGCCAGATTCGGGCTGGTGCATCTCTTACTAATCCCACACCCTTAGGCAGGTTCCAGAAAAGAGTTTCCAGCCTAAATTCTCTCACACTGTACACTAAACAATAAGTCCTGTCTCATGACCACAATGGTGTATCCCCGCAGCTATTTTACAAACATTCTATTGAGATATGCCATGACAGACTCGTAGCACTCTTGCCCATTGCGACGAAAATACCCCTACTAATCCGAAAAGCAGAAAAATACCACCCTTTCACATAAGAGATCCATAGAAACTGGAAATATTTATGCCTTTATAGCATACTCTCCGCAAACTGCTAGATTTAGGAATTCCCTTCCTGCTACTGGAATCCTTTAGTGTACAACATGCAAATGTTTAAATGTAATGTGAATAGGCATCGCGATCTCAACTATCAAAATAGTGCGCTGTAGATGTTGGCCCAAATAGTAGCTTCTTACATCCAAATAGAACCACGCTTTGTTTGGGTGTTACTAAGACTAAACGAAAAGTTCAACAATAATTGGTTTAGATTGGACTTAAAAACGATTACGTTGTACTCAGCTTGAAACCAGACCAGACCAGACAGGAGTTCTGTGAAAATCAAAACTGTGTTGATCAAAAGACGGACAATAATGTTGTGATGTCACAAGATTATCCTTAAATTTTAGAGATAGTGTGGCACTATTTCTTTGTGCCACTGTTTCTAGCACACTCTGCAGCATGGACCAGTGGTAAGTTGGCCATGAGCGTAGAGATACAAAGAAATCCCTTCCCATAATTCCCTTGCTATCTTTCTGTCTCTTTCCTGCACGACCACCATGATGTGAGGACGCATATTCTGTCTCTCCGTAAATGAGGGGGCCACCCCCTCCGTCAACACTAGTTAGGGTAGGTTAGTTAGCTTTGAAAAGCCTATTGTCCAGTTTTAATTGTAAAAATTAATTGTAATATGTATTGTAATATATATTTTGTAAAATAAAATAGTTGGTTATACCTTATGAATATTACAATTTTGTCGCGTGTCGTCTTCCTTGTGTCTGCCATGAATGCCTTCATAAATGTCTCCATGCATGTCTAGTCGAAAGGCGGCCCTGAGGTCAAAGAGGTGAAGGTTCCCACCAGAATGCCACCAGGGTGAAGAGATCATCTTGAGAAAGGAAAGGAGCCACACCCAGATCCAACATCTCAGGTATAATTTTCTTCTTGCTACACAGACCCTAATGACTGGCCCATCTTCATATCTTCACGAGACCGCTTTAAGACATTTACTATAACACGTCTGTCGGTCACACCTCAGTGACCGGCTGATAGTGGTCTAATAGTATATTACTAAGATTGGTATATTTCATTAAAAAAAAATGATTACATTTTCATCGCAAACAAGGTACATTGCCACTTTGATATAAGGGCTACTATCAATGACATAATCTACAGGGGTACTATGTGGGGAGTTGGGCAGCAAGATGTCGGTTCACGTTACACTTGAACTTCTGCATGTCAGTGCAGTTGGGGAAGCAGGAACCTGGAAAGGAATTCAAAAGTCTAGCGGTTCTGGGGAAGAAACTATTGGAGTAGAAGGCTTTTTTGCATCCAGGGATATCTACTGTGAAGGGGTGGGATTTAGCTGCTTGTCGGGTTTGTCGGGAGTATTTACGTAGACGGAGTACATGTGCTTGCAGTTCGTCGGAGCATTCACCGTTAAAGTACTTGTAGAACAGGCAGAGGGATGCTACATTTCATCGATGGGAGAGAGGCTGAAGCTTATATGACAGTTCAGGTTGCCGACTCTCTTTTGAACCTTGTTTAAGAGCGAGAGACTAGTAGCAGACGCACTAGCCCAAATATGACAACAATACTCCATACATGGGCGAATGGTGGCCTTATAGAGGTACAGGATACTTTCGGGCGTCAGTAGATTTCTAGCACGATAGAGAGAACCTACCTTCTTCGCAGCGGTCCTGTGTTAACGTATGATCTTATTTTCCTGAGAAGACCTTCATGACATACACTGTCAAAAGCCTTAGATATATCTAGAGCTACAGCTATACCCTTCCTGCTTTGTCCAGTGAATTGTATATACTTCAGATATGACACTAGGATATCTGCTGTTGAACGGGCTTGCCTAAATTGATATTGTTGGTTGGTCAAAAGTTAAACATCTGTAAGGTGATGGACTAGCTTTGTTAATAATGGACTCAAATATTTTGGCGAAAAGTGGGAGGAGGCTAATGGAACGAGAATTTAATAGGTCAGTTCTTTCGCCAGAAGTCTTGGAAACTGGTACCACAGAAGGAGTTTTCCAGCAGGCAGGAAAGCAAGATTCATTAAGGAATTTGTTGTAATGTTTGGAAAGTACTGGTACTACTTCAGCGGAACAGTTCTTTAATAGCACAGCCGGGATGAGTCAGGTCCACATGTTTTTGAAGTGTCAAGATTAGCATGCACCTGAGCAGGGGTAATTTTCAGATCGTCTAGTGTGGCGTTTGTCCCCAAAGGAAAGAGGGAGGAGTGGTTAGAAGGGTCCAGTGTTGAGTTTGAAGTAAGCCGACTGGCAAGCGTGTTAGCCATCTCGGTTGCTGGGAAAACAACCTCATGATTGTTGGATAGTCGGGGAATTGTTGATTGCCCACTATTTACTACACTGTTGTAGATTTTCCAGAAGTCACGAGTTCCTAATTTCTGTGCTTCGATGCGTTATTTTGTTGTTTCAGTAAATTACCGGAAATTAGCTGTCTCTATTTCTTTCTTACAGTTACTTCTAGCTTCTATATACTTCTGTCTGTTTGAACTGGACTTATGTAGGTTAAATCTGCGGTACGCATGCTGCCTTTGCATAATAGCAGCTGCACAAGTAGAAGTAAACCATTGGGGAGAGTTGGGCTTGCTATAAAATTTCCGCGTGGGAACATGTGCTTCAATTGCCGTTTTGAACCATTCAGTGGTCTCATTTGCGCACTGTTCAGCAGGAAGTGAAAAGATATTTCTCCATGGCGCGTCTCTAATGAGATCCCTGATGGCTTCCCAGTAAGCCTTTATAATATCTCGTTGTTTTGAGCAATGGCTCTTCGGTTTTGGGTCTAGAGTTTAGGGCGATTTCAACCATTATCACTGCATGATCAGCGTTCCCAAGTGAGCTGTGGGCATTCGTAACACAATCATTGGGAGCTATGGTCAGATACAGATCTTGAATTGATGCGTGTTGTTCTTGCTGGTTAGGGAAACGGGCTGGAAAATTAACCATTTGTGATAGGGGATGAGGTATAGAGAAGCTATTTGTTATGCTACTAGCTGCGTTAGTGTAAGTAGAAAATCTAAGCCAGTTGCTGTTGTGGACATTGAATCACCAAATACATGCACTTGCGCGCTAGTGTCGGGGGGGGGAATGCGGTATCTATGCTGTCAGAGACTTTGTTTATTAGGGTACAGTTCTGGGTAGAGGGAGAGCTGTAGAGGAAATAAAAGTAATTAATGTTATGTTGCATGTTAAGTCTAAACACATAAAGGCCTGGTCGTCCCATTCTAGTTTTGTTTCTATAGTAAGAGGAGGGTGTTTTGTCAACCAGGCACTATAATATTGTGAACTCCAAGTTCAAGTCGCAAAAACTTGAAAGATAAATATGACTTTTTGCTTTATTTCATTTGGTTGATAAATTATAAGAAAATTACGTTTGATTAATAAATTAGAATAACAAGAAAAATGAATATAGATGTATGGGATTCAAAGCTTGAAGCAGGATTACATACGGTTCCCATCTATTTATCGAAACCTTCGAAAGGTTCCCTTATTAATTTTAAATTGAAAAATTATTACTAAAGTTTGAGGTTTGATCACTCTCATCCAAGAAGTAAAGCGTATATTTACCTTATCTCTTCCAATATATATATATATATGTGTGTGTGTGTGTGTGTGTGTGTACATACACACATATATACATATACATACACTTACATACATACACTAACACGCATATCTATATATCTATAAAAGTGAAAGTGTCTGTGTGTGTATATCTGTGTGTCTGTGTGTGTACATTTCCCTACGCAATAACTCTGTCGATTTTAAGTCTACAGGCTCGAAATTTGATATACAGGGTACTGAGATTTGAGAAAATCGATGTGATCGGTTGTCGGCCAGAAATTTGGCGATTAAGGGTCAAAGTTCAACGATTTGACCTTTGAGTATTCTACCAAACTCCTCCGAAAAATTTGGGGCGAAACACTTGAAATTTTAGATATAGGTTCATTGGGCATGGATCTAACTTAAAAACTTAATTTGAGCCCCAAACAATAAATTTTAAGAGGTCATAATAGGGGTCAAAGTTAAAAAAAAAGAGACCACTTTTTTTTTTCTCAACATACATCTCCAAATACCCGGGCAACGCCGGGCACCCATGCTAGTATATATATATATATATATATATATATATATATATATATATATATATATATATATATAACGCTCAATTTTCATATCACCTGAGAGCCGCCTTTACTTTTTTGTTTTTATAAAGACCTATGCCTTTATGCTGTGGGGTCCAGTTTACTCTCTTGCAAGAGGGATCAAGCCAGAAAAAGTTGTGAGCAAATTGATTTACCTAATCTTCGGAGACTTATTTCGCAGTACTTCTGCAGACTAATAGCCTGCGGTTTGCTTTAGCAAAAAATTGATGAGTAAATAACTTACTAACGCATTTCGGAAATGTGGTGCTTCTTTTACTGGTGAGAAATTGCTGGTTCCTCTCTTTTCCAAAACTGTTAATGATTAACTGGCCATAAAGATTGCAAAGAAATTTCAGAGAGGTGAATTCATAAAAACCCAACGGTAGTTATAAGAAAATAAAGGCAAATAGGAGAATACGTGTCACATGACGGGTAAAATTTATTCACTTAAGAAAACCGTTTTGTATAAATCTTATATTTTCTTCTGGAGATTAAAATCAATGTATAATGCTAATAAACCTTATATTTAGAATACTTATAATAATTTTCATAAAAATTTCTATGATTGTTTTTTTTATTCTAGAAAAGCTCTTAAACTTAAAGCTTAAGCTTGAGACGTCTTAAGAATAAATTAAAGAACCTTGTTTAATTGTTTTTTTAAATTAACACGGATCTAATTAAATGCATATCTGAAATATTTGAATTTTCTGCTAAAAACATGTAAATTACACGAAAGAACTTGAAATATAGTGAATATTATTTAATACATGTCTAAACAAATGATTAAAATTTCAACAAAATAAAAGAAATCCAATTTTGACGAAAGGCTTAATCTCACCTTTTTCAAAAATTTTGGAAACTAAATTAAACAAAATATAGTCCACATTATCTACATTTACACCTAACCACTCTGTTCCAAAAATTTATACAATCCGTTCAACAGCAGCTATCTTTAACTGTAGTTTCTGAACGTATATACCGTTCACTGGACAAAGCAGGAGAGGGTAGAGCGGTAGCCCTTGATATATCTAAGGCTTTTGACAGGGTACGGTACGATGGTCTTCTAAAGAAAATTAGATCATATGGTATCACTGGAAGAATACACGATATAATTAAATCCTTCTTACGTAAGAGAAAAATCCAAGTTGTCCTCGACGGTTGTACATCTAAACAATATGATATAAATGCAGGAGTACCTCAGGGGTCTATCCTTGGACCGTTATTGTTCCTGATATTCATAAATGACCTCCATGATAAAAATTGTTTCGGAGATGGGTATATTTGCCGATGACACCACCCTCTATAACAGGCATGAGGGGAAAACAAACACATATCTGAGGAAATGGCAGAATAACTAGAGGATGTCCTCCAATCTGCAGTAGAATAGGGACAAAAATGGATGGTCACATTCAATGCTGCCAAGACTAAGCTTGTTTCCTTCAATGATTACAAGAAACCTTTTCTACCACCAATAGCAATGGCTAAGAACACACTGTCTGAAAATTCTTCCTTTAAACTCCTTGGCCTAACGTTTACAGGGAACATGAGCTGGAATATATACATTGAGAGCATTGCTAAGACTGCTACAAGAAGGTGGACTCTCTCTACCGTGCCAGACAATTACTTACACCTGAAAGTATCCTGTACCTCTATAACGCCACCATTCGCCCATGTATGGAGTACTGCTGTCACATTTGGGCTAGTGCATCTGCTGCTTATCTCTCACTCCTGGACAGGATTATAAAGAGAATTGCCAACCTAATCAGTTCTGAACTGTCATCAAAGCTTCAGCCTCTATCCCATCGACGAAATGTTGCATCCCTCTGCCTGTTCTACAAATACTTTAATGGTGGCTGCTCTGACGAACTGCAAGCACTTGTACCTCCTCGACGTGACTACCCCCGACGGAACCGACAAGCAGCTAAATCCCACACTTTACAATATATATCCCTACGTGTAAGAAAGCCTTTTACTCCAATAGTTTTTTTCCCCAGAACTGCAAGTCTTTGGTACTCACTTCCAGGATACAGCTGTCCCAACTGTATTGATATGCAGAAGTTCAAGTGTAATGTGAACAAATATCTTTCTACTTATCTCCCTTCATAATGACCCCTAAATTGTCCCCGGTAGTAGTCCCCTACTTCAAAGTGGCATTGCCTTGTTTGGGGTGAAGATTGACTAAAAAAAATAAATAAAAAATACACATAGATTAATTTGTTTAGGGATAAATCATATAATAAACTATGTCAACATATGCACATACGTACGGTTCTAAAGAGATAAAACGTGTTTGCTCAGCTCTTCGAGAATGTCCTATTGTTTGAATTAAATATTTATATGTCCCTTTAAATTAAATACTGATACGTCTCTTCTGAATTAAATATTTATATGCCTTTTTTGAATTAAATATTTATACATCTTCTTTGAATTAAATATTTATATTTCGCCTTTGAATTAAATATTTATATGTCTCTTATAATTGAACTTACAAAAACATCATTATAAGTTTATATTCATTTTTACGTTAAAAATTTGGTTTACAGAATTCTCGTTTCTATTTACTACTATGAAGTGTTTTCGGCATTGACTTCATTAAACTAGTTTTGATATTAAAGTGCGTTCCGGTAATATGATGACCTCCAATTACGAGCACTCCATCCGTATTTTTGGCTCACATCTAGCAATATCCAAGAAATGACTCTCAGGGAGTAACAATTGCTACAGGCCCTGTCGGTGGGGCATTAGAATATGCGGACTGCCCCCCTGCAGAGGGTAGAAGTCCCTCAATGGGGGTCCTGAATATGACCTTAAACAATATCCAGTGGTGAGGCCCCAGCTTGTGGGCTTTAGGGAGTGTGGAGCCACCCTTTAATTACCATTGCTCCCAGGTCCACTCTGACCCGGGGTGGCAGTACCTGTTAGGGTCCCAACTATGGGTTGAATAGAAACCGACGTGAAAACAACAAATATAGTCTATTAAAAAAAAAATCTTCAAAATCTTTGGATTCGGCATTAAATAACCCGAAAAAGGGTTGATATGCCGTAAAACAAAAACAACCAACCAACCAATAATTGCTACAATGGATATCAAAACTGATTGTGTAATAGAATGTTGGGGTTAAATTAAGCCTAAACTAATCCATTCAAGCAAACTATTGATCTAACCTTGTTATGTGTTAAATAGAATATTGAAATTATTCTTCAAATCTAACAATTTTTCTGCCGATATAATTTTGTTACTTTTTCTGTTTTTAAACTTTACACTTGCATCGATTTACCTTGATGTCAATGGAACAGTAATGCGGGCCTACAATAGTTCAAAGTTATTTTTGGATTTATGTCTAAATTGTGTGTAAAAGAAAAACATACTTGGAGTAAATAATCTTTCCTAATCGATAATAAATATAGACAACAAGACACAAGTGTCAGCCGAGCCTCTAACACAAATATACACACGGAAACAAAACACTCTCAATACACCAAGTTAACAAAATCCTCAAGAGACATTATGTCAAATATTATTAGCAGGCCATCCGATATTGCCCCGTCGTAAAATACGCTTAAATATGATATTTTCATTTCTGCAGATTTCTTCTTATTAGATTTATTATCATAAATTGTCTATTGATTATGATATTGTACCTAATATATAGTAGTGATTTCTAAAGTAAATACTGACTTGGATGCCATCAGCCCCAATGGAACAAACACATTTAGTGCTTTGAAATTAGTTGTTACTGTTTGAGCTATCGTAAGATTGCTAAGAAAAAACTAACCATGAACCAACTTCAATGTATTAATACGTGTTAAATTCCATTTTTCCGATTTTGCCCTTTAACAGCTATTTTTACCGTCTTTCACTCTCTCTCACACGCACACACACACACACACATATATATATCGTCATATAATGATTAGATCACTATGAAAGACGTAAAAAAAGAATTGAAAAAATAAATGTTCAAATTCAACAGCATTTCTCGCGGTTAATGGTATCCGAATGGATAAGGTCCTTGCATCTGACTTCTGTCGCCGGGATCGAATCTATCAACTGGTGTTAATCGTGACACCATGCACTGATGATTCCCGAAAGGATTAAAAACTAGTGTCTGTAGGTATTTAATAACTTTTATAGAAAATGATTATGTCAACCTCTTTGAGAAACTCGTTTCTCATCGTTGAACGCTTTCAGTAGAATCTAGCTCTAATTTGCAGATCGTCATATAATGATTAGATCACTCTGACAGACGTAAAAAAGCATTTAAACTAATAAATGTTAAAATTCAACAGCATTTCTCGCGGTTAACGGAAGCCGAATAGATAAGGTCGTCGCTAATGAAGCCAGGTGGCTTCTGTTGCCAGGTTCGGATCTATCTACTGGTGTTAATTCTGACACCCTGTACTAATGTTTCTCGTAAGGATGAAATACTAGCGTTTGTAAGTATTCAATAATTATTATTGTAAATAATAATATATATATATTAATTTTTTTCAAGAAATCAGCCACAACTTAATTAGACGCTCCGGATATTTCCACATCACTAATCGTGCAAAACAAATTGTCTGCATAACAAGATACATCTCACTTGGCTGTCCCGGATGTTTGGAAAGGTGAACATCCTTCTTTGCCTGCACGGAAACGACACATGACTATTCGATGCTTGAATCGGCGCCAGTGTCCGTTATTATAGGGTCAATTCTCGAGTCATTTCGCACCTAATCCTGAGAAAATCCTTCCCTTATTTTCCCGGATGTAAAAACCCCCAAAAAACAAACATTCATTGTATTTGATGAATTGTATATAACATTGGCCAAAATGTTCTAACTGTTCTTACCTTATTTGAGTGCGCTTATTTCTAAAAATGTTTGTCACGTTTTTTGTTAATCGAGTGTAGATTTTCAGCTATACTACACTGCGTATCAAGTTTACATATTTTTTTTATATTTAAGGAACGAGTCAATAAAAATCCATGAAACTTTGAGAAAGTGCTTAAAATATTATTCAGCAACTCCAATCAGAAAATAAAAGTAATTAAAGCAGTATTAGCGAAACTATGGCAGAAGATGAGAAAACCTGTTGATTTGAGTGTCTCAAGTTATTAACGAGCTGGGGGAAAACACAATATAGCCATATCTTGTTTATTGAAATAATTTTCAAACATTAAATGAATTATGCTAAGAACTAAATAACTATATAGCAATTTCTACGTTGGCATAATTAGTAGGGGATATGTGATGCTCTTTTATAAATAATTTGTAAAAGACTTTGGTCCACAGAATTAATCAAATTTCTGATTTCATCAACAGTTACTCTTCGCGATACCTCTTAGGGATCATCCCACATCTCATAGAGGAGTCGCTTCATTATACTTCAAAGGTTCTCAATTGGTTTACATCTGGTGGATTCGCAGGTCACTCGATCTCTTTTGTTTGCTGCATTAGTCCGCATAAAAATAATAGTTCTTCTTAACGTCAACCGTTGCTTCTTCAGCCATTGTTGAAAGTGCTCCTTCAGAAAAGCTATGTAAGCATTTGACGTCATTTTTACGCCTTCTAGGACTCTCCATGGAACAACTTTAAGTACCTCTGATAATCCCAACCAAAATCATTATCGCACCACCACCATGTTAGCACCTTAAACGCTGATGACGATGTCGTCCATCTAGGACCCATCCCTAACTCCAGCCATCTGGGCCATCAACAGTGACACGCACTTGATCCGTGAACAAAATTTTTGAAAAATCCGTTTTCATGTTGTCCTCTGTCCATTTCACTCGGTTTTGTATGTGATGTTGCTTTAATGGAGGCTTTTTCACTGGCTTAACAAACTTTTCCACTTCTTTCAGAAGGCGACATCGAGTACTTTTTGTGACATTCCTCAATCCGGCTTGGTCAAAGACTTCTCAACTTGTCTGCCCAGGGTTCTTAACGACTTCACGTTTAATTTGGTGTAGAGAACGATGTGAAACAACTCTAGATAGATTTACATTTATCATCTCTCTTATGTACCTTTGTAGGGCCCTTGACAAAGTTCTTCACAGTTTGATGGTACCTTCCTATCATTTCCGATATTTCGATGGTAGTTTTACCTTTTGCTAGCTGCTCTGTAATAGCACTCATTTCAGAACTACTGAAACCACCTTTACGACCCATTTTATTGACAAAACAAACTGCCTTGTTAATAATTTGACACACCTCAAATACCGTGGATTCAGCAATTACGATGGCAAGTTGTTTACATTGCGCAGAACAGTACGAAAATTTCACAGTACGCGCAACTCAGCATTGCCAAGGTTTCCGAAGCTTTTGATACGAAACTCCCGGTAAGTTTCTGGAACTGGTAAAAATGTTATCCTGTTAATAATTTGAAACGCAGTGTATACCCCCATCTGTAGAAAGCCGTTAGCTACAATAAAAACAGGCAAATCGAATATGCAATATTTTTATGTAACTTTAGGATACATATTCATGAACGCATACCAAAATATTCACAATAAAATTTGAAGGTGCAAAAAATGCCAATCCTAAACATTATCATACATGAATTAATGTTTTACTTCTTTTCTATAACAGATGGCTCTGGCTTCATGGCATTCGATAGACCAACAGTAGTCTGCAAGCATGGTGGTAGCACATCGACCTTGATAGCGAACTTACATATCGCTGATATCTTGATAGAAACGTTCCTCTTGCTCGGCGCTTACATCATCTAGAATTTCTGGTAAACGGGCATGATGACTCTGCAAAAAAAAAATGTAACACAGTTGATGGAGACTTATGGATAATCTCTCCACAAGCTTTTTCTAGTTAAACGCCTTTATTTTTCCTTGGAAGAAGTTTACTACATTCGTAAGCACTTTCCAGATCCTCAGTTCTACAGGATTCATAAAATTACAGAAATTTGTGTCGTTCATTATATTTCGAATCTAAGGTTTACAAAAATCTCGAGCTTTTAATTTCTCTATGATTAGGCTTGTAAATTTCATGAAAATATATTTGAAACAGTCGCCATCTTTTTCAACAGTCTTCAGAACAGTTTTATGATGCCAAGCTTTACATAAAGCGGAGAAAACACAATTTTTGAACGTTCCACGAAAGAAGAAGCCTGAACATTGAGAGAAGCAGGAATCGATTCACTGTGCACAGGCCAATATGTTTTAGCCCGGTTATCTCACAAACACAAGAAGCAATGGAAATTTTGTGTAGCCAATTTATAGCCCAAGGAGAAACTCAACAATTTAAAAATCGACATATTGGTACTGTGTGCATGAAATTTTTTCCAGAACAAACTTGATTTTATCATATTTCTCTTTGATGGACATTGAATGGCCTAAAGAAACTGATCCATATTGCCATCGTTAAAAAGTACATAGTTTAAACTGTTTTGGGAACTGTCTATAAAAAGGTGCCAATTCGAAAAATAATAATGTTCGACACAAAGCAGCAGACCAGCAATGTCGTTGCAATATATTATGTTGTTTTCCTGAGTGAAATATGGCAAGAATTGAATATGTCATTTTCTATAGAAGGTTATGCAAGTTAAAAGAGGGTAAAAGTTCAGAAAATTATTTGGAAAGTTGAGATCTCTAGATAAATCATTAATTTCTCCTTGAGATAAAACGCTGTGATAGTGTAGAAGAAGGGTCCCGTCCCCATGTGTATAATGGTGAATGGATGTATTTAATGGTAGAGGAATTGAAAAGACGAAAGATCGCATAATGAAGACGAAAATAAACCGTTATATATCAACGAAACAAATGCAATTTATTTGCATAAATATACAGGAAAGAGTGATGGAAAGAATGAGAGTTCATTAAGAGATAAGTAACGTTACTTGCGGTTGACTGGCTAGTCAGGAACGCGGTGGTGGCTCATGGCTCCCACCGGAGCGGTGTTTGTCACATCTTGATTGGTCGAGCGTTCAGCGGAAAAGAGAGTGAAATATGAGAAAAAGGAAGTGACGTAGGTAGGTCGCTCTTCTGAGTTAAAGGGCGATAATCGAGTTAGGCTGAGAGTGTTCAACTCACACACATCTGAAAGAGTAACGTCATCATGGGCAGTGGACAAAACAGAACCTTGGTTTTCTTCAGAACCAAGCAATTCTAATTCGAGCAAGCCTTTAAACACTGTAACAGGAATTTAATTTAATCGTGGAATTGGCCTAATTGCAAACTTGAGGTTTGGATAAACCAACGAATTTCTCTTCTTTCTATTGTTTCCTTTTCTTTTGTACTGCACAGAAATAGCAGTGATCGAACGGTTTTTCAGTCACGTCAAACCATTGAAATCACAAAGCGAAGCGACTTTTTTTCCTTGTTTGTCTACTTTAAAAAATGCTTAACATATTATTACCAATTATATAGCTCATTGTGTAGCAAAGTGGATGTTTATTTTAAAGTTTGTGATATTATAATCAATAAATATACATAACAATAACAACCTACAACTGTAATTATAAAGCTAGAATGTATATAGAAACACGCCTAACGTCCTGTCGTTGCACGCACATACGCTTCACCTCAGATAAATTATTTTAACTAAGAAGCGACTCTGAAAACAAGAACATTTATATTTATTGAAAGAGAAAAAAATAAAAACTGAAAGATAACAAAAAATTACAGGTATGAAAAAGTAAAAAAAAACAAAAAAACAAACGAAGTTAGAAAATAAATGAGTTAAAGAAACCGAAAAACTAAGTTTTTACATAAATGAAACATGAAATGTCAGAATTCATGAAAAAATAAACAAACACAGAAGAAAAAGTAAGTAAAACATACTTTGATTCCGGAGATAAGGATGAAAAAGGCGTACTGTGTCGCCAGTGATTGCAAAAAGGAAGTAAATACCAACCGGAAGAGGAAATTAGAAAGAAAGTAACTTTTAGTAAAAAGTAACTTAAAGTAAGATAATGGATTCAAAACAGGGCGGGAGCATGTAATTTTAAGGTAAAAACGTATAAAATAGCAAATATCTCAAAGACTTAACCTGATGAGAGAAAAATTGCCTTTTCGGAACCAGAACCCCCAAATAAGTCTTACTCAGCTAAGAAACCTTGGGCACCAAAATATGTGTAAACCAGTGTAATTAATCGATTCTCTGTTTTCATTGTGTGTTGTTATTGGACAAATCTTTACAACTTTAGTGTTATTTGCACAGAGTGTCGGTCGATGTAACTCGATGGTATGCTGTAACCCTTTTTTCAATAACAAACATGGCGACTTATTTAACAGAGCTCAGACATGCGTATAGCACAACCAGCTGTACGACAGACAAGGTGTGCAAAAGACCAGGCCGTTTACAAAGTGTCGTCACAACGAGTAAGAAGGAAAGAAAAATATGATATAAAAATTAAAAAACGTGACCTAAAATGGACATCAGTTAAACACGTGGCCCGAGAGCGACATTGAAAGACGTGTCCTAAACATGGTCGGATAGAGTACCATTTATTCTGCACGGCAAACTTTGCTAAGCCCATTGAAGTATCAGAATATCATTATAACAACAGAAAAGGCGTTATCCTATGTAAAAGAATGTCTGCTGTTACTAACTGCAAACATAGTGCGTCGAGTTTTTCTTTGTCTTTGTTTCTATTGCGAGAGTCTGCATAGCACGCATGGGTTCCAAGTATTGGCATTTAACGACTGCGTTGCACTTATACATCTGAGCATGGCCAGAGGGTACGTGGATCGGAATGTTGTCTTAATAACATTCAAGATGAGGACATAAATCAGATATCTCTGGTCCCCCCCTCGCCAATCTTTCATGAAAAACACCCGTCTAGCTGAATCCACTGTCAAACATTTTCCCCACTCTTTATCTATGCCTAAATCAACACGTAGATTCCATGAACAAAGCTTCTTTCTTAGAACTGCACGCCTATGGAACTCTGTTCCGCCTGCCTGCTTCCCACCTGACTACAACCTGGATGTCTTCAAGTCCAACGTAAACAAATTCCTGATGAACCACCCCCTTAAGTAAACACTTCATTAAATCTCCACACTAACTTACTGTACTTGCAATAACCCTTATCCCTGAGTGGCTTCCGCGCCTTGATAAGTGGTGACCACCTCGTATAAAAAAGAAGATTAATTAAAATATAAATTAGAACAATAAAATTGTCGCCCTAGAAATTACACTAAACAATTCATGTTCTGTACTGATCAAAGTTATGACAACAGAACCATTGCAAGCACTCTCCAAATGCTCCTTTTGATATTCACGAATAACAGAAGCGTATCCAAGGTGATGGTCTTTGGTGTGGTTTCAAAAGCCAAATCATGTCATGCCATATCTTCAAAGTCGGCTTGGAAGTCAACACCAATGTATACCTGGATGTTGTGAAACGTGTGGTGATCGCCTGATGCAATCAGGTGGTAGCTGGCAGACTCTGTGTGGCAGCAGGACTCGGCGCTGATCCATAAGTCTAAAGAGACCCAAGCATGGCTTCAGTAGTGGATCTATAACTTTGTACCATTCACTTACTGGCTCATGGACTCTCCCGGCCTAAACACGTTGACTACTTCGTTGGGTCATACGTCAAAAACATCACCGAAATGACCTCCCACAACACCAAAGTAAGTCTGGTCGCCACCATCCGCCCAGTATTTGCCGAGCCCCGGCCAGAGCTTGTTGAAAAAGCGTGCCCCAGTTTCGTATCGAGGCGGGAATTGAGGCTGAATGTGGCTACATTGAAAATATGTAAGGTCTACTACATAATCAAGTTACCTGAATTGACTTTTTCAATAAAAGTTTTAAAATAAAACTGTTGTGTTATTTTCTTTAGGGCGACAACTTTATCGTTACATCCTGTAATACGAAGAATTATTCGTCATCTAAACAATTCACAATTGTAACCGTTTCTCTTGCTGTATCGATGCTAAAGAACCATAAAGAATTCTCTGTTAATACGAAATCAGCAAACGATATTATTTGCTAGTACCAGCAACAAAATAAAAAAAAAGACTTTCTTTTGACCTAAAAAAAAAGAAAACATTTTAAGTGGGAAATCTGTCACGCTTTTATTCTAGTTGTTAAGAAGGATTGGTTATTTTATCAGCTGATAATTGTGCCATTTGCCGAAAGCTGTTGATTAACTGAATGTCGCAGCTTTAATTGAAGTTGTAAAACGACACCTGTTTGCGATTCCAAATCCATATTTAACGTAATTACTTTTTTATTACTTATGTGTGTGCTTAACAATGGCGTATGTTAAACTACAGACTATTAAGAAAACCGGGTAGATATGCTGATGAAGCACGTGTTCTTACAGTAAAATATAAAGGCTATATGTATACAGAGGCACTCCTAAAAAATTACTGTTTGCTATTGAATTAATAACAAACTGTTCTACTTATCATCGATTAAGCCACAAATTTGCAGGTTATGTTTTCTTGTCAAGAAAACTTTTTTTCGTATATTTAGGGAGCCAATCCAATTTGATTAAATAAGTTTAAGATAAAATGATTCCTTTCTCTTTATAAAAAAGATAACGTATATTTTGGCGTATAAGACGACCGGGAGATAAGACAAGGTACAAAATTGGAGCAAATTTTAATAAATTTATCATATGTTTATTGTATAAGACGATGGCTAAATCACAAAATCATGTTTGTTTAGCTTAGACTATAGATTGCAACAACCGGTATCTTATGGAATATTGGTGTTAAAGATGATTTTTTAAACATTAATGGTCGTCTTATACGCCGAAATATAAATATACGGTATGTATGTTTCTTTTAACTGATGAAGTGTATTTGAGTCAAATGTATATGAGATTATTACGTTTTTTTAAATTTATTTGGGGTTTAAATTTATCCGGTTGTTACTGTAAGAGATGACAGGTAATAATTTGCATTAAGTTCTTTCCACAAAAACTTAACTTAGGATAGAAGCCAACTTTGGGTGGTTCTTGTCGTAATCTCCAGTGTCTTTGTAGATAGAATGCTGATTAGATAAATATCGGAGAAACCAATATCAATAAAATAACCATTGGATTCATACGATATGATCATGATTATATGGGTATTTTTAATATATTCATTACACGTTCACTTTTTACGGCTCACATAAACACCCACTGATACAAATATAAATGCAGAGGTATATATATAATCAGTAATTTTGCAGCAGGCGTTTGTTATTTTATATTAATTGTATTCCTATTTTTCCGGGTTTGTTTGTTTTGAAATTCGTCTGCATCTGTTATTTTGCTCGGCCTCTCCGGTGACTGCCGGTCAAGCCCGAATAATAATTGACAAAAATCCCGAAGATCTGGGTCAATTCATGCAAGAGTATTAAAATTATAAGAATTTTCATTATACAGGTCTGCCGATAAAAAGAGCGCTTCTTCATTATTGTAATGAAATCGGCCATCCGAAAAGTTGATATTTAATTTGAAAAAATACATAATAACTCCTTACATTTTTCGTCAGTCACAATAAAAACCAAAGTAATATACCTAATTGTTATGTCACAATTATTTCGATCTTCACTGATTACACCAATAAATATTTTCGGCTATCTTTACGTGACACGTGACGCAAGCACAAGGGAAATAGCTAATTTTTTAAATTTCTTCGCAAACTATTTTCTTTATTAATTAATTCCTATCGCATCTTTTTTTGTAAGTTTGGGATAGTTTCATTACTGCGACATGGCAATTCAGTTGATACTATTTGTTTCATTTGAAAATCAACATTTCAATTCCCAAGGTTTGCTACAAAAACAAAGAAGAACCGATATGTTTACGAATATGTTCATTAATTATATTTGAAAGCAATATTTTTCTCCAAAAACTGTGCGAAAATACGGATAATTATTCGGATATTTATTTGAATAAAAAAAACAACAGTTTGCCAAAGAATTTCCTTTATTTTAAACCTATCTTTCAACATTTTTACATTTTTCTTCTTTTTTCTTCTTTCTGAATTATCCTAGGTCTCTCACTTTGTTGGTTTATTCTTTAAACAGTTTCGTTTTCAATTTTTCTATTGATTTTTTTTTATAAAACACTATACTTTCATACAAAATGAAAATCAGCTACATTTTTAATTCACGAGATGTTCAAGTACGTGCTCACATACATGTCTATAGTAAATGTTTCCCCTCTTTACACCTCAGGAAGAACGGGCAGTGAACGAGCATTAATCTATATAAACAAATATACTATTTTAATTTAGGATATTGTACTTCAAAATTCGCCTAACATTTGCAATAACCATTGACAAGACTCAGGGACATTTTTCTTTTACATTCCTGTGACTTATATGTAGACTATAATTGCTGTCCACATAGACAAATATATGTTGCGCGTTCTACAGTGGGAAAATCAAATAATCTACACAGAAAAATATTGTGTATCCACAAATATTAAGTAATTAAACATACGAAACATATTTTGCATTTTTCGTTTTTTATCTTCCATTTAATCAAACTTAGCAACGCGTGGCTAATTACAAGTAATACATACGCACACACACACACACGTATATATATACATATATATATATAAATATATATATATATATATGAGAGAGAGATTTGTTGTTTTTTAAACGATAAATATGGGTAAATAGTGGCTTCGCCTCGAAGCTCATTTTTTATTTATTTAGAAAGTCGGCCATCATTTGTTTGGACCTATATAAAATTTTATTTTTATTATTTTTAAAACAGTAATCTACGTACACGCGTGTTTCAAGGCAACTACCTCTCATCAGCGTAGTTTGACTATTTCTAAGAATCAAACTCCAGACCACACACACACATATATATATATATATATATATATATATATATATATATATATATATATATATGAACATATAGTTATGTATTTAATTTAACGAAATAAAATAAAAAATGTATTCATTTAATTTTTTCTCACAGCATCATTATTTTAAAGTGCCATTTATTTTTAAATAAGATAATTTACTTACATTAGAAAATTCTTTTCCTCTCTATCCGTTTCAATTTTAAAGGTTAGATACAATATATAAATAAACTGGTGATAAAATATTATTTTATTTGTAAAAATTACAATGTTGTAAGCGTTATCGTAATCTAAAAAATGGAGGTTTCCTTCTAATCCCAAAAGAATTCTTAAATTTTTTGTTTGTTCAAGTGTAAATGTTTTATTTATTTATTTATTTTTACAACACAGTCAGCACTTATCAAGGCCCGGTGGCCATTCGAGAATAAAGATTAATGAGTGTACGGTAGTCAATAGGACACTGTCGTAGTAATCCTTTGTAGTTAAAATTTGGTAAATGAGTTCATTTATAGGAGACGGCTTGTCAAGGACTTGGATACAAGTAAAGCAAGGAAAGGGAAGAGAGTTCAATAAAACTGCAGTTCTTAGAAAGAAACTTTGTTCATGGAGTCCATGTTTAGGTTTAAGCGGTGATAACGAGAGAGGAAAATTATTGATAGTGATTTAAGCTGGAGGAGTAAAAAAAAACAAAAAAAAACATACATGGATATTGGTAAAAAGAGTAATTTAGTCGTATGCTTCTTGTCTTCCCGTATATGTGCGCATTCGTGTCACCCCCGATAACCAATACATTATGATTGAGATTGAGCGCACTGTTGCTGAGATGTCATTGTAGAAATTCAGGATCTCTTGGGCTAGTGTCGACAAAAATGTTGATATCAAACTGAGTGTTAGCGAAACTCCAAAGCCAACCTAAAAGCTGGCTTCTAGCTTGGCAACGGTATTAAGAAAATCATCGTTATTCTTTTCAAATAAGAACATGTCTAATCCATTGCGAATAATAATATTTCAGCAAAATATTCATAAAATAAATACAACAAAACTGCCCCTGCTACATTACTTTTTGTAGTAATTTTAATTAGACAATGATTATTCTCCATTTCCTTACTGCAAAAAAATGCCAGCTAAAGATTGTTCTAATCGCTAGCACTATGCTGCTTTAGGTTGGTTGGTTGGTTGGTTGGTTGGTTGTTTTTGTTTTACGGCATATCAACCCTTTTCGGGTTATTTAATGCCGAATCCGGTGATTTTGAATAAAATGTTTTTAATAGAATATATTTGTTTTTTGCAAGTCAGTTTCTATTTAACCCATAGTTGGGACCCTAACAGGTACTACCACTCCGGGTCAGAGTGGATCTGGGTGCAATGGCAATTAAAGGGTGGCTCCACACTCCCGAGAGCCCGCAAGCTGGGGCCTCACCATCGGATATAGTTTAAGGTCATATCCAGGACCATGCTGCTTTAGGAGTGTATTTATCTAAAATTGTACTTTTTTTATAGACTGGACAATATAATTTGATTTTGGAACATTTCATTTTAAAATAGGTAAACCTGTAATTGTTTACCTGGGCGTATGGGTGTGAATCAGCAATGACCATTAAATATGTGTAAAAAGTAATCACCTAATACGTACATGAACTACAATAGTCTGTTGTTAAAAAGACAAAAAAAATACAGGCCTAATTATAACATGTATGGTTTGTAAAACTGGCATTTCGGCTGGTGGAAAACGACTGATGGCAGGTCACCAGTGTAAACTATGCAAAGTTATTCATTTGCCGCCTTGAAGCCGTTTTTAATGTCGACGAGGATGTTTATGATGTTATAACTACATTAATTAACAGACATCTCCATTGTTTCTTACACCAATCACTAATTGCATCCAAATTACCATGAGAACGAGGCTGATATTATCTTTGATAATTGCTGCATAGTTTGCAATTCGATATATACTGAAATGGTTTCCCTATTAACCGGTGTAGAGTAATCATCACACAGTAATTCTATATTTTTAAATCTCTCTCTCTCTCTCTCTCTCTCTCTCTCTCTCTCTCTATTCTGGAGAATCGCAAGCAGAAACACACACACACACGCATATATATATATATATATATATATATATATATATATATATACATATACACACACACACACACACACATATATATATATATATATAAGAGGCAGAGAGCATTAATTAGTAAATTTTAAAATTACTGAAAAAAATGTTATATTTGCAAAATAACTTTTTATGCCAAAGAGGGTGACACAATATCAGATATAATCTATATATATGAAATTTATAAAGTTATATATATATATATATATATATATATATACATATATATACACACACACACACATATATATATATATATATACATGGTTGATTGCAACGTCTTGTCAGGCAAGTGCCACTCCCTCAGACACTTTAAGTCTATGAGCCCAAAAATGACTTCCATCTCCACAGGACCATTTAATAGACAAATGCCTGAGTGAGTATCTATACACAGATGATGTATCTCTCTCTCTCTCTCCCTCTCGGTTCAAAATGTTGAGATCTAGCAAAAGCAAGAGCAAGATAGCCAGCAACAAGTAAAACTACAGACCAGCTTTATACGGGTACTGGTCTCCCGCTTTATGTTTTTTTGTTAAACCAGAGATTTGCTTCTCCTAGAAAGGTCGCCTTCACCATGGCTTATGGAAGCACACTCCACCCCAACACGCACATACATACACACAAACACACACGGTGCTAGTTGACGGTTGACCTCGAAAAACGGTTTATTCGCCCTTTGGAAGACTAGCCACCCTCCTCACAAAACAAGTCTGATGGGGGAACCAGTTTAGTCGCCGGTGACCCGACCATGAGACAGGTAGTACTGGTTTACATGGTACCAGTAGCATATGACATTACCTTATTTTTCTTTATGTTAATGTAGTTATATCTTGCTACGATATGTAGATAGTTTCGATCATTATTGATCTCATCAGGCAAGAAAATTGAAAATAGAAACGTTTGAAGAACATTTTGAATCTTATATATGTATATATATATATATATATGTATATATGATATATATATATGTCTGTGTGTTATATATATATATGATATATATATATATGTCTGTGTTTATATATATACTCTATGTCATTGTTTTAGTAACCCATGAAGTGTGACGAGGTTAATACAAAAGTGTTCAACGCAAAGTAGAGCAGGGTATACACTTGTTTTTTTGTTTTGTTTTTTACATAAGCAGTAATACATTACTACATTGTTATGGACATGTTTTGGTCAAGTAGTTACAAGTGACAACAGACCTCATGCTCATGACTGTGTAGCAACGTATTACTGCTTATGTAAGAACAAATAAAGAGTATATATATATATATATATATATATATATATATATATATATATATATAGTAAGTTATTAAAAAAATATGGAAATTAAACTACACAGAATATCCGCGTTCATCCACGCTAGGATTCATCAGGCTTATGTTAGCGTGGATGAACCGCGGAAAAAGTCTATGTAGCTTAATTGCCATATATATTTTATAACTTACTACCTAGGTCTACCTACGTATTGAGCACTGTTGAAGTAAATACTTAATGTTTACGCATAAATTTATACTTTCATATATTAATTTATGTGATTAAATTAAGTAATCATATATGTATATATATATATATATATATATATATATATATATATATATATATATATATATATATATACAGTGTATCTAAAAAGCAACCAAAGGTTTTTGAACTTAAATAGATTCTTATTCTTGATGATATCTTTCTATTTTTTTAATAAACATATTAACTGTTGTTAGAACCACCCTCCAAATGGACTAATCCCTCGTCCATATAAATTTTACGCCTGACGATCCCAGGCGGGGATCTAATTCCAGAGTGACTCTCCCATGTTCGGTGAATTACCTACACTGTTCGTTTGTAACCTTTACTTTGTAACTTTTCAGTTTTTAATGTAATAGATGTTTAAACTGTTCTCCTTTCTTCTGTTCTTGTTTGAGGCTACTTGCGAGCCATAACATTAACATGTGGTGAAATTACTTGAAAACAAATACAAAATTCAAACAATCTTCATTTATGAAAAGAAACATGTTTTAAATGTTGCCCATTTACAGCTTCGCATATTTGTGCTCTTTCTTAAACATTATTCGTTACAGATTGTAGAATTTTAGGATTGCGTTTAACTCCCTTATTTCGTTCTTGATGTTTTCTTTCAATGTTTGCTTTGTTTGCGGTCTGATGTTTCGAGGTCTCTATTAAACAACTCTGTCAATTTTTAGTATACAAACCCGAGATTTGATATAAGGGGTATTGAGATTTGAATAAAACTGTTTAATTCGTTTTCGACCCGAAATTTTAGACCTTTCAAATCCCTTCCAAACTCCTCCATCAATTAAGGGTCTAAACACCTGAAATTTTAGATGTAGGTTTCTTGGACACGCATCAAACTTTTTAATTTGATTTAGGTCCAAAACAATATATGTTTAGAGGTCAAATCTGGATCAAAGTATAAAAAAATTTAACTCTACAGTCCCTACCAAATTACTCAGCCAATTGTTAGTCTAAACATTTGAAATTTTACATAACGCGTTTTCAGACATAGTGCAAGCTTAATAATAGTCGTTGTTACGAGAATTTAGCTGCCAATAGTCACAGTTCAAAATATTTCACCTTATCAAACTATTCAGCTAATTATGGCTTTAAATATTTGAAATTTTACATAAACGATATTTAGATATGCAGCAAGATTTGTAATTTTCGGGTGAAAGTTTGCCTGCTAAGAGGTCAAAGTTGGAAAAGTTAATCTTTACAGACTCTATCAAACTCCTCCGCCAATTTCGGGTCTAAACACTTGAAATGTTAGATGTAGGTTACCTGGACATGAATCACACTTTTAATATATGCATATATATATATATATATATATATATATATATATATATATATATATATATATATAATATATATATATATGGAAGTTTTAAAGGCCAAAAGCAATGCGGAAAGGGCCGGAATCATGAGAGTAAAGAAAAGAAAAACAAACAAACAAATAGACCGGTTTGTTTGAGTATATATATATTATATATATATATATAATATATATATATATATATATATATATATATATATATATATATATATATATATATATATATATATATACTATTGCATAGTAAGTTATGAACAGTACATAGGGCCCAAGCAAAGCCGGGCTGAACTGTAATATATATATATATATATATATAATATATATATATATATATATATATATATATATATGTATTTTGCAAAACTGGTAATTAGTAAAAACATGAAGAGAGTGTTCAGTACTATTGCAGAGAAAATATGTTTTTATTTTTTATTTTATTTATTCATTTATTTTTATTTTATTACCGTTGTATCTGTTTGGTCACGCAACAACACACACACCACACACACACACATATATATATATATATATATATATATATATATATGTATGTGTGTGTGTGTGTGTGTATATGTATGTATATAAAACTACGTGGTTTGCCGTCGTCGTACAAATCAGCGTAGCGGAATCGTACAAGAATCGAACTCGAAATCCGAGTCTAGCACTTTGCGATTGAGCCAATTACCGCTATTTATACATATGCAGCAATTTAATTTGTCATTTATTTGTTTATTTTGCCTGCGGTACTTTTTCATCAAAGTGTTTTGCCTTAATGCTAATTAGGGGTAATATTTTCTTTAGTCATGAAGGATCCCCTACATATATATTTTTTTCTTTATGTAAATATTGTTATTTTTGCTACGATATGTAGACAGTTTCGATCATTATCTATCTCATCAGGTAAGAACATTTAAAACTAAAACGCTTTAAGAGCATTTTGAATTTTAGAGGAGAAAAATATATTTTGCCATGTCTGTCATGAGGCACAATAACGTTGACACACCGGTTCTCGCCAGATCACCGAAGTTAAGCAACTTTGAGCCTGGCCAGTACCAGATATGTGACGATTTGGAAAGGCTAGGCGCTATATGTAACTTCTGGAAAGGTTGGACGTGGGGCAGCACCCTCACCCTGTAAAAAAACTACTCGCTACAAAAACATCTACAAAATTTGTTGATGGCCTATGCCCCTCCAGGGGCTCCAGGGTTATGAACATGAGGCATGGCTAATGCTCTTATGAATTTAAATTAAAAATTGGAAGTCAAAATCTTAACTGCTGCTAGATACGGATGGGGGTTTATATAGATAATTTTGAGGGGGGAAATATAAAAGATTAAAGGAAGTTATGAGAAAGGAAATGATAAATATGGATATAGAGGGAGGGGGTTGTGAATTCGTTTTGGGGAAAATGAGGAAAGGGGGAGAGGAGGAGTAAAAAGAGGTAGTACGTCAGAATACAGTTGACACATAACAAGGAGGAGATCATAAAGCTATATTTCATATTTCAGGCAATTTAAAAAAGTCTAGACCGTGGAAGGAAGTTCAACTAATTTGGGTCATATTGTCTATCTATTAAACCCGAAGGTTGTCGCTCAAATTTTTTTAAGTTTAAAATTTTATTTTTTTATTATAAATTATTTCTATTGTTCTGAGGTAAATGTTAACGTTTTTTAATATAAGATCAGATCTAAAATCTTTAGGAGCTAAATTTGACTTCATTTTTTTATGTACTACATGAATAAGTAAATAAAAATTTAAAACAATATGTATGTTTATATATATATATATATAAATATATATATATGTATATATATATATACTAAATTTACTCACATAAAATAATTATAAAAAAGTATAAATTTATGCGTAAACATTAAGTATTTACTTCAAAAGTTCTCAATACGTAGGTAGAGCTAGTTAGTAATTTACTTTAAAATATATAAAATATATATGGCGATTAAGCTACACTGAATATTTCGCGTTTCTTCCACTGTAGGATTCTTAAGGCATATGCGCATAAGCCTGAAGAATCCTACAGTGGATGAAACGCGGAATATTCAGTGTAGCTTAATCGCCATATATATATTTTATAAATTACTATATATATATATATATATATATATATATATATATATATATATATTTCGATACTTTTTGAATGAACTCAATTATATATACGAAAGTGCATTTTATAATTAAATTCATTCAAAAAGTATCACAAAAAAATCACATAACATCTACATAAACAAAACGTGGTACATTCAGTCGGTCTAGGTAGCCTAGGGGTAGGGGGTAACGCTTCTTACCATGAGACCCTGATTTCGAATTTCGCGAGATTTAGCCAATCTGATGAGTCTCCGTGGATAATATATTTGAAAAATAATACATATACCGCGTCCCAGTTTAGGTGTACCAAAATTGGTTAAAAGGAAAATTATTCTAAACTTGCATTTAGGTAAAAAGTTTTATTTTTCAACTGTAAACAATGCTATTATTTGATGAAAGCCTAAAGACGTTATTCCTTCTTCTCTTAAACTACATTTAATTAATAGTCTACCATTAATGACTAAACCTGCATTATATATATATATATATATATATATATATATATATATATAAAACTAGCATTTCAGCCCCGCGTTCCCCTGGTGTCTGGAGGTGTATGTTGAGCAAACAAAAAAAAAACAAAATCAAAAACAAAACAAAACAAAATGCGGTCAATTTGTAAAAATTTAACCCCTATTATTACCATTTAACATTTATTGTGTTGGGTTCAAATCAAGTTATTAAGTTAGATCCATGTTCAAGGAATCTATATCTAAAAATGTTTAGACCCAAAATTGGCGGAGGAGTTTGGTAGAGTTCTCAAACATCAAGTCGTTGAACTTTGACCCCCTAACAGCCAAATTTCTGGCTGAAAACTAATCACAAAGATTTTCCCAAATCTCAGTACCCTGTATATCAAATTTCGAGTCTGTAGACATAAAATTGACAGAATTATTGCGTTGGAAAATGTACACAGACAGGCACACACAGACACGTTCACTTTTATATATATATATATATATATATATATATATATATATATATATATATATATATATATATGTTAGCATTGGGACGATTATCGGAATCGAGAAACGGAAAAATCGGAGCTTTTTGTGGTATCGGCGTCAGTGTCGGAATCGAAAAACTTTGAGTCTATTTTCTGACGCCAACATCGATTTTTAAATTATCTTTTTTATTTGATTTTGGTTTAAGAAACATCTTCCACCGCTTGTGGTGATAATAAAATAATAAGTATCTATTGATTTAAACTTCAAGTAAAACTAAAATCTCTAGATCGCCCGTCTCACAAGTGTGTTTTCACGGTTGAGAAAATTTAAGATGTGTTTTCACAGTAAACGAGACAAAATACCACTTTTATGGTTAAATATTTAGAGATTTATTGAGGATCCGAATCGGAATCGGTAATTGTATCATAATCGGTAATTGTATCGGTATCGGTAAAAATATTGAAATCGTCCCATCAATAATATATATATATGTGTGTGTATATATATAGGTCAGGTCATGTCATATGCTACTGGTACCATGTAACCCAGTCGTCATGGTCAGTTCACCGGCGACTAAACTGGTTCCCCCACCAGACTTGTGTGGTGAGGAGGACGGTTAGTCTCTCTGAAGGATTAAAAACAAGACCTTCCAAAGGGCGAATGTGTGTGTGTGTATATGTGTATTGGGGTAGAGAGGGAACCGTAAGCCGTGGTGAAGGCAACCTTTCCAGGAGTAGCAAATCTCTGATTTAAAAAACCATAAAACGGAAGACCAGCACCCGCATTAAGCTGGTCTGCAGTTTAATTTGTTGCTGGCTATCTTGCTCTTGCTTGTTGCTAGATCTCAACATTTTGAACCGAGAGAGAAACTTAGCTGTCGTACAAAGCTAAGACTCTGTAACATCATATTTGTATAGATACTCCCTCAGACATTTGGGCTCATGGATTTTAAATGTCTAAGGGAGTGGCACTCGTCTGACAAGACGTTGCAATCATCATATATATATATATATATATATATATGTGTGTGTGTGTGTGTGTGTGTGTGTGTGTGGGTGTGTGTGTGTATATGTGTGTGTTTGTGTGTTCCAATATCAATAGTGGTTATTAATAATTAGTGGATTTTCTATTATTTGAAATAGGCGCTCGACCGGCGCTTACATTGTATCGGACATTAAAACTTTGTTTCCACATCTGAATACATGCTAGGAATTACAATCTACAGCACGCATAAAAAGAAAAATGAAAACAAACTTACATTATTCTGGTGAAGATAATTTTATGAATCAAAAATCTGGTTTAAATAAATAAATATTTGTATTTATTAAAAAGACTCAGTTTGGTCTTTTAAAACCGTTAAATTTGTAATATATATATATATATATATATATATATATATATATATATATATATATATATAATTTATTAAAGTACAATAAAATATTTAAGTGTTTATAAAATATTTACAATTTCAAAATGAAATAAATTATAATGATCAATTTTGTACTTTCCTGAAATCAATAAAAGTTTGTGTTTTTCAAACGATCATTTTAATGAAGCATCTCTCTAATATATATATATATATATATATATATATATATATATATATATATATATATATATATGTGTGTGTGTGTGTGTGTGTGTGCAGGTGTGTGTGTCTGTGTGCGTTTATAAGGGCGTGTCCAGTGTGTCGTATGTATATATATATATATATATATATATGTATATATATTATTAATTAATTATTATAGTAAAAAATAATTATATATATATATATATTTATGTTATATATATGTATATATATATATATATATTTATGTTATATATATGTATATATATATTTATGTTATATATATGTTTATATATTTATATATATATATATATATCAATGTTAATTTTCATGAGGGTAAAGAGGCTTAGCGCTGATAAAATTTTCTGATAATTTTTAATTTTTTTTCAACAATTAATTCATAAATTTTGCGTTTGATGTCACTATCTAAACTAATCTTTTTAATTATAATTAATAATTGGTTCAGTCAATGAAAAGTCTCCATCAGTTTGGAAACAAGATTATATTTTTATCGACTTTAATACTTGGAGTTATTCCATATCTTTTATGTGTGCGACATTACGTTTATATTTCACAAATAAATTCGTAAATATTTCAATGGTTAAGTTGAATAGTAGCGCAGCTAGGTTAGGTGTTGTGCCCCAAGATATTTTGCTGCAATTACATTTAAATTATTATATGTAAGTAGTATCACCGATACGACGAAGTGGGACGGGAATACTAAAGACAAGCTACCCGTTTGAATATTAAAGTAATATTTTTTTAGCAAAACTGACTTTTACAATACAACTATCATGGAACCTATTAATTAATGCTTTCAACCACTGTATAGCTTCATTAGATAATTGGTCAATACGAGTTCCTGTAATCTTTCCCGCGCTTTTTAAAATGTTATAGACGATTTTTTTTTCTGTATGGTCAATAAAATGTTTAGCAAGGATTAAATTTTTCATGAATAATAAATTTTGAAACTTGTGCCTTTCAGTTTTTTATTAATTTTTTTTCTTTTATTGAGGACTAGCGAGTGGTACCCGGCGTTGCTCGGGTCTTTGGGGGGGGGTTAAAAAAGTAAGTATGAGGATCGAACCCGAACCATTGAGGCAAAGTTGTAAATAAAAGTGTGAAAAAAAAAAAAAACATGCGATGTTAACCATTGCCCCAGGGCGAGATGCTAGCGGAAACACGTTTGAATTTATTTAAGTAGTTGGATTTAGCAGGTGCTCGTTTTAATGAGTAATGAGGTCAAGTTTGACTGCGGAATAGTATTCATTTACTGCTGAACGCTTTTTCCCGCCCCCAAGATCTTATAGGAAAAAGACTGACCCACATGCGGCGAGCGACAAATATTGAATATTTATTTTCCCGAAATCGAGCAAATTAAATAGACAGGCGAGCTTCGTTGTTAACTGTGAGATATTACGATTTATATGTGATATAAAAAGTTTTAAAAAGTTGTGAACCGACCGACCGCTTCTCTGAAAGAAGCCTTTTGTAGACACACAGAGAAAGCGAACACACATACATACATTTTCGCTTTTATATTTATAGATGTTTACTTGGAACGAGGGTAATACATCATACACGCTTTCACCAAAAAAAATATTGTGTAACTTTTTAGTAAAAGCAAATCCAAACACACTAAATAAACACAATAAAACATGACCTCTTTGAAAATTTATTAAATTAAAATTATCTCATAAATCTAAAGGAGTGTTAAAAAAAAACTCTCCAAAGAGGACAAAATATTAAGTAAAGAAGATTGTTAAGAAAGTTGAAACTATTAATTTGATATTTAATATGCTTATATACCACAACTTTAATATTCTTATATATCACAACTTTAATATGCTTATATACCACAAATTTAATATGCTTATATACCACAACTTTAATATGATACTTAACCCCAACTTTAATATGATACTTAACCAAAACTTTAATATGATTATATAACAAAACTTTAATATGATTATATATCACAACTTTAATATGATACTTAACCACAACTTTAAAATGATACATACCCACAACTTAAATATGATACTTAACCATAACTTTAATATGATACTTAATATGATACATAACCACAACTTTACTATTATACTTAACCACAACTTCAATATGATACTTAATATGATACATAACCACAACTTTACTATTATACTTAACCACAACTTTAATATGATACTTAATATGATACATAACCACAACTTTACTATTATATTTAACCACAACTTTAATATGATACTTACTATGATACATAACCACAACTTTAATATGATAATTAACCACAACTTAAATATAATATATAACCACAGCTTTAATATGATAAATACCCACAACTTTAATATGATACATAACCACGTCTTTAAGATGATAGTTTACCACAACTTTAATATGATACTTAAGCACAACTTTAATATGATACTCATCCAAAACTTTAATATGATACTTAACTACAAATTTAATATGATACCTAACCATAACTTTAATATGATACTTAACCATAACTTTAATATGATACTTAACCACAGCTTTAATATGATACTTAACCATAACTTTAATATGATACTTAACCACAGTTTTAATATGATACTTAACCATAACTTTAATATGATACTTAACTATAACTTTAATATGATACTTAAACATAACTTTAATATGATACTTAAACATAACTTTAATATGATACTTAACTAATTTGAGACATCCTTGAATAAACAACGATGACACATGACACATATTTCATTACATATTGCGTTTTATTTTTTACTACCAATAAAATAATATAAAGATAATACGGTTTATATGCATGTTTCTTTTCATTTATTGAAGATTCCAACTTGAGACAAATGTTAAAAAAATCCAAGAAATGTTTTTGGAAAATGTTAATGTTTCGCGTAACTTTTCATAGAAAAAGCAAAACACACAAACTTAACACAATGGCACACAAATTTATTTATCTGAAAACTTATTAACGTACAATAAAATATTTAAGTGTTTATAAAATAATTACAATTAGGAAATGAATTATAAGAATCAATTTCGAAATGAATTATGAGAATCAATTTCGAAATGAATTAAGAATCAATTTCGAAATGAATTATAACAATCAATTTCGAAATGAATTATAAGAATCAATTTCGAAATGAATTATAACAATCAATTTCATACTTTTCTAAAATGAATAAAAATGTTTTTATGTATGTATGTATGTATGTATGTATATATATATATATATATATATATATATATATATATATATATCCTTTAATCACCACTAACTTTGACTAAAGATACATTACCTGAAATTACTTCTTTAAACTCCTCGGTCTAACGTTCACAGGGAACATGAGTTGGAACACATACATTGAAAACATTGCCGAGGCTGCTGCGAAGAAGATGGGCTCTCTCTACCGTGTTAGAAAGCTACTTACGCCTGAAAGTATCCTGTATCTCTACAAAAGCACCATTCGCCCATGTATGATGATCCCCAGCTGGCATCAATTGTGATGGATGGCTCTCGTCTGGGTGAGGACCCGTGTTTTGACAAGCTTCTGGGTTTGACCTTTACTCCTGATCTGAAATGGAACACGTACATCAAGTCTGTGGCCAAGGTCGCAGGAAAGATGGTGGGATCCTTCTACCGCTCCAGAAGATATCTCACTACTGATGCAATTCTCTATCTATATAAAAGCCAAGTACGGCCAAGGATGGAATACTGTTGCCATATCTGGGCAGGAGCTGCCAAAAACAGCCTATCATGCCTTGACAGAGTACAAAATAGACTTCGTGGTTTAGTGGGGGATGCCCTTTTCTCTACCCTGCAACCCCTCTCCCACAGAAGAGACGTTGCGAGCCTATTCTTGTTTTATCGTTATTTTCATGGCAGGTGCTCGTCTGAACTCCAATCCCTGGTCCCCCCTCGCCAATCTTTCACGAAAAACACCCGTCTAGCTGAATCCACTGTGAAAAATTTCCCCCACTCTATATCTGTGCCTAAATCAAAACGCGGATTTCATTAGCAAAGCTTCTTTCTTAGAACTGCACGCCTGTGGAACTCTGTTCCGTCTGCCTGCTTCCCTCCGGACTACAACTTAGATGTCTTCAAGTCTAATGTTAACAAATTCCTAATGAACCGCCCCCCTAATTAAACACTTCATAAAATCTCCTCACTAACGTGATGTACTTACAATAACCCTTATCCCTGAGTGGCTTCCGGGCCTTGATAAGTGGTGATCACTGTGTAAAAAAAAAAAAAAAAAAATGTATGGAGTAATGTTGTCACATCCGGACTAGTGCATCTACTACTAGTCTCTCGCTTCTGGACATGGTTCAAAAGAGAGTCGCCAACCTCATTGGTCTTAAACTGTCATCAAAGCTTCAACCTCTGTCCCATCGATGTAATGTAGCATCCCTCTGCCTGTTCTTAATGACAAATGTTTCAAGGAACTACATACTCTTGTACCCATTAGATATAAATATCCCCAACAAACTCGATAAGCAGTAAAATCCCACTCCTTCACAGTAGAGATCCCTAGATGTAAAAAATCCTTCTCCAATAATTTCTTTCCCAGAACTGCTAGACTTTGGAACTCCCTTCCGGGTTCCTACTTTCCCAACTATACTTACATACAGAAGTTCATATGTGATGTGAACGGACATCTCGCTGCTCAACTCCCTACAAATATCCCTGCAACTTATTTCCCCTACATCAAAGTGGCACTGTGCCTTGTTTAGAGACACGTCTGTAGCAGCAACGGCATTTCGACGTATGTAAATGATTTTCCGCGATTTTACGTCAAAGGAAAGGAATAGAAGGGCAAGAAAATGATTGAGACTTTTAATCATGGGGAAGCATTCACGCATGACAAACTGGAAAATACGTATCGAGACGGCAGAGTTTTTTTAACGTTATAGAAAACGCGAGGAACTGTAAAAAACAAGATGCTGGCGTGGTTTGGGCAGTACCGTTAATAAATGCCTTATGGGAAAACTGAAAAAACTAGAGTTAAATTTCCTGTTCGGACCTTTGCGACTGTCTCTGCGTACAATGTGTTAGAAAATGTAGCGACCACTTCACAGTGCTTCATTACTGATCATGAAACATATAAAAATATCAGGACAGATTTCAACGGTTCCGTAAACTTATCTATTTACTTTTCTATGTCAGTTTATCGATATCAACAAGTAAAAACAAAAAAATGCTAAGAATACATGACATACCACACGGGTTGGGAATGTTGAAACTATATTTGTATAAACAGATAATTACTTATAGTTAAACATGTTGTTTTCATTTCTACATATTATTTCAATGTCAGTAGAATCTTCTGACATTAGTCAGTAGACTAATTAAAAATAAAAACAGTTTTAAGAATGTATCATTCCCTTTCCATTGTCTGTCCCTAAAGTTACGTTTGATCGGTAAAAAATTGGGGCTCTTTTTGCCATTGACGGGAATCTAGGTTTCCAAACAGCAGACTCAGCACGGAGTTGTTCAACGTGACTAAACCAAGTATCGGAAAGGTGTTTAGATGTCACGTGTCTGGTCATGGAAGTAAATGGCGTAATAGGTTCTGTTAATTTAGATATATGCGGGCTAGTTGCAGAGTTAAAAGAAGTCTGAGACTGAAGTCCAGGTTACAAGTCGAGGAGAGACAGTCCGAATCTGTGGACAGTTGTGTCCATAGCGGCAAGCCTTTGGACCTGAACGCAAAGGAAGTAGAACAGAAAAGCGTCTTCTAATATGGAAAGCATCCAGAGAAAAAACTTGAAAATACAACCAACGTTATTAGTCAATTCCTTGAAAGATTTTCAATTTCAGCTTGGCCAATTTACAGAACAAAACACGGAAGAATGGTCGTATGTTTTTCAATTGGCAAGATCACCACAAGTGCTGATCTGGACTTGCGCTAGTTTTTCTGTTAGTGATTATTTATAGCGGTAGTCTCCGCCCCCCCCCAATATTCTAAAAAACAATAACAAAAAAAAACAAAAAAACAAAAAAAAGATCACTAAAAAAAGTGCAAAGTATAAGCAAAAATAGTAATAATAAAAAAAAAAACACGCAAAAATTCTTTCCTTTCTTTTCAGATTATTAACCTGAGATAATAATAGCTCCCTCGAACATGCTGCGTACAACATCGGAGCCGGTGCGTGTTTTTTTATGGGGGCCTCATTCGTGTACGTCAGTCGTTGTTGTATATTTTGAACTCATCCACTCCTTAAAGCATTAAAAAAACACCAAGAAATCTTTCTAGACTGATGTAATTCTTATTTTTGGTCAAATCCTAATAATTTCATGAAATAAATCGTCAACAAGAAGAATTACAGATTAACTCCCCTTGTTTTAAGTATAAGAAGAATTACGTCCCTTGCTTTAATCCAAAACAAGTCGCTGTTGTCAAATAAAATTGACTTATTAGCAAATAAAACAATTTCATACAAAACTACTGGTGTTATAAATGTTTGAATAACATAGAAATGTCGATTTTTAGGATAAAAAAAATTTAATAATTGTAATTATAATTAATTATTCTTGATTTGTTATAAAAAATGCTAACAATATAGCGCACTATGTGGTCATAGCAAGTATGTATATATGTCACGTACCTCCCGATGAATTGGCAACAATCGCTCGTTGTCTCTTGCCGTTTGGCACTCAGTCGTTCATTGTATTTCTGGGCAGAATTTTTATCAAGATATTCCGAGAGGCCTCTCTTTTTTTTTAAACTGTGGCGGCTGTAGCACTTTTATAGCACGACGCCCGAAATAAAAACAAAAGAAATTCTATTATTTATTAATTACGATCTGCAATCTGTTGTGGGAGTCTACGATGGTCTGACTATATTAAAGACGATTCCATTCTCATGGTTTAATGCATTAAATGGTAGAAGGAAAACATCCCGGTATATATCAGCGAAAGAATGCAGATTTATTTACATCAATTCACATGAGAAATATAAAGGATATAGATAGAAAGAATAAGAGTTCGTTGAGAAATGAGTAATGTTAGTTGATAAGAGGCTGACGGGTTAGTCAGGTAAGCTGGTTGGTAGCCATGCACCAACCAGAAGTGACTCTTCGTTACATGTTGACTGCTCGAGAGTTGAGCGGAAAAAAGAAAGAGATAAAAGTGAAAAAGGAAGTGACGTGGCTGTGTCGCTCTCCGGTTGTCAGAGTTAAAGGGCAACAATCGGATTAGCCTGGCACTACTATTTTGTGTCTGTGTGTCCATTGGCTGGGAATTGACATTCCCACAAATCTAACAACTTTTCATTTTGATTGTTCCCCTCAAAAATAAAATCATTTGTTAATTTTATGTAAACGAAAGCGATTAAGCTGTTTTTCTATACTTTATATATATATATATATATATATATATATATATATATATATATATATATATATATATATATATATAAATATATATATATATTATCTGGGGTAAACAGTTACATATGGTCGCTACAAATAGCCATCTGTTTCAGTCAAAGAGACTTCATCAAGCGACCGAGAACCTCTCGACGCCAAAAAGAACAATAAGAAAACAAAAGAAATTCTTTCATTTTTCTTTTTGGCGCCGAGAGGTTCCAGGTCGCCTGATGAAGACTCTTTGACTGAAGCAGATAGCTATTTGTACGACCATATATAACTGTTTACCACAGATAATAAAAAAATATATTTTGCTCTTTTTATTGAGCACTATTTAACAATCTCGTTGTCTTCATTAGTTCTAACTTTTGAACACCTCAAACCTGAATATCTATCTATCTATCTATCTATCTATCTATATATATATATATATATATATATATATATATATATGCATATATGTATATATATATGTATATATATGTATATATATATTTATTGTGTCTTTATTTTTTTTTCTTGTCTCGCGAACTAATCTCTTGTCTTAAGATGGAATTAGTCCCCCCTCAAATAAGCAAAACACTGCCAAATTTGTTATATTCCAACCGACATACAATTAACGGCAATGCTCTGAACAAATGCAAATACCTTAACTTACACCTTTTGAACTATTAAAACTGTTATTCTTAACTTGAAGACGCGACGGCTCTTCTAAGCTAAATTAAAGAACCAAACCAACTGATTGAAATGCTTTGGCAAAGTAAATTTCTGAATTTATCACAAACGGGGATTTATGTTTCCTACGATAGAGGATAAAATAACTTTGTTTAAGTAGTCAATTGGCATTTGGGTCAAGATCAAAGTGTAGTATCTATCTTCAGATGCTACTCATTAATTTGTTGTTCTCTGTTTGTGGAGGAGAAATCATTCACGATTGAGATACTTTTTATTTTTTGTTCCTTTTCTCCACGTTAAAAAAACGACCCTGGTGTTTAACTCTGTCCCGTGGGGAGGCACTGTAAATAGGTACAATTACTATATGCTCGTTTGGATTAAAATATAACCTTCTTGCGCTCTATATCAAATCAATGAAGATAGCTTATATTTTACTTTCAATGATATTTATAATTGAAATGTACATTGTACTTAGTTATATCACTAGTATTTTTTGTGAATAGATAATGAATCTTTTGTGCCTGACATAAATGCCTGTATTGAACTGCGAACCATGACTCACCATGTACTAATTGTTTCCCTCATAACTGTACACACACCACTGTTGACTGGATACGTATATTCAATAGACGCTTGACCTCGAAGACGATTGTCTTTGTCTGTTTTGCATGTAAAATAATTTTTTTAAACAATATTTGAAACTCTATATTCTGTGTAACTCTAATATATTCTGTAAACCAAATCCGCTCTCCTGAAAACTAACAATTTGCTCTACTTCCCAAGCTACCACTAAAACTCATACATAACATAGACCTTTGGGGTAGGGTGCATTTAACCCTCGCATGCTGACCACTTAGAAAGTCATTCCCACAAAACATCTATACATTTCTATCTCTAAGACATTCATTGGAGTATATTCTTATCCAGTCAGTCATAGTCTTTACTTTGATTAAAAGTGATCTACATTACATGGCAATTCTTTATCTGTCTTTTACTTAGATAGTTTTGTAATGATTAATACAAAAACTGAACCGATACTCTTTGTTATGCAAAATACAATTTCCTGATTTTAAAACGAAAGGTGAAGTTATCTTCCTTCATTAGAAGTGGTACTACACATAATATCTAAATTACCATATATAATATCTATATATTTGCATTTACTGAAAGTTTGCATATATATATGCATATATATTTACTTAGTTATACATACGGAATACCTATAGTTTATAATTTACTTCCAGTTATACATGTACTGTATACTGTATTGTACTTCAAATCATAAATGTCGTTACTTGTATCTATATTGAATATACATCTTAATCCTCTTGTCATCTTAAATATTCAGAGTTTAGGCACATAATTTTTATTTTAATTTATATCAAGTCATACTTTCACACGTTCTTCTATTCCTAAGCTAACATAAAAAGAATAAATAGAAAATTTTAAATAATATCTCAACCCATATATTAACTCCTCTCTTTCCAACCTGTTGCAAATATAGTTGCTGCCACTACATGAACTTTTACTCATCCCCTCTACCAGTAACAATCAAATAGCAATGTCCTTTAATCACTTTGAGGAGTGTAACTTTTCAACAGTTGTATAATATCGGGATGTTATAGTGCGATGTTGCGCATGGAAAGAGACCCTGCACTCATCTCCTGTGGGCTTCCTGATGCCACAATCCTAGTAGCTGACAGGTTTACTGATGGTTTACTTGTGTTGCATTTCTGATATCCTGCATAACTACTTGTTGAGCACCTCTTACCTTAACTGAAACTCTTAAAAAACAAAATGACATTACAATAAAAAGACTATGATTAAACCAGGCTTAAACACAAATAAAACCAACTTGCCTCCTCCTTTGGGGCTTGAATTTATGAAGACCCGCGGGCTTAGAAATAATTTAGATGATGTTGTATCATTTCTCCTAGCAAACACCTGGATATATTAGTACTAAGTGAGATTAACCTACACTCCTCCCTCCCCTCTAACTACTTTAACATGCTTGGATATATCCGACTCTTCCGAAAGAACTCTGGCAGATATATTCACGGACTTAACATTAGCTACTTTTATTTTCTCTACTGCTCTCCCTCGACACAGGACGTCACCCTAATAAACCAAGTCTCTGACAGCATAGATACAGCACTCTCCCTCGAAACTAGCGCTCAAGTGCATGCATTTGGTTACTTCAATGTTCACCACAGAAAATTGGCTTGGATTCTCTACATATATAGATGCAGCTGGTAGCACAGCACATAGCTACTAATTCACAGATGGTTAGTTTCCAACCCGTTTCCCAGACAAGCAAGGACAACATGCATCACTTCTAGATCTGCTTCTGACCAGAGTTCTCGATGATTTTATAACGAATGCCCACAACCCACTTGGGTCGGCTGATCATGCTGTGATAATGGTGTAAATCGCCCTAAACTGTAGACCAAAAACTGAAGAACTATTGCTCCATCAACGAGATATTACCGGATTACAAACTAACCCAGTAACATTAACTCCCCACACAGGGTCGCAGACATACCTGGATTAGGACCCAGGAACAGGGAAAACCCCTCGGTACTGATGGACCCGTAGATCTTCCCAGGTTATCCGTCTAGGAGAAGGTAAACTCTGAAGCTAAACCTAAGAGGAGGGAGGGGGAGCCCCTTTCAGTCCTGGACGACAACCTTCCTAGAGATGGTAACTCAAACAAATTACCGGTTTGCAAACCTTAACTTCTTAAGGAGTAGATAAGCTCTGTCTATCGCCTGGCGTCCATACTCCTTTGCCTATTGGCCAGGCCCAGACGTACTATTACAGGAATTCGACAGAAAAACTCACTGGTAGATCTTGTTTCCTGACTAGGGCAATGAACGCCGTTTCCCATCCTTCCGCCACATCCCATCCCTCTAAACTGGGCACTTGGGAGTTTATGAGTGCTATATATGCCAATGCAATTAGATTAGGATGAGCTTCGTCTGATAGGTTGAGGGTACCAGATTGCCAGTTCCTGGCTGATAGTGCAGGATCCGTAACTCTTTGGTAGCGCTTAGAGCGGCTACACCATCAACAGTTGTATAATCTCATCCCTGTGGGCTTCCTGATTCCATAATCCTATTAGTTGACAGGTTTACTGATGGTCTACTTGTGTTGCATTTCTGATATTCTGCATAACTACTTGTTGAGCACCTCTTACCTTCACTGAAACTCTTAAAAAACAAAATGACATTACAATAAAAAGACTATGATTAAACCAGGCTTAAACACAAATAAAACCAACTTGCCTCCTCCTTTGGGGCTTGCATTTATGAAGACCCGCGGGCTTAGAACTAATTTAGATGTATCATTTCTCCTAGCAAGCACCTCGGATATATTAGCACTAAGTGAGAATAACCTACACTCCTCCCTCCCTTCTAACTACTTTAACATGCTTGGACTCTGGCAGATATATTCACGGACTTGGAGTCTATATTCGAAAACACCCTCCCCTTGACTAGAGAAACAAAACTAGAATCAGATGATCATGCCTTTATGTGCTTTAGATTAACATGCACCATAACATTATTTATTTTTATTTTTTCTACTGCTCTCCCTCGACACAGGGCGTCACCCTAATAAACCAAGTCTCTGACAGCATAGATACAGCACCCTCCCTCGAAACTAGCTCACAAGTGCATGCATATGGTTACTTCAATGTTCACCACAAAAACTGGCTTAGATTCTCTACTTACATAGATGCAGCTGGTAGCACAGCACATAGCTTCTCATTCACAGATGGTTAGTTTCCAACCCGTTTCCCAGACAAGCAAGGACAACATGCATCACTTCTAGATCTGCTTCTGACCAGAATTCCTGATGATTTTATAACGAATGCCCACAGCCCACTTGGGACGGCTGATCATGCTGAGATAATTGTTGAAGTCGCCCTAAACTCTAGACCCAAAACCGAAGACCTATTGCTCCATCAACGAGATATTATAAAAAGGCTGACTGGGAAGCCATCAGGGGTCTCATCAGAGATGTCCCATGGGTAAATATCTTTTTTCTTCCTGCTGAACAATGCGCAAATGAGACCATTGAATTGAACACTGAAATGGTGCAAAGCGCCAATTGTAGCACATGTTCCTGCGCGGGAATGTTATAGCAAGCCCCAATTTCCCCAATCTTTTTCTTCTATTTGTGCAGCTGCCATTGCTTAAAGGTAGCATGCGTACCGCAGATTTAACCGACATAAGTCCAGTTCAAACAGACAGAAGTATATAGAATCTAGAAGTAATTGTAAGAAAGAAATAACGACAGCTAAGAAAGAATTTACTGAAACCACCCAAAAACGCATCGAAGCACAGAAATTACGAACCCGTGATATTTGGAAAATCTACAACAGTGTAGAAAATAATGGGCAATCAACAATTCCCCCACTATCCAACAATCATGAGGTTGTTTGCACGGCAACCGAGAAGGCTAGCATGCTTGCCAGTCGGTTTGCCTCCACCTCCACAAATTACATGTCCGATATTCTGCATAACCACTTGTTGAGCACCTCTGATCTAAACTGAAACTCTTAAAACCACCCCGTCCCTGACGTTTTTTTTCTGATAGACGTCACACTAGATGATCTGAAAATCACCCCTTCTCAGGTGCATGGTATCATAAAAAACGTTCACACTTCAAAAGAATGTCAACCTGATCTCATCCCGGCTGTGCTTTTAAAAAATTGCTCCGTCCATGTAGCTCCAGATCTCTCCAAACATTACAACTAATGCCTTAATGAATCTTGCTTTCCTGACTGCTGGAAAACTTTTTCTGTGGTACCAGTTTTGAAGAACTCTGGCGAAAGAACTGACCCATTAAATTATCGCTCCATTAGCCTCCTCCCAATTTTCGCCAACATTTTTGAGTCTATAATTAAGCAAGCTCTACTCTATCACCTTACAGATGCTAAACTCCTAACCGACCAACAATACTGATTAAGGCAAGCTCGTTCCACAGCATATATCCTAACTGCAATCTCTGAACGTATATACAATTCACTGGACAAAATAGGGGAGGGCATAGCGGTAGCTCTAGATATATCTAAGGCTTTTGACAGTGTATAGCATGAAGGTCTTCTCAGGAAAATCGGATCATACGGTATCATGGGACGAATACTTAACATAATTAAAGCCTTCTTCAGTGAGATAAAAATCCAGGTTGCCCTCGACGGTCGTGCATCTAAACAATATGATATAAACGCGGGAGTATCTCAAGGATCTATCCTTGAACCTCTAATATTCGTAATGTTCATAAATGATCTTCCTGACAAAATTGTTTCTGAGATGGGTACACATGCTGATGACACTACGCTCTATAACAGGCACGAAAGGAAAACAAATGAACACATATATAAGGAAATGGTAGAAACACTAGAGGATGCCCTCCAATCTGTAGTGGAATGTGGACAAAAATGGTTGGTCACATTCAATACTGCCAATACTAAACTGTATTCCTTCAATAATTACAAGGCACATTCTCTACCAGCAATAGCAGTGGCCAATGACTCATTAGCTGAAAGTACTCATTTCAAACTTCTCTGCCTAACGTTTACAGGGAACATTAATTGGAACAGTTATATTGAGAGCATTGCCAAGGCCGCTGCAAAGAAGGTAGGCTCTTTCTGCTGTGCTAGAAAATTACTAACGTCTGAAAGTATCCTGTACCTCTATAAGGCCACGATTCACCCATGTATGGAGTATTGTTTTCATATTTGGGCTGTTGCATCTGCTACTAGTCTCTCGCTCCTAGACAAGTTTCCAAAGAGAGTCGCCAATCTGATATGTCTTGAACTGTCATCTAAGCTTAAGCCATCGACGAAATGTAGCATCCCTTTTCCTGTTCTACAAGTATCTTACTGGTGTTTGCTCCGACTTGTTCACCTAGACGTAATTACCTGATTTATTTAAAATATAGATAATATGATTTTACGACAATAATTAAATATGATTTTTTCACAATATACAAAATATGATTTAACCACAATCTAGCAAGTATTAATGTACCACAATAGAGCAAATACGATTTTACTTATTTCATTTCCATGGTGCAACCAGATCAGGCTGTCGGAAGATAACTCCCTGACCCAAATGCACCTACATAAACACCTTTCTGTTTTTGTTTTTCTTTTTAATTATTTGCACAACTAAGTCATGTTTTGCGAAGCCCAAAACAAAAACAATAGTCTCCTTCCCTCCTCCCTCTTTTCTTTCTACACTCCCACTTCTCTACTGGCTCCTAACTTAAAGGTCTTGGATATGACCCTAAACTATATCCGATGGTGAGGTACAAGCTTGTGGGCTTTGGGGAGTGTGGAGCCACCCTTTAATTCCTATTGCTCCAAGGTCCACGCTGACCCGGAGTGGCACTACCTGATAGGGTCCTAACTATAGGTTAAATAGAAAGCGACTTGAAAAAAACAAATACATTCTATTAAAAAGATTTTCTTCCAAATCACTGGATTCGGCATTAAATAACCTGAAAAGCGTTGATATGCCGTAAAACAAAAACAACGAACCAACCTTATTTCATTACAAATTTTACCCACCACGCACCCTCTGAACTTATTATGCTCAGTCACACATACTTACACATATATACATTGGAACATTTTAACAGCTCTGAGCCCTATAAAGCAAATGGAGTGAAGAAAGCAGAAAATAATGGAGAAATGCATAAATGGTTTCACATTTCGTTTTTCATAGAAAATAACACAAACTGCTGAGAGCAATTAAGTTAATATTGCACCCTTTCGATGCGGGCGCCAATTTACACACGGTCAAAGGCATCCAATTAATTAAAGCGCAGTTGATTTTTCCTCCTCTTTATTGTAACTACCATCATCATAATCGGCAACGTAATGCTAGGTCCCTTAAGTATAGGGAATGACGCCAGCAACCACCACCAACACAAACCATTAATAAAGAGAAACAATATAAGCCAATGTACGCTGTAGAAATTGCAAATATGCCTTGAAAGCATTTCGAAATGTAGTTTAACTGACGGGCGTCGCTGTAGTTTATCAATAAATTAGGCACAGTTCAAAGCACAAGTTCATCAAATATGAAATATTATGTCTAGCTTCAAGTATATTAACAATAAATAAATAAATAAATAAATAAATAAAAATGAAAGAAACAGGTGAAAATAGTGTTAATTTATAAAAGTTATACTAACGATGCCAAATCGAAAAGAACGTCTTTAAAATAGCAGGGTTTCATAGATCTGTTTAACATTCTAATTTTAAACGAGACAATCATATTCTAGAGAGAAATGGTAAATGATTAAAGTAAAATATCCATCCATCCATAGATGCTTTTGTAGCGAGGGGTTCTTTTTACATGGTGAGGGTGCTGGCCCCACGCCCAACCTTCCCAGACGTGCCTAGCCTTCCCAAATGGTCACCCATCTGGTACTGGCCAAGCTCACCTTTGCTTAACTTCGGTGATCTGGCGAGAACCGGTGTGTCAACGTGATTGTTCCGTACAAAGTTAAATATGAACATCACATATTAGCAAAACAAAACAAAAAAAAAATAATAAATAAAATAAAATTAAAAACTTTTGATATCTATAATAATCCACGTTTCCCTCAGATTCGGAAACAGGAACACTTTCCAAAAATAGTTAAAACTCGCCGTATCGATGCTTCCATTCAGTCTCGAAAGACAAAGGATACCCCCTGTAGGAGCAGCTTCGCATGTGTTTGTGGGGCAAGGGTTGCACAGCCCCAACCACACCTCTCCGGAATTGGCACTGTTCTAGTCCAGTAGCAAGGAGAAGTCCAGGACGACTGGAAACAGTGCCGAAATAAGCGGAGAGCACGTACAGCACCTGAAAGTCCCAAATGGTCACCCATTTAATACTGACCAGGTTCAACGTTGCTTAACTTTGGTGATCCAGCAGGAACTGGTGTGTCGACGTGATTATGCTGTAATTACATGCGTACTACAATTAGTGTTACAACGTATTACAACGTAATTATCGCCATAATGGTAGATATATCGGCATTCTCACGAGAAACCTAAATCTCTTATGAAAGTCAACAGCAGCAGTATTATATCATGAATGTGAATGATCAAGCCATGGCGCGAGGTGACGGCACAACAGAGGAAAAGGGAAAAGTAAAAACGGCGAGAGGAAAAAATAGCTCATTGCAGGACAGAGATTTTGAACGGCGAGCCGACAGTGATGGACTTTTGAGCACGTGGCGGCATGACAGGATTTTTAAGCATATGTTTGTCTGCAAGAACTTGGAATAGAAGAAAAATAAGTGTTGAAATTTTAATACGCTGTATATCTGATACAGAGTATGATTAGCACAAAACCTATGAAAACAAACGAAGTTATAACTTTACCATAAGAGCTAAAACAAAATTTCATGCATATTGGTATTTAAAAAACGTAACATATGTGTTACACTCTTTGTTTTAATATTTTCCTCACTTTGTTTTCGAGGATGGGTCATTCTACCGGATACCAATCATTTTACAACCGAGAGATAATTTTAAGATTGTAACCGTTCTTTTAAGTGCTATTGTTTGTATTTCTTTTGCACTTGATTCACCGGGTATATTCGCAAGATAATTTTTAGATTTCATTTTCATTAGCCCGGTTGCTCATATAATGACTGGTATGATTGATACCTTTTTAAGATTCTAGTTTCTTTTCATGTCGTACATAAGTATTGACTTTTTCTTATTTTCTCCCTCTTTGCTCTGTTAAGGCCAGCATCATTAGGGACGCTTCTTTCAACTAGGGTTGCCACATTTTCTTTCTTGTCCAATACCACTATGTCAGACTATTTTCTGTATGTATTGGAATACGCCCGAACATGTACGTCTGTGAGATTTTAAGTGTAACATATACCATTAGTACGTCGATATTTCAAAGTTAGACCAAAATTGCAATCCGTCTGTCATGTGAATATATAATTTGTATTATCCAATTTATTTTCTAGTTCTTCTGCTAATATGACTATATATTTTTTGCTTCCAGTGATAATATACATATTTCCATAAAGTATAAACAAACTAAACCTGCTGCTATATTTGTTACTAGCGGGGGTACCCGGCGTTGCCCGAGTGTTTGTTTCCGGGACGGGGGGAGTTTTAAAAAATGTTATGGTAGGTAAGTAGGAAGGATCAAACCCGGAGTCATGAGTAAAAGTAGGAAAATAAAGTGTGAAAAAAAAAAAACATCTGCAACGTTAACAGTTCGGCCACCAAGAAAAGTCCATTCCAGTTGTTTAGGAAAAAAAAAAAAAACGACTACGGTAGGTCGACGCGAACGTGAAAATATAATGTGAATTGTCCAGCACGCTAACCACTACGCCACAGAGCACTGCAGCTTAGTTTAGTGATTTTAAATAACTTCACATGAAAGAACTACGAAGCCAAACCGGTGTTCTCTTCTCAACTGTTCCTTGTGAACGATCCCCAAATGGTGTTAAGTGGTGGAAGGGGGAGGAGGACTTTATAAGAGAGAAAATATTTTACCACTTCCATTGATCTTAACCGATTTTGGCCGTGACTTCTCAGCAGAAAAAGTATAGAAATCTAAGATTATCGAGGAATTTGAGAAACATTAAGCCTATAACACACCTCAGATATTGTTCTGCCGTTTGTGCATATTATATTTGCATGAAATATCTTGATTTTTAATCCTATTAAGGTCAAAATCAGACGGGAAAAAATGAGTTCATTTTATTTATATAGAGAAGATTACAATTTTTACAGATCGTCCAATGTACATCAGTGCACATTAAATTGAGTCATATTGTATGATACCCCCACATCCTTGGCAGAATCATAGACCTGGATGTCAGGTGGCTCACACTCTCTACTTCTGATGGGCAGTACCTTTTTTATTACATTTTCATCCCAGACAACGCACATTGCCACATTGATGTTGCGGGCTACTATCAGGGACATCAGCTATAGCGGTGCTATGTTGGGAGTTGTGCAGCAAGATGTCGGTTCACGTTACACTTGAACTTCTGCATGGCAGTACAGTTGAGTAAGTAGGAACTTGGAAGGGAATTCCAAAGTGTAGCGGTTCTGGGGAAGAAACTACTGGAGTAGAAGGCTTTCTTACATCTAGGGATCTCAACTGTGAAGGGGTGGGATTTTGCTGCTTGTCGGGTTTGTCGGAGGTATTTACATCGAGAGGGTGCAAGTACTTGCAGTTCGTCGGAGCATTCACCATTAAAATACTTGTAGAACAGGCAGAGGGATGCTACATTTCGTCGATGGGACAAAGGCTGAAGCTTAGATGACAGTTCAGGACCTATCAGGTTGGCGACTCTCTTTTGAACTATTGTCTAGAAATGAGAGACTAGCAGCAGATGCATCAGCCCAAATATGACAACAATACTCCATACATAGGCGAATGGTGGCCTTATAGAAGTACAGGATACTTTCGGGCGTTAGTATCTTTCTAGCACGGTAGAGAGAACCTACATTTTTCGCATGGGTCATGGCAATGCTCTCAGTTTAATTTTTTTAAACTCATGTTTCCTACACGTGTTATCATTAACATCACTTATTTTTATAGAGTATTATGCATCAATTCTTAATCTTGGCCAGCTTTTATCACCCTCTTCGAATTATATTGAACCGACGGTTAGATTATTGACCTACGATATTTAAGAGTACTCTGGAAAATACAATACGATATTAATCTCGCTCCCACCGTCTGAGGTGTTGAGCCAAAGGTTAGAACATAAAATTTAAAGAGTAAACGCCTTTGAGTAAGAGCAATATGACCTGCAAACATACGTTTGGGAGGTCCGTCAGCATTTCTTAGGCAATTAGAAATAAATTCACCCTTCTAAAAAGGGGAGGGGTAAACCTAGGAGTATGGACCTATGAGAAATTCAGAGAAGCAAAGTTAAATATTCAGTCAACAGAGAAAAAGCCATCTCAACAATAACGTTCGCATGTAGATTATGGCACGAAGGTATATCTTTGTAGATTTAACTGATCATGGGTAACTTAGTAGTATTAAACACATTTCTATATTCCTTGGATATCGAACTCGCACACAATTTTGTACATGCTAAACTTGCCAACTATTGTACTTGCATATAGCCACCATTTAAACTGACTCTTTGTTGTTGCCATTGCAATTATCTTACGCCTTTCGGTCGCCATTTTTTTTTTTGTTGAAGGTTAAGTAAAGGCCAATCAATTGTAGTTTTATGTCAAAGGCGTTGTTTTTATCCAATCACCAGTGTTGGTTAAAGGAATGAATAGCGTGTTTAATATATGATGTCGTATTAAATTACAAATACTTTAAAGTCAGAGGAGAAGATCGAAAATGTTGGGTGACAAACGGCACGTGTCATCCGCATGTTTTATTGCAAATATCCGTTATTTTTGTTTAGCCTTATTTCACTCTGCGGCGACATTCAAGTGATTTCACGGATTATGGTATTTAGCGACCTTTTATCGTTAGTTGATCCGAGATTGGCTGAAGCAAGGAGGAGAATAAACAAATTGAAAAAGAAACAATTGATCGGGGTCGTAACAATCATGTGAGAGCCGTCCGGATTTTATGATTATATATAACAAGGCTTCTTTCGATCTTAACAGATTATGGATACCCACGGTGAACGGTGCCTGCGCGTGAAATTTTTGTAGCAAGAGTTGCTACATCTCCAACCACACTTCTCCTGAGTCGACATTGTTGAATACCAGTGGCAAGTGGAGGTATATATATATATATATATATATATATATATATATATATATATATATATGTATATATATATATATATATATGCAGAAAGTTTTAAGAAGGAGTTTACTAATCAAGGCTAAATCAAACTCCAACACAAATATAAATATTGCTATTTACATAGTAATTCTAACCAAATGAAAAAGCTCAATACATTCAATGATGTTAATAAAGTTACGTATTTGATTTATATCATCCGACGTTAAGCAACGTCAGATTTTTTTTACATGCGGATCACCACTTATGAAAGCCCGTAAGCCACTGGAGGATAAGGGTTATTTTGTGTACAATAATCAATGGGATAATATCGTAGTAATAGTTGGTATTGGAGATTTGATAAAGCGTCTTACTTAAGGGGGCGATTAATCAGGAATTTGTTTATGTTGGACTTGAAAACGTCCAAGTTGTAGTTAGGTAGGAAACAGGCAAACGGAAGAGAATTCCCCAGGCGTGCACTTCTCAGAAAAAAGCTATGTTCATGGAATCTACATTTTGATTTAATACAGATACAGAGTGGGCGAAATTACTGACAGTGGTTTTAGCTAGACGGGTGTTTATCATGAAGGATTGGCAAGGGGGGCAGAGATTGGAGCTCGGACGATCACTTGCCATAGAAATAACGATAAAACAAAGACAGGCTCGCAACGTCTCTTCTGTGTGAGAGAGGTTGCAGGGAAGAGAAGAGAGCACCCCCCCACTAAGCTACGAAGTCTATTTTGTACTTTGTCAAGGCAGGATAGGCTCTTTTTTTGAAGCTCCAGACAAGATGTGGCAGCAGTACTCCATCTTTGGACGTACTTGGCTTTTAAGCAACGTTGAGCCTGGTTAGTATTAGATAGGTGACCATTTGGGAATTCTAGATGCTGTATGTGCTCTCCGCTTATCTCGGCATTTGTTTCCAGTCGTCCTGTATTTCACTTGCCACTGGTATTTAACAATGTAATCTAAGGGGAGGTGTGGTTGGAGATTGTTCACCTCCTTCAACAAAAATTTCACGCGCAAGTAACCCTTCGTGGGTATCCATAGTCTGCCTAAAACTGAAGGAGCCTGCATTTTTTTTTGCCTGTATATATATATATATATATATATATATATATATATATATATATATATATATATATATATATATATATATATATATATTATCTCAGATTAATAATATTAAAAGATTTTTTGTAAATGAATTTAGCCAGGTTGCATAAGAGTAATCAATAAGAAATGGAGCAAAATATATTTTCCTTAATTAATATAAACATTTTTATACCGCTTCACAGTCAAGATAATGTTTCGGTAAATAATTACAGATAACTAAATATCTCCACAAGCGAAAATAGTCTTTCTTTTACAAGTTTATATCTGTAATAAATGAATCGCACGAAACAAAGTTATATGTGGTTTGTTTTGTGTTATTTCTAGTTTATTACATATACTAAGTTTTCAAAATAAATATTATTATTGCCTGAGAAGGTTTTTAGTTATTCATAAATATTGACCGAAACATTATACCCTCTGGTGTAAAGATAGAACGCTTATACGTTACATAAAAAAGCATATATATATATATATATATATATATATATATATATATATATATATATATATATACTAGCAAAAGTACCCGTCGTTGATTGGGTTCCAAATCAGCCTACAGAAAATAGACTCTGATTTATGAAAGTTTGATAGGTTATGAACAGGAAGGGTTGTAAAGAAATAGCTTCGAATTTGGGGGTATCAAAACCAAAGCCAAATATGATGAAAGTAAAAATAAAATAGATAAACCCCATAATTTATTATACCATACATGTTCTCACTGAAACACTTATCACAATATTCTGTGCATCTATATTAAAAAAAACCTTGTTAAACTTTGTGACATATTTCCATTCTATGGAGGTCAGGCGCGAACGAACACCCTATAATTTTATTATACCATATTTCTTCAAACTGAAACATAATCATCAAAGTATACTTGCGCAGATAGATATAAAAAATCTTTATTAAAGTTTGTGCCTATTTCCATTCTATGGAGGCCAGGCGCGAACGCAGACTCTACAATTTTATTATACCATCCCTATTTAAGTTAAAACATACTTATCAAAGTATTATTATGTACATCTATATAATAAACACTTGTAAATATTTTTTTAATTTTTATTTTTTTTATTTCCATACTTTGTGGACCAAGCGCGAACGCAGACCCCACGATTTTAATGAATCATTATTATGCAGGATCAAACATACCCATTCCTGTGTCTCGATACATCTTCTATCATTGTATGTGATCAGTTTTCTATAATAGTCAATCATATAGGAGCCTATTCGTGACGAGACACACACACAGACGGTCAGCTTTATTTTATATATGTGTGTGTGTGTGTAATAATGTAACAAAAATATATAAACATTAATAAATCTGTATGGAAGATAATCTACGTTTTGACGATGTTAACTATCTCGTTAGTTTTTTTAACAATGGTTAAAATAATAAAATTAACAGTTAAAAATTATAAAATATCATTACTCAAAATAGAAAGTAAAAAATACACAATAAAAATATTCGAATAAAATAAAATAAGTTTGTAATGACTACGTTCAGCAAACTGGCACCAATTAAAATAATGTTACCCCTTTCTCTTAATAATTTTTTCAGGCGCACACACAATACCCAACATTCTCTTCCCTGCTTTCTTGTTCCTAGCGTTCGTAATTCGAAAGGGGTCGTCACAGACTAGGCACTCCGTCCAAGTGAAAAAAAAAATTAAAAAAAACATGTTACACATCCTCGATTAGTTTTTCTTTTTTGGTGCAATGGGGAAAGAGGTGGCTGGTTAATTTTAATGCATCTAAGATCAAACTTCTATACTTCCATCATAAACGATCTGATCCCCGTCTGGCATCAGTTGAAATGAATAACTCTCATCCTGATGAGGTTCTCTGTTTTGACTAACTTCTGGGCTTGATCATTACTCCTGATCTGAGATGGAACACGTACATCAAATCCGTTGCCAGGGCTGCTGGGAAGATGGTGGGATCCTCCTACAGTTCAAGTAGATATCTCACTGATGATGCAGTTCTCTACATGTATAAGAGCCAAGTGCATCCAAGGATAGAGCACTGTGTCAACATCTGTGCAGGAGCTGCTTTGACAGAATTCTAGACTTCGTAGCATAGTGGGTGATGGCCTTTCTCTTCCCTTGAAATCTCTTTCTAACGGAAGAGAAGTCGTGAGCCTTTCTCTGCTTTATTGTTATTTTCATAATAAGCGCTCGTCCGAGCTCCAATCTATGGACCCCCTTGGCCTGAATTTCACAAAAAAACACTCATCTAGCTGAAACCACTAATTTCCCCCACTCTTTATCTGTGCCTAAACCTAAACATAGATTCCATGAACAGTGCTTATTTCTTAACACTAGACGCCTGTGGAACCCTTGTCCGTTTTTCTGCTTTCCAACTGACTACAATATGGTTGTCTTCAAGTCCAACGTAAACAAATTCTAGATAATCCAACCCCTTAATAATCCAATTTACCAAATTTCCATTACTAACAATGACTGACATGTTCTCCTTGACCACTGTACATTCATTAACCTTTATCCTCAAGTGGCCTCCGCGTATTGATAAGTGGTGACTTCTTTGTAAAATAAAAATGAAAAAAGGAAACAAATTCTGACCGAATATTCAAAATCATATAGTATTTTCGGCGCAAAATTATCTCCTCGGTATGGCCAACCCACACTGGCTTTTATGATGTATTGTGCAACGTCGCTTAGTTATGTTACCTAAATTAACAACACGAAGTTGGATATTCCACAAGACAAGACTAATTCTTGTCCTGAAATCTAGTGACAACGATAAAGTTGTACTTTAACATATTTGAATGGTCAATCGGGAAGAATAAATATAATCTTTTTACTTTCTTTATGAACTCATGTGTTTGAGATGTAAATGAGAACTTTAATGGAATATTCGAATATTTTTGTATCTCGTATAGAGATTAAGTGTCAGCCAACAGAAGGGGTCTTCTTGATTTCTGAGAACTTTGAGGGTTTTAAAATGAAACAGAGTGAAAAAATATGCACGTAAATAAGCATACACACAACATAATCATGTTGACGCACCGGTTCTCGTCAGATCACCAGCTAAGCAACGCCGAGCCTAGCTAGTACCAGATGGGAACTATGTGGGAATTCTAGTCGCTGTGTGTTCTCTTCGCTTATCTCAACATTGTTTCCAGTCGTTGTAAACCTCAACTTGCCACTAGTATTTAACAGGATCGACTTAGGAGTAGTGTGGTTGAAGATTACGCAACTCTTGCCCACAAATATTCCACGCGCAACCATATGGTAGACATTCACAGTCTGTCAAGACTGAGGAAAATAACTACACACACACACACACACACACACACACACACACACACATATATATATATAAATAAACTCACATATATATATATATACAAAATAAAACTTTACACCAATGCTATTAAGTAAAACTACCTAAATTCACCCACACATACACACACATCTATCGATCTATCTATCGATCTATCTCTCTCTCTCTCTCTCTCTCTCTCTATATATATATATATATATATATATATAAATATATATATATATATATAGAGAGAGAGAGAGAGAGATAACAAGTATGAAATCCCCTTTTTAAACGAAGATTTTATAGTCGTTTTATGTCTATAGCTATACTTAATACTTTAAATATATAATCAGTTTTCACTCAAGATATCAATTCTCTTTTATAAAACAACAACTAATTCTCGTGAAACAACGGTTGAAAGATACACAAATAGGCACGCAAACATATGCTACTTACATGCACAAATATATAAATATTTGTATTAAATCATCAGTTATATATTTGTAAGAATAAATACAATACACTATTATCAGAAGAAAGGTTATACGTAAATGAATATAAAAACGCATAAACTATTACCTAAAATATACATATATGTACATACAACTTTGTATAGACAAACATATGATTTTAAGTGCATATACACATAAATACATATATAAATATACACAATAAATTAATCGGTGACTAAGACTATAATCACGAGACTATGTATTATTAATTCACGTGTTCATTAATAAGTAAATGACTACATAGTCTTAACTCTTAATCTCACCAACATTTATATAGCTTGATTCAATTTAACATTTTAAAAAAAGTTTACATCTTTTTTTTTTACATGGGGTTCACCACTTATCAAGGCCCAATGGCCACTCGGGGATAAGGGTTAATCTGTGTACAGTAATCAATGGGATAGTGTAGCAATAGTATTGGAGAATTGAAAAGGTGTCATTACTTAGGGGGGCGGTTCATCAGGAATTTGTTTGTGTTGGACGTGAAGACATCCCGGTTGAATTCGGGAGGGAAACAGGCAAGCGGAACAGAGTTCCACAGGCGTGCAGTTCTAAGAAAGAAGCTTTGTTCATGGAATCTACGTTTTGATTTAGGCTCAGATAAGTAGTGGGGAAAATTATTGACGGTGGTTTCAGCTAATCGGGTGTTTTTTAAAAAAGATTGGCGAGGGGGGACCAGAGAATGGAGCTCAGACGAGCTCTTGCCATAGAAATAACGATAGAACAAAGACAGGCTCGCTACGTCTCTTGTGTGGGAAAGATGTTGCAGGGTAGAGAAAAGGGCATCCCTCACAAAACCACGAAGTCTATTTTGTACTCTGACAAGGCAGGATAGGCTGTTTTTATCATTAATATCAGATATTAACTAAAGATAGTGCCATACAATCCCACAGAAAAATATATTATGTTATGGCAAATCTAATAATTTATTATATTCCTCCAAATTAAATTGCTGAAAGTGACTAAAATTAATACCTATTTGATATATTTGATTAACAATTATCTTTGAATTGGAACATTATAATAGCTATCTTTTCATTGACAAAGAAAGCAATTTTACTTGTGTAGCGGCGTTAAGCTTTCTTTAACATGTTCTACCGTATTATAAGTAGTATACTATTTTCTTTAAAGGGTTATAAATGTTTCAACAATGATGTTTTCTATGCATTTTATTGTTTCTATATCTAGCCTTAACTTAGTACACGTATCCCCTAAACGTATTTCCTTCAACTATAGTTACTTGATGTTGATACCCTTACTAAATACACTATACTTTTAGTTAAACATTTTTATTTCAATGGACACATATTTGCATCCATACAACTGCAATCCTTTCACGCATATCATTAATTACGGTTTTGTGTATGTTTAGTATAACCTTTAACTATTTTTTCTATATCATTTGTACAAATATAACTTAGTTTAATTGTATTTTTATGAACTATTTTATGCAAATTATTATTTACCGGGAAAAAAAACATGTCTAAAAAAAGAGTAGCGAAATTTATCTGCCATTCTATGCCTGCCATGTTTTTTTTGTTATATTCAATTTTATTATTTACATAACTGCTCCGGCCCTGTGGGGCATTAGAATACGCCGACTGCCCCCCCCCCTGCAGAGGGTAAAAGTCCCTCAATGGGGGTCCTGGATATGACCTTAAACTATATCCAGTGGTGAGGCCCCATCTTGTTGACTTTGGGGAGTGTTGAGCCACCCTTGAATTACCATTGCTCCCAGGTCCACTCTGACCCGGAGTGGTAGTAGCTGTTATGGTCCCAACTATGGGGTAAATAGGAACCGACGTGAAAACAACAAATATATTCTATTAAAAAAAAATTCTTCAAAATCTTTGGATTTGGCATTAAATACCCCGAAAAGGGTTGATATGCCGTAAAAAAAAACCAACCAACCAACCAACCAACCAACCATAACTGCTCGTTTAGAGCATTATCATATGATTGGAGATGATTTCATTAAATTAATTATTGTTAATCTAATGGATGAATTATATTGGTGTATGTTTTATAATGTAGTGAATGGTAATTTGATTTTGCGTTAACATATACTCGGTAATATTTTTCTTTAATATATGTTTATATCATCCGTAGTTGAAGTTAAATTAACATCTACGAAATAAGAAATTTCAATTTAATCTTCATCGTTTTATATGTAAACATCATGAGACCATCTACTTTGGGGTTTGTACTATTCCTAACAATTTAATTTATAACTAGTCTGTAATATCTATAAACAACTATATCACATACAACTATATCACATATAAACAACTATATCACATATAAACAACTATATCACATACACTTTCAGCACTTTAATCAGTCAGCCTACAGAATAAATCGACCAACGTTATCGGACATTTTAGCAGAGTCTAGGAACCCATAGCTACATCAAATCTGTAAGAGGAATCTTTTCCATGCATTGTTTGCTTGAGCAAATGGACACCGCTTTACAACACTTGCAGATGATTTTCACTCCTTCATTATCCATATGTAATTTTGAAAAGTACAAATCCATAAATTTAATGGAAAAATAATAAACCATTATGCCAAATTGAATCAGGCACAATTTTATTTCATTTTACATTCCATTAAATTCATTTATAGTTTATAGTTTATATTAATTTATCGTTAAGATGTACGTTCTCCCTAAAGGATTTATCTGCTTGTTCTAATTTTTTTCTCCAATTTCTGATTTGATTGATTAGTTTAATTTTGTGTCTCTTAAAAAAACGCTGCCCGTAATTGTTTACCAGTAAAAGGTAATTTTAGCATCATTCAATATATTGTTCCGCTAATCCGTAATTTTCCAGTCATTTCTTCAATCGCTTGGTTTATTCCAAATCTCAGTTTGTTACTGTTCTCTAATTCTTGTTAAATTATAGTTTATTAATTTATTGTAATCTTAGTTGTCCATATTGTAAAAGGTTTTTGTTGTCTAAGCTTTGATAATAATTTGTTCGAATGTCTAACTGATTTTGCTAAATCCTGCTATGTTTCCGGAAATATGTTGCATTTCTGTGGAATTTACAAATTATTTATCGTATTTTTTTTACATGGAGTTCACCACTTATCAAGGCCTAATGGCCACTCGGGGATAAGGGTTATTGTGTGTACAGTAATCAAAGGGATAGTGTAGCAATAGTATTGGAGAATTGGTAAGTTGTCATTACTTAGGGGGCGATTCATCAGGAATTTGTTTGTGTTGGACTTGAAGACATCCAGTCGGGAGGGAAACAGGCAAGCGGAACAGAGTTCCACAGGCGTGCAGTTCTAAGAAAGAAGCTTTGTTCGTGGAATTTACGTATTGAATAAATTATTTTCTAAGTATTTCATTAGTGCCAAAGTTGGAGATGTTTTGAGGATTTTAAAACCGTATCTCATTGGTTGTATCTTTTTTATATGCCACGGAAAAAATGCTTACTCTTTTAACTGATTATTCGAATCTATTCTGTCTTTTGAATCAATGTCATAATATACTTCTCTTTATTTAGAATAGGTATATTTTTTCAGCAAAAATGTGTGTTTATGTGTGTCTGTGTGGTGAATGTGAACGGCACTCAGAATGGATGCATAATAGGATGATTATATTAGCGCGGCAATCAGAAGGAGCAATTCCCTATTGGTAGTAGGCGTTTTTGCTAAAACAAATACATTAGCTGAATGTGAAACAAAGTCTACAGTGTCCAATATGATATAATCAGGTTTGCTATGTACTAACGATTTTCAATTCTCCGTAAAAAAATAACGTTAAAAATTATACTATGCTAGTGTTCGCACAAATACTGATATGAAATAACGTATTGGCTTGCAAAATTAAAAGGGTACTGATTGATTTTACGATCCAGTCTCCAGCAGCGTCGCATCAGCATCTTTCGGCATATTACATAAGCATCTAGTAAATGTCCAAGCGATTAGGCAATCAACTGTCGGAATATATTTGTCTATGAAAGCGAGAAATTCATTAAACCAAGAAAATCTTTCTTTTTTTTTTAACGGAATGACTTTAGAATACGATATGACGACCTGAATTTCCATATACTTCTTTCATGTTAAGAATAGCTTTCTAAATATAAAATAATGTTTAATATTGCGAATGGGATTCCTAGTTTTGAATAAATCGTCTGGCAGTCTTTGTTCTTATATTTCCAATTGCTTACGTAACCTGGGTGGAAATGCCAACAATAAGTGACCGGATATTGTTTGTGAACTGGATAAGTACTGACCCTCTTCACCCCCCCAAACAAGCGTATCAATCCGTACAAAAGTAAAAACAAAACGTCTCTGGCTTTCGGGCTTAAATCGCAGTATAATATCTGTTCTGATGCTTCGTTTAAACTTATTCTTCCTAGTCTATACAAAGGCAAATTTTATTTTGCTTACTTCCAAGGTGCCTCTTTTTGGGGGAGCTGGTTTAACCCCATATTAAAAACGACCTTGTGTCACATTTTGCTTTCGTTGGAAAGCAAATAAATGACAAATTGAATAAACGTTTTGGTTCTGAATTGATTTCAAACGGCAGTGTTTGTCTGACTTGCTATTTGCTTTCTCTCTTCAGCTAAACATTTGTGACGTTTTCACCCGGCAAGATTTTACTCGTGTGACGAAAGCGAAGTGCATGCTTTTATATATGAGAATACATTAAAATACATCCAGAGAGAATTGCAGAAAGATATAATGAAAGTCTGAGATATAGAAATAAAAACTCACTGAGATAATAATGAAATAATCCCGAAATAGGAAAAGAAGGACATGGGAAAATTAAGGAAAAAAATAAGAAAAGAAAAAAAAAACGGGCTGCACAAGAAATAGAATATCTAAACAGAAGAGTCATATTGTTCCGAAAGGAAAAAACTCATCACGCACACGGATCATTTACAAGAATCAAAAGGCATCGGGAGATAGAAGTAAAAGCAAGGGAAACACATTAGCCGCAAAAAAAGAAAAGAAGAAAAAAAAAGAAAATGGGAGTCGCATTGCACGTGTTTGTCCAGTGAGGAAGTTTAGTGGATTAGCTAATCAATCGGCGTCTCAGGTCTCGCAAACAACCAACCGAGATCGTCTCGAACCGACGGGGATCGTCAATTACTGGCTTTAGAACAGGGGACGTACAATGTGAGATAGATCAACTATAAAAAATAAACAAGAGAATATTAAAGAGAAGAAAAAATATATCAAATGCTCAGCTTTCAATAAAGAGAACCAAACAATTAAAAAAAAACGCATAAGTAAGAAGGAAATGGCTGAGCATGTAAAGATTGCAACAGCTGTCTAGTAAAAAGAGAAAAAAAAAAACACTCACTGCCAGCCATTGGGTGAAAAACTACCAAATTACTAACAATCGTTGCAGGGACATGAGCAACGCAGAAAGAACAAACAAAACATACTATGAAGTTACGTCCATTAAATGTGTGTGTTTTACGAGAGAAAGAGTATTTATCTTCCACCACGATAGGTAGATGTGACACAAGGGCTGGAATGTAAGATTGAAGAGCCAGTGTTCTAATGGAAAAGCACTCTAACCTGCAAAACAACCGGGGAAGCTACCTTGCCATTTTTTGGTACTGTGTTATTAGTTTGAATAACTTGTTGCACATTGGCATGGAAAACAGATATTTTAAATTTGACTTTTCAACGTGTGTCTCCAAATGTTGGTTGGCAGTTGTCGTGGAAAAACTATGGTGTTTAAAAATTCGGTTTTCCCTCATCGTTCCTCGAAACGTCGTCGTCAGTTTTTATGCCTGTAGGAAAATGTCATGAAGAAAGACATCAAAAACAGTTTATGTAGAAGGAATATATTGCACAAGAAAGAGTACTGGCATCTCAAGCGATTAAAAATAATCTAACACCTCATCAAGAACTACACAGAAGAGCAACCTATCACAGTCTACAGGGAAAAACATTAAAATATGACATGGTTACTGTTGACTCTACAGCGCATATAAAAATCACGGCATTTTTTAAAAATTTAAGCTCGACCGATACCGGAAGGGCTTAGTGTTTAAAAATGATTCTTAGACTTACAATACATTATTTGAAAAGGCATGATAAACGGTACACATTCTATAACATCTCGCTACACATTAATGAGCATGTTTCTGTCAGCGAGTTACAAGTAACTAAACACCTCTTCAAGCGATATTGCGTATACACAAGTTTAGCTCGTAAATATTTGTATAAGCAATATCGCATTAAGTTACTTATAACTGGCTGCCCGAAACATGTTCATGAATGCGTAGCGACATATTATTGCTTATGTGAAACAAATACAAAGTATATCTTGCCCTACTCCGGTATCGAGCTTTTTTGTATTAACCTCGTTCAAACTTTATTGGTTGCTTTACCTCTGGAAAATCTAACCTGGAATATATATATATATATATATATATATATATATATGTATGTATATACATACATATATATATATATATATATATATATATATATATATATATATATATAAATATATATATATATTGGCAGCAACTCATTATTCAAGCACGTCTGATTGAACAGGACGGAGCTTTTTTTTTTTCTTTTTGTTGTATAATTTTCAATTCGCCGAGCGGACTTTTTATTTCGGCTGGCATGTTATATATTATGACGTCCAGTAGTTGTTTTTCAGCTAAATTCTTCTCGAGCACTTTCTACCGCTATATATATATATATTTATATATATATATATATATATATATATATATATATATATATATATATATATACTGCATTCTAATAGTAATACCTATTATATTTCATTTCACCCGAATAAATCTCAGTGGATGACAAATTGCATTATTATAATGACTGAAGTTAGCATTCATCACCTGAAATTTCTCTACCTCTGTTGCAGATGTTGACGGTGCGAGACTCTAAGAATGCAATCTCTGATATAGACATGCGTCAGGAACATGTAGAAAAAACTGAACCCATTAACATCCACCGGCGCTTGTCGAACGTTCAGGCAGTCGATGTAGTTTATGTCAGCACAGAGTTGCAACGATGTAAATGACAAAACGGATTCTCGACTTTTACGTGATTGCAAAAAGGTATTGTGACTACGTAAGAAATATATATATATATATATATATATATATATATATATATTATGTAGTATAAAAGACTATTCGTAAAAATGGTAGCACTCGCGCCTCCCTAGAGGTAGAGAGAGACATAGAGAGGGGCGGACAGAGCGATAGACATGCTGGCAGACACAGATAGATTTAAGAATATAACTTTTCAACCGGTAGCAAGATTCAAACCCCAGATTGAAATATACATATTTTACTCCAAGTTTTCTAAGTCAACTATTCGACGCAGAACATGAAATAAATGGCTGTCCATTAAATGAAAATCATTGAGCCACATTTTGGATTTCAGTTTTAATAATTCAGTCTTCAAATTCCAGATTCTTGCTTACGGAATACCACAACATTAATTATTTGATTAATAAATTATTTATTTATTTTATTTCCAGTGTTTAGTTCGATTGCGAAAAAGGCTCAATATATTTTCAAACTTTAGTGTTATCAGTGATACATTTTTTACTAATGTTTATTTTATAATTAAATAAATCTATATTTAAAAATCGATACGTTAAAATGTTTTCATTATTATAACACCTTGTATGCAATTTGATGGATTAATAATTGCTGTGCTTCATTGAATTTTTATTTACATTATTATTTTTTTCTTGGAAAAGACAATGAGAGTGGACATCATTTAATTTGGTAGCGTTAATAATAATAATTGACCCATCACCGTCCCCCTAAAAGAGTGATGTCAAATAGTCGAGAAGGGTCAGCGAGAATGGAAAGACCGAGGAGAGAGTGCTGACCAGACCTCTGCTGGACAACTGCGAAGAGAACTGGGACCTTGGGCAGGCTCATTGCCACTCAAATTCCAATGGAAGCTAATGGCCGTTGTCAGCGAAAAATCAAAGATAAACGGCTGTTGGGATAACGCAAAGTCATTTGGGAATGTTGTCGAAAAAGGTGGGGAGACTTGTTGTCACTCAGCTTCCAGGGAACACCACGGGTTGTTTTCAAGAAGAGATCCTTGATGACCTGTGTGAACGCTCCTTGTGAGCCAATAATAATATATGCTCATTGTTGATGGTAGAGAGAAACCAGCAGTAATTTCAACTTGCAGAATTTCGTCACCTAAATAATAAGTCAGCGAAATGTTACGTAAAAAAGTGAACATCCAGAAGAAACGTAAAAATGCAGAACTTTGTCTGTTAAAATGTGCTAGACTGAAGAAGTAAATGAAAGATTTTCTCTTACAATATGATATTATCAGTTGTATTGAACTATATAGCACAGCATTACTTTTTGAGTATTCATTAGTATTTATTAGTATTTATTATTTCATATTAATTTTGGTCAGTTCCATATTTAAAATACAATAGACACTATTTTCAGAGAAAAGTTCGCATACTAATATTTTCTGCGTATGATTGGATTTTCTGTACAAAAACCTAATTTTTTTACGCTATCCAAACCAACATCCGCTTTATCAAAACACTAGCCGGTAGACCTGACGTTACCTGGAATGAGGATAAACAAACGTTTCACATTTTCATTTCTTTTATTATTATAATCGACATCAGTGAAATTCCCCATATTTCAATCAAATCGATTAACTACCTGCTCAATTAATGGACTCCACGGAAGCTTCACATACATTCACGCAGTGACTTAGTCCACAATACATTGTAGTCTGCATTGCACTGTTTATATTACAAAATAATTTTTCCATAATGGCTTTAATTGAAGTTTTAAATACAAATCCCTAAAAAAATACAAAAAACACATCCTTTTAAACGCACTTATCAAGGAACCTACCTTTGACTTTATACGCCTAATCTTTCCGCTTCTACAGTGATAAAACTTCCCAAATACGCTTGGAATTTTTGGTTGTATCAAAGTGTTAACTTTGTTCACAATCAAACAGTTTAGAGGATCGAATTTTGAAACTCATTGATGGTAATATGATACCTAAGAAAACGGAAAGGCATATAAATTATATTTATGTTTAATTCAAAAATAAATAGCTGAGTTGTTTCCGTCTCATAGGGAACGAGCGTACGCACACACACACACACACACACACACACACACACACACACACACACACACACATATATATATATATATATATATATATATATATATATATAGGCAGCAACTCATTAGTTAGACACGTCTGATTGAACACGACAGGGCTATACCTTTTTCCGGTCTTTCTGGATATCTTCGATTTGCCAAGCGGTCATTTAAATTTCGGCAGGCATATTATATACAATGGCGCCCAAAAGGTTTTTTTTTTTTACACAGTGATCACCACTTATCAAGGCCCGGAAGCCACTCAGGGATAAGGGTTATTTCGTTCAGCCATATTTTTATAAATCGCTTTCTATCGGTACATCCGATTATCGTCAGGAGCAATTGTTGTTTTTTTTTTCCTTTTCTTTTCCTTTGATGCTTGGTGTATTTATAAGTTATATAAGCCTAAAAAAAAGGAAAAGAAAAGAAAACAACAGCAATTACTCCTGACGATAATCGGATGCATCGATAGAAAGCGCTTGAAAGAAATATGGCCGAACAAAACCTTTTGGGCGCCAGTCTATATAATATGCTTGCCGAAATTAAAAAGACCGCTCGGCAAATCGAAAAACTATCCAGAAAACTCGGAAAAAGGAATAACTATGTCCTGTACAAGCAAAGGTTTAATATATAATATATATATATATAGTTAATAATTTATCAGGAAACTAAGTGCCTTGTTTTCATTAATATGGGAACTTGGTACCGTGCCACAGCAGTTCAAAGAGGCGTCAATTATTCACCTGTTTAAGCACAAAGGAAATAAGTGTGAGTGTGATAACCATAGAAGAATTTCACTTTTGTCTGTTGCTGGCAAGATTCTAGCTCGTGTAATCCTACACAGACTCAATGGTTCAATCTGCAAAACTGTGCTCCCAGAAACCCAGTGTGGTTTTAGGAAGGAAGAGATATTGTGGACATGATCTTCAGCCTTCGGCAATTACAGGATAAAGCGAGGGAGCAGAATAAGGACTTGTTTGTCACATTCGTTGACCTCACAAAGGCATTTGATATCGTCTCTAGGGATGCCCTGTGGACTGTTTTGAGGAGGCTTGTTATTCCGGACAAGATGTTGAATGTGATTGTCTCCTTTCACTGGGGAATGGTGGGGATAGTACGATCTGGGTGTGAAACAAGTGAACCATTTGAAGTGTCAAATAGAACTAAGCAAGGATATGTCCTTGCTCCGATCCTATTTGCTCTTTTCTTTTCGGTGACGCTTGAGACAGCGTTCAGAAACACCTCAGGAGGCATAGATCTTGAGTATCGATCAAGTGGAGGATTATTTAATCAGCAACGGTTCAAGGCCCAAACCAAGACTTCTGTGCAGACTATTCTTGACCTCCTTTATGCTGATGACTGTGCTCTTGTCCCCCACAGTCTTGATGACATGCAGAACATCCTCAATAGCTTTTCTGATGCACGGTAGGCTTTCGGTCTTAAAATTAGCAGAAAAAGACTGAAATTATTCACCAGCCAAAACCAAACGCTACGTCCTCTTCACAACCAGTGGTATATGTTGATGGTGAAGCTTTAAAAACAGTATCTTCTTTTACATACCTCGGCTCTATTGTGTCTGATGATGCTAAATTTGAAAAGGACCTGCAATGTAGAATTAATAAAGCTAGTGAGGCATTTGGTAGGTTGCGACACAGACTCTGGAACAGTCACGATGTGTCTCTAAAAGTAAAGGTTGCAGTCTACAAATCTGTTGTTCTGCCTACTCTTCTGTATGGTGCCGAAACGTGGACCTTGTACCGCAAGCATATAAATCAGCTTGACTCCTTCCATATGAGATGCCTGCGTTTTATTTGCAATGTTGGATGACAGGATCGTGTTCCGAATAGTGAATTACTGGAGAGATGTGAAATCACTGGTATTGAATCATTTTTGATCAGGATAAAAATGCGGTGGTCGAGTCATCTTGTAAGAATGGATGACTCAAGAGTTCCTAAGCAACATTTTTATGGGCAACTGACAAATTCTTGCCGTCCAATAGGATGTCCCCTGCTTCGTTACAAAGATAAACTAAAAGACTAAAAGACAACCTAAAACGCTGTGGAATTTCTCTGAGTTCCTGGGAGACTGCAGCAGGGGATCGCAGAGAATGGAGGAAGATGTGTTTCCTGGGGACCAGAGAATTTAAACATAACCGCCTTTGTCATAGGGACGCCCTTCGTGCAAATATGAAGGAAAACCACAAGAAAAATCCACCTAAGAATGAATATGTATGCCATTGTGGTTTCAGAGCACGCAGCAAAGCAGGGTTA